>NC_048438.1:13974866-14310861 GCF_004353265.1 Vitis riparia
GGGGTTCTTCCTCCTCTCCGAGGAGTCTCTCCTCCAAGTCCTCATGGAGCTCCAACAGAACCCTTCCTTCTGTGTTCTTGATTCCCAATACATCCTCAGCCTCTTCACCTTCCGCGATCTCTCTCCGCCTCCTCACGCCTCCTTCAACCAATCCTACCCTGTCTCCTCCCCCAACGAGTACAGCCTCTTCTTCGCCAACTGCGCACCTGAGAGCCAGGTCACAATGTCCGTACGCACCACGGTCTACAACATTGATAATGGCAAAACCAAGGACTATCTCTCCGCCGGCCAGACTCAGCTCCCTGCCCTCTACTTCCTCTTCTCCCTTGCCTATTTCGCCTTCCTAGTCTTTTGGATCCACACCTGTTACAGAAACAAGCGATCCGTCCACCGGATCCATATGCTGATGGCCGGATTGCTGTTGATGAAGGCTTTGAATCTGATCTGCGCCGCGGAGGATAAGCATTACGTAAAGGTCACAGGAACACCTCACGGTTGGGATGTGCTGTTTTATATATTTCAGTTTATTAGGGTTGTGCTGCTTTTCACCGTCATTGTGTTGGTCGGCACTGGGTGGTCGTTCTTGAAGCCCTTCTTGCAAGAGAAGGAGAAGAAGGTGTTGATGATTGTGATTCCGCTGCAGGTTTTGGCAAATGTGGCTTCCGTTGTGATTGGCGAGACAGGGCCTTTTATTAAGGATTGGGTGACTTGGAACCAGGTGTTCTTGTTGGTCGACATTGTGTGTTGTTGCGCCATTATTTTCCCCATTGTGTGGTCAATTCGGTCCCTGAGAGAGACATCAAAGACTGATGGGAAGGCAGCAAGGAATTTAGCAAAGCTGACATTATTTAGGCAGTTCTATATTGTTGTGATTGGTTACTTGTATTTTACACGCATTGTAGTGTTTGCCCTCAGGACAATTGCTGCGTATAGGTATCAATGGGTGAGTAATGCTGCGGAGGAGATTGCCAGTCTCGCATTTTACTTGGTGATGTTTTATATGTTTCAGCCCGCTGAGAAGAATGAGTATTTTGTGCTTGATGAAGAGGAAGAAGAGGCTGCGATGGCAGCTCTCAGGGAAGAAGAATTTGAACTTTGAAAATGGTAATGAGGGAAGTTTTGTAGGTCATCTTTTTTGGCTTTGTTGCGGCTGTGGTAACACTACGCAAAGGTATTTGGTGGATTTACCAGTGGGATTGCTTGGACAGGTTTGGACTTCTCTTTTTTTTTTCTTCTTCTTCTTCCTTGTTTTTTTTTTTTTTAATGGTAATAAGAACTTCAGTAATTATGGAAACAGTGCTTGTATTTAGAACTAATGGAATTATCAGGTTATTCTGCTGGTAATAAAATTCAAGATATAGAGTTATTCACGGTTTATTCTTTATACTGGGGAAGTTTGATATCCTATGATTTTTGGGAATGATTTTTCTTTCTATTGCTTTGTTGAAACAATTTGTTAATTGATAGAGTTGGCAAGATTGCTTTCTTCTTGTTCCCCTCACATTCAAGCATGTGGTTGTGGTACTTGCGAGTTGTGATATTGTCAACCATCACAATAGTAGTGTTCTTAAAACTGTTAGGTTGCATTTGAAAGCATAGATTTGGATTTGGATCTGAAAACCAATGATGGATCAGATATGGAAATGGAAGGATTTGGATTTCAAATCCATTGTGGATACTTAGAAAAAATTATGTATTTTCATTTATCTTTGAATTTGTATTTTTAACTCTTTTCCTAATGTAATTCTGCATGATTATTCCCATTTATTACTAAAAGTGGTTTACAATATCATACAAACAATGCCTTTTTTAGGAACTTTGCTAAGTGCTTGAACATTTATGTTACAGAGCATCTACCATACAAGAATGGTGCTTTCTCTTAATTATGCCATGTTACCAAGAGACTCAAAGAAAAAAGTTTCCCCTTTTTATGGGGCAAACAAAAAAGATATTAACAACAACAATAAAAAAAGGCTCACCAAGGTACACAAAACGTATACAAGGATGCCGAATGGCAAGGAAATGAGGCAAAAAAATGCAAAAAGCTTCCCTCCCATTATCTAGATCCCAACCCCATTAACTAAGTCTAGATAGATATTGAGTTCGTATCTATGGGCCTTTTAGTTCACAAATATAGTGTATGAAAATGACATTTTGAGAGCCTAATCCAATTGTTCAAGCAACTTTTTAACTAACCCATACAATTTTTCTTTGATAGGTAACCTACGCATTACCCATGCCAAAATTATTACCTTTCAAATTTGATTCATGAGACCCCATGAAACATGACCAAATTAAGCATCCTTTTTTCATGCAACCATTTTTTACCATATAATGATGCATCCTCCTCCTTTGCTTAAGTGCCTATACATCAGCCAAGCACACAAAACACTCACCATGAAGGATTGGAAGCTAGATAATGTACAACCTTTTTTCTCAAGGTTATAAGGAAGGTTCGTGGAGAGGAGGGAGAAAGATAGAGTGGTATGGATGGATTTTGGAGAAGTGTTTTCTCTATTGAATATATTCCATTTTGGAGTTAGGGTGGCCATTATTTGGAATTCATGGTTCCCATCAAAAGTGAGTATTTTTGCAAGGAAAGCTAATTGGGGTTAGATGACGGCTTTGAAACTTCTTTTAAAGAGAGGTTGGTCATTGATTGCGTGGACCCTTCTATGGTCACTTTTAAGTAGGCATTATGCTTTTTGGAAAAGAAAAGGCAAGAAGGTTTGAAGAGCCACATCCCTATGCAATTTTTGGACAATTTAGAATGAAAGGAATTGAGAAGTATTTGAAAGTGATGATCTATCAATTCAAGCACTAAAGTGCTCTTTCCTAAGAAATCTAGTTTTATGGGTTAGCATGTATATAGAGGAAGGCTCCGTACCTTTGATTGATTTTGTAGATCAAGTGAGATCTAGCTGATGGGGGGAGTAGTTATTTTTGTGCTCTCTCATTCGGACAAAACCTTTTGGTACCTATTGTATACGTCATGTGTATCTTGGTGTATAGTTTTTTTTTTTTAATTATTATTATTTTTATTTATAGTATTTCCTTATAAAATAAATAAATAAAACACTCATCATTCACCTCATTGACCTTGAGTCCCATAGCTCACATTCTTGTCATTTGTCTTTTTTCTCTCATATGCAAACCAAAATTGTTGCAATAGGTGGCAAACAAAAATGGGGGTTGCAATTTAAGTACGCATGATGTACACAAAGCATGCTAAGCACCAAAAAGACATAAAGGGAAATGTAGCGTCCTACATCTACCCAAATAATCAATGAAACCTAAACGGGATCCAATATTAATTCCCATAGAATAAAGAGACCAAGAGAACAAAAATTTAATTAACTTATGATTCGTTGTCCTCTTTTTCAAGCTTCCTAGACCCTTCAAAGTTATAAGATTTTGTTCTTTCCAAATTCTTAAAACAAGTAAACAAGGCTAGCCTCCATATCATCTTACAACTCCTTTTTATAGCACTCCCATCCCAACCTAGTGACTACTACTCTTTCAAGAACAAGGGAGCACCCAAGAAGTCCCAAATAGATGGAAATAAAGTCTACAAGCTTTCAATATCCCAGAATGAACAAGAATATGGTTAGCTGACTCTTTACCATGCTTGTACAAAGTACACCAACTAGAGAAAGGCTAACTCCACTTCATAAAAATTTTATCTCACACTGCCTCCCTGGCAAAGAAACTGACTTTAGAAGAAGTCTTTAGAAAAAACCTTTTGAGCAACAGACAGTAATGGACTTAATGAATTGTATAGAGATTTCATAGAGGACTATCCATATTTATTAATCTCCACACTCATTTGTCAGGAAAACCTTCCTCCCAGCCCTTGACAGCTAATTGACAGGATATACTTAAGGAGCCACTGCACATCCCCAACTCTTAAGTCTCGAACTTATTAAAAAATCAGGGTTCCATCTTGTCCCCTTGCCACCTCATAAGCATTTATTAGAGAGGTAATGCCAAGCAAAGTTGGAAATACACATTTTATGGATCATTCACCACACGGTCCACACCAGACATGATCCCCAAACATGGTCCAGGGATCATCACCCACTGGAAAGCTTGTATTGAATTGGAAAGCTGTCCAAGATCTTTCTTGTTGATAATCTCATACCTCTCCATTCCCTTTCTAGAGGCCCATTCAATTTTTGCCATCCCAAAATGACTCTTCTTCACAAATTATCCTGGTTGGCTACAAACTTTGACTATTAGTTCCAACTTCCAAGTAAAGCCTTGTTGATCACCAAGAGCAGATGGTTGAATTCACAAGATGAATGTTATTTTTCAAAAAGACTAATACTTGCCTACCCCAGACAACAGCTCAAGCCTAATCTTCACCACCAGTAGAATCATAAAAGATGACAAGTTGTATTAGTATGCTTGGATGGGTCCTTTTAATAAGATGAGCCTCCTTCTTTAGAGAAATGCTGCTTTTTTTGACAGCTAGTCTTCTATGACGTCTTTCATTTTTCCAAAATACTGGGCTGGCATAGACTTAGAAGATGCATGCCGAGGCGAATCCTCACTCAACAGTCAAGAATTCTACCAGCAAATCCACATTTGCCACCACCCAACCATATTAAGATCTCTCAGTCTGATATTTTTAATTCAAAGGCCAAGAATTATCTGAATGATAGAGGAAAAAAAATCCAATTCAACCATTTGCTTCTAAAGCAGTAGTACTGTTTACAGCAAGATATATTGAAGGTAACATATTGTGGTCTATTTTCTTTTGTATTGTGTTCAGGGTGCCTTTGCTTGTGCTTCTCTTGGAGGACTTGCGGTAAAATTGTGGTTTTTTGCCTTTCACTAGCATGTGAACAGTCTCTTGTTTAATAAAATTTATTATTATCATCTGCTTTTTATTTCAGTGAAAGTTTCTTTTAGTCATGTCTTCATGGGGATGTGGTGCACAAAAAAAAAAAAAATGTTATCCTTCATGCAGGAAAAACATCATTCCTTCTATGCCAAATTGCCAATTGTCACCCAATCCTCTCGATTTTTCATCTGTTTGCTCTTTTTGATGTAAAATAAAATAAAAGCAGAGGAGTTTGATTCAACATGATATTGCCATCATAATACCAAGTTCTGATTGCAATGGCCCTAAACTAGCCATATGACTTGATTCATGGTGGGCATCACTCAAATTCAAATTCAAATTTGATTCAAAGAAGTTCATTGGCACATGATTCAAAAGCTTCGTCAATTTGTAACAGTTGCTAGTGATATTGGCAGTGATCTCCTTGGATTAGACTATGATATTTTTGGTTATTTATGAACTGGGAAGATGTTTTGATGTGGTTTTAAAGTTTGATATGATTTAAGATTAATCGTGGTGATAGATTTATCTTGTATCATTCATAGATCATGTTTCTTTTGGCATTGCATTTCTTAATTTATTTTCTTTTACCTGTTGGAAAAAACATCGAGAGAGAAGGAAAAAAAAAGGAAGAAAAAAAAATTAACTGCATGCTGTCAATATATGGGCTAAAGTAGAATGAAATAATAATTGTGTACAATGTCCTGTCTTTGGGTTTATTAACTGCACCCTATTTTTTTCTTGGTCTTAAAGCTTATTAACTCGTATTGTTGTACAATGTTTTGGTGTTTCATCAACTGGTATTGTTCTATTCTATGATGTTTTAATGCTTGTTAAATTAATGGCCCAGGGGCCCTGGTCATGATTGTACACTGTATGTGGTGACTGAGAGGTCCTTTTGCTGTGGACAATAATGATAAGAAGTTTAAGGTTGAAAAACTGTTTATGCTGCATATTGTAAATTTGTGTAAGGTTGAGACAGTGGTTCTCTGAATTTTGGTAGAGCTAGATGTCATTATTTCGTTTAAGTTGAGAAACTGGTCTTTTAAAATTTGGTGGAATTCTTTCTCAAATTGATTAACTCAAATTCCAAGATCTAATTGAAGCAACTGAAATTGTCTTTGTTTTTGTTTTTTTTTTTTTCCTTTCCAGATTTGTTGCCCTAGGGCCTCTGACCCTCCCTCCCACATGCTGTATGACTCAAACAAAGTAATATTTGTCTGACATTCTGTCTAAAACACAAAACAAATAGAATATAAAATACAGACATTCAGGATTTACTTTAACAAATAAGGCTTAAAACATAGACTGTCAAGAATTATTTTCAGCAGCAGACACAGGCTACTATAATTTTTCAAATTAGTTTCTGAAATGGATTTTCCTAAATAATTCTTTGATCCAGGTTTCCTATTTTTTTTGCTTCTATACGGTGTCTGCTCTGCTATCTTTTCTGTTTAAGATATATATATTTTTTTGTCTTAAAATAAATTAAATTAAACCATTCATACTCCCTTTAAAAGGCAAATTGTTTTCAGATTCTCCTTAAAACTATGCGCTCTCTAACACTTATGGTTGCTAGTTTTCTTTCCTTGTAATATTTGAGGTGTGGAGTGGTGTTACAATCGCAATTGGTGGTTGAAATGGAAAGTCATGGTTACACTGATGGACCTAAGAGGCTTTTATGATACAGGAACAGGTGCATGGAGGGTACCCTACTTTCAAATGTTTAATAAATGGGGTCTCATTCTTCATCATGTTGAGCCAGATTTGTGTTTGATTCTTGTCTTTAATCCTTCCTTCTGTTTGGTTCTCACTGAAATTGACTTGGGTTTTTCATTCTTCTCTTTGGTTCTCCATAAAACACGTGGACGCTTATCATGCTCCATTGCATCTGGATCTGATCTGGATAGGATTGAGGTTTCCTAGTCATGGTAGTGAGGGCTCGTGGAAGTGAAGAAAATGACCTTGAGTATGTAATTAGCAAGAAGAAACAGACCCATTTTAAAAAGTTTTGGAGGAAGCAATTATCCGGACTTGGTTGTTTGAAACAGCAAGAGAATCTTATTAATCCGTGCTTACGTTTAATTGTCATATTGTTGCTATTATTACGGACAGTAATTGGTATTTTCATGTGAAAGGAAAGTTGCAGTTGATGCCCAGAGCATATGTCAGAATATAACCAACCATATATGGCTGACTGCTAACAGTAAGTTCAAATATTCATCACATAAATTCCCCATTAGAAATGATTATGAGATACCCATCTTGTAAATTTCATTATTTCAATATAGACAAAAATAAATAAATAAGTTGTAAGAATCAATGTCCTCATGCTAAACAGACCCGAAAGCGTCTCCTTGTCTACATGCAAATGCTTTGTTCTCTGAACCCCATCCCAAATGTTCCAACACTAAACAACAGAGCTGGTTACACCTTGCCAACTTGTTTGTGGGATGAGCTTTTCTTTAGTGAAAACAGCCCTCTCGTTCTCAAGCACATGCACACAGATTGACGAAAGGGCAGGAGTGTTGTGGGGCTTACTAATTTTGATCTCTCTTATGTCTTCTTCACTATGCAAGTGCTTAAATTCACGCTCCTTGGTGATTTATCTCTGCTGATTCTGTTTTCTCCCTTTGCATGCTGGAAGTACCGTTTCCTGGACTCATAAACTATTTAGGTCGATTTCTTGGAGCCAAAGCCTTTCTTTCAAATTAAACGACAGCTTTGGTCTGTGTTACAGCGATTCTTGTAAAAGTATTTCAGTCTATAAAAAGAGTAACACCGATGTAAGGATAAGACTGTTTTCATGAAAGCTTCATTTTAGCTCATTAGCCATCGTATGGTCAAGTGTAGCTGGATGTACAACTAAGTTCGCTTGAGTTCAGACCAAATCTCATATTCTGAATTCTTGATCAAACTGCATGTTTTCTACGTTATGTACGGTTGAAGATAGACTGCGGAAATGCAACAAAGAAAGTCAGAAAATGAAGATGGTATTGCCTATGAGACAGATGAAATGTTCATTATTTCTGGAGAAAACAAGCTGCTATTTCTAAACAAAACATGCTTCCCGAAACATATGAAGAGAATTTAAACAGCATAGGATCACATGTAGACATTTAAGAATGCATTGAACGGCAAAAATGAACCGGTTACCTTGGTTTATGCCATGGAAAGCCATTTCTTCCTCCACTAGTATCCAAGAAGCTCCTCCAGGTCCATGATGATACGAAAATTAGGGTTCAATGAGCTCTTCCCTTTCCTCCCTAAAAATTCAGTCGAAGTGTGTATGTGCGTGCAGTACGTGCTCTCCAAGAAGAAGAGAAGAGACACCTTCTAAATGCGCGCGCACGCGCGCACACACACACACACACATATATATATATATATATATATATATATATATATATATATATATATATATATATTACACATTAGACACATTATTTGGACCACTTGACTTAATGAGTCAGTCAAGTGAATTAGGTGAGTCCATAGAAATCAAGCAATAATGTGTTCAGTCCCATTATGGACCATAATGCAAAAATTAAATTAACACAGATTTATGATATTATCAAATTGATTATGTAAGTCCACATATAAAAATTCTAACAACGTATAGACAACATTCCAATGAATGATAACCAAGAAAAGTATCTTCTTTGAGTAGGATTTTTACAATGGCAACTATGATGGTCTCTCAAAGCCTTGTATTCTTGAGCTTCGCTCAAATGTAAAGTTTTGGGTTAAGGTTTCTGCTTCTATGAGCGATGAACATGTTTATCACGAAGCAATTTATTCCCCACATGAGAGCGATGACCCGTTCGTTTCTTCTCTTGAGGCCTATAGCTGTCCCGATGACTTGTATGCATCCATGCTGGGATTAATGGAATTGAAACTTGGGAAAAGAGTTCACTTGGGAAGTCAAGGAGATATTGGGTGAGTCAATGATCTTAAAGAATCATTTAATGATAAAAGGGGCCTTTCTTGACTTGGCTCAAGCTCATGGACAAACTCCCTTGCTTTTTGGGAATTGGGAAATTGAATCATAGACTTAACTCCCTAAACTCCCATTGCATGCCCAAGCCCAGCGGACATGCTTGTAGTCGGATCATGGACATGCAAATTGATTCATCTACTATTGACAACCAGCCTCCCGCTGCAGCATTATAACATGGAATTACGGGGGACAGTGCCTCAGATTCCATTACCTTGTTTGTAGAATGTGGATCTTCCTCATCAGATGAGTCTCTCTGCCTACTTCATATTGTACTTTGCTATGGACATGGACCACGACTGGAGTTTTAACGTTTGCATTGATGGTAGGAACATGAATGTTGCTTTTCAAAATACATGTGAAATATCGGTCATGACCTCCTCACACTAAGGGAAGGTCTTGCCTGTAGTTAACAGTTTTGTCATGAGTTGTTCACCATTTTAATTTATTGGATTTAAGGAGTCCTAATGAAAAATCATGCAAACTTTCCAACAGTCTCAATATGTGGGCCGGAAAAAAAAGACCCAAAATATAGTAGAGTAGTAATGATGAGAGCGTGCAAACATAGAAACTCAAGTCTTTCCCGTTTTCTCCCCTAATCATATTGCCTGTCACTAAGGCTGATTGTTTTATGTAAAACTTTTAGAAAAGGCTTCTCTAACCAAATAATCCAGGGGATCTGCAAGCCCTAGTTTTACTGATGAATTTGGAGCTCATTTGAACTCCATATTTGCATAGATTAAAGCCTTGAACAAACAAATGCTATGATATTGATGTTATGATTTCATTTACAGATTTTTCAGGTCACCAGGCATCAATTAGGTCCCTTAACTTGGCTAGCTGATCATGAACACCCCCATAGGAGAAGTAAAGTTCCAGCAAGCATATTGATGAAATGGTCCTTACAACCTAAAGTTTCAGCAAGCAAAGGAGTTGTATGGTGGATGCTATCATTGTCTTCCTTCTCTTTCTTCCAACTTGTACTTATCGTCCAGCCTCTCTTTTTCTTTATGCAGCTGCTATTGCCTTGTGGCATGCATTGTAATCTTATCTCCAAGTCACATTAAAGCGTTGAAAATGAAAGATATTGCAATGATCTATACCAATTGAATTGTAAACAGTAAACACTACTGATACAGAGATGACCATTTCAACAAACACATAAGATTCAAATCATAAATTTTTTCCAATTTAATTTTGACTAAATCCACCTGAAAAATTCCAATGTTTGAAACTGTGTTTTGGGTGACTGAAGCATCTGACCCACAAGGGGCTGACCACAACTGGCCCAAATGAACCCATTCAGACCCCATGCCAGAAGCACCAAAAGGAATCCAAAGTAAATCCGTATATATGTAATAAAGAATATTTAGTGGCACTGAGAGCTCTACTCTTTTTACTCATTGTTTGACCTCCTACAGGAACCGTGCTTGATCTATGGCCCCACATGGTGCTAATAAATCAGGACCCTCAAAGAGTCAAAGAAGATGGCTGGACGCTTATTGACAGAGACACCAGCTTGAAAAGCTTTCCAACCACCTAATCATAACTGCCTACTAAAGAAAAAATCAAAATTCAATGTTTTACGTACTACACTGTCTTCATCACATATCCTCAACCAATTCTGAAGACTTGTGCAGCTGTAGTATTAATAAATTAATAATGGTAGTTGGTCTGCAAAGAATTAGAGCATGACCAGTCGCTGAACAACTAATTAACAGAACTCACTAACCCAATCTTTTTGTCTCTTAGGTTTTTTATTTTTGCGTTTACTGTCAAGACCCAGCCAAAATTCCGAACCCAGACATTCAAAGTCTGATAACAACTTGAGACCACCTTTCTTTCTGTTTCGCCTTTTATTATTGGATTCCTTAACTTTCTTCACCAAGGGTGGTTGAGAAACTAGAAAGACTGTTGTAAACTTAGACCAAATGGGTTTGTAACAGATCACTGATCAGCATCACATTGTTCTAGTTCTGAGATGGCTCTAGCTTTTTATCAGAAGAATCGAAATTTATAACAAGAAAAGTATGACCATTAAACAGAAAGAGAGGATGAAAATTAATTCGACAGTACTATACATGAAAATATGGGAAGAACCCATTTAGGCAAAGTCTTAATAACATTATTCCTCGGCATCACTGTAATCCAAAACATGCAAGCGTACAAAGACCCATCACCCACATGTTCCTGTGCCCTCTTCTTTCTAATCCTCCCCGGCCTCATTCTGTTACAGTAAAAAACAACCCAAAACGACAGCACAACACAACACCCATCTCTTCATATAAATTAAAAAGAAAAACACCAAATCCGATATAATCAGATGTATATATGACTATAGAGACTCACACTTCTGGTCTCTACTGTCCACAACATCCACAGTGGTAGTACAATACAGCAACCTCCTGAATATGGCGTACAGAGCACTGCAGGAGATCTCCTTCACCTTCCTCACCACCACGAACCTCTTTCCATGAAGTTCTTCTCCCTTATTTCTCCTCCTCCCGTGAGCCACCCTCTCCTTCACCCTCCCAAAACACTTTATCGTCTTCTCGGGCACAGTCTCTTTCTTGGAAAAGGTGTAGCTCCTCAGGTACATCTGCCTGCATGAAATGCTGTCCACCACCCTTGGGTGCCTGTTTGAGCTCACGGATTTGATGAACTCGGCGTCAGACTCCGGCCACTTGTAGAGGTTGACGTAGGTTGCCCGGACGGGGACTCTGGCATCATTCACACAGCTAGATATGCAAACGGAGCTCATTTTCCGGTGAGCGGGTCGACAGATATGAGTGTTATGGGCGCTGGGGTATAAAACTATGAACCCAAACAAGCCTTGGATTGCAAGAAAAGCTACCCCGAGAGAGAGAGGGGGGCTATGTTGTAGTGGGAGATTTCATCATAATATTGTGAGTACTGAGTATGTGAAATGATTCGGCATCATTAATTAGCCACAACTATTTGTTTTTCTTCTTCCATCGATGATGACGAGACTAAAGAAAGAGTCAATTTAGTTGGACAAAAGTGACCATGCATAAGGCCAATATTCGGTTGAGCATGCATTTGAAACGGGGGTAGATAAGTAACTTAACCATGAACTCAATTTCCATATGATACTAATAGGTGGAGAGGGTTGGCTTACTTAGCTACTACTAAAATGCCCATATGGCTTTCACACGTTATTCTATTTGAACAGTGTTGAACGTGCTATCGCACGCCGGTGGAAACAAAGGCTACATGTTGTATCAACCATTGTAAGTAAGTAAGTTAGACACGTCAATTATGTCACGCTATCTCCATTAATTTTATCATGTTCAATCCGCTAAATATATTAATGAAGGGGTGAACAACTTGGATAAGTTATCTTATTGGGGTGTGTATTTAAAGATAAATGAATATTTAGAAAATAATTCTGGTATAAACAGCGTTTTTTTTTTTAATAAAATAAGGTATTTTATGAAATTTAAAAAAGTTAAAAAAAAAATAATTTAAAAAGTTTAATGAAGAAAAACTTGATAAGTGATTCTTAAAAAATAAAAATAAAAAATTATAGAAAACACTTATATAAAAATACTTCAAATAAAAACATTATTAAATACATCCTTAAAATGTGTTTTACATTATTTTTACTTGAAATGTTTTCGAACGGAAATATTTATGGGCGTCATTATTCTTGTCATAACCGATGTGGCCATTATTCTTATCTTTGTCCGATGTGGGATTGATAAGGATTGATAAGAAGAAAACAAATGAGCCATTATTCTTGTCTTTGTCTGATGTAAACAAATGAAAGAAACTCCAAGCCAAGGCCTTGAACTTGGGACTTACCTTGGAAAAAGGATGAGGAACGACTCCGTCGTATACATTTTTATATATAATGAGCAAACAAAATAAATATATTTTCCTTTAAGGAAATTTATAATAACAAATAAAAATAATATAATTTTTAAAATTATAAAATTAGTCAAAATTAAATAATTAAATTTTCTTTCGTTTTTAATATATTCATATTTAAATATTAATATATTTACATTTACATATGATTTAATTTTATAATATAAAAAATAGATATTATTGGTTTTAAATTTATTTATATATATTTTAAAATTTTAATAATATATAACTCATATATTTATGAAGTCTCCTCGTTGAACAGTGAATTGGTATTTTTTTTCAGTTCAATGATTGATCCGATTCTTAAAACATTGGATATTTTAAAATTTTAAAAATATTTTCTAAATTTTATTAAATACCTAGTCTTAAAAAAAAAATACTTTTTAGGATAAAAATGTTTATTTAGAATTACTAACAAACATAATTTTAATTATATAAAAATTATAACTAAAAAAGAAAAGAGAGAAACAAAAAAGGAAACCTCTGTTATAAAGAATGTTTTTACTTCCAATATTGGTTTAGCTCCCACAAACTTAAAAGCCCAGCTTATTGGGCCTAAATATGTAAGTCAAAGCCTAAAACAACTTAATCACATGTCACAGCACTTTAAGTTGACATAAGCCCAATACAGGGTGAAAAATGACATAAGCCCATCAACAAACATATTTATAGGCATAAAAGAAAAAAATAAAAAAATAAAAAAAAGATTCAAAATCAATAATTCATTTTTATATTTCTTCAAACTCATTTCACTTATTTTTTTTTATTATATGAAAATTAAATAATTTTAAAATATATAAATTTTTAATTGATGAAACTAAATATAAAAAAACTATTTTTCTTATAATATTTTTTCTTTTCTTAATATTTTTCAAGAGCCAAACACGATCTAAGAAATTATATAAATTAGAAAATTTTGCCAAAACATTTACAAATTACAAAATTAAATGCAACAGTTTCCGAAAAACTTGCCATATTCCAAGAAAGTGTGCAACTGCACCTTCTCCTCTCTTTCATTTGCTTTCCCCTTTATTCTTTTCTTGAAAACAGTCAAACATGACTTTGCTCTTTCTAAGTTTGATCATGCGTTAATTAGAAATCCCCCCACAACCATACAAACATCACAATTCATCAACATAAAGTTATAAACCTACTCCACCTGTTTCAGAGGTGCAATTACAACGGTCAAAAGACCACCATTTTTAGGTTCCAGAGGCAGGATGCTCTCCTTTTTTTCTACTGTGAATTAAAGTTGGGGAGACATGTCTCCAATGAGAATGACGCCAAAGGGCAGAAAAAGGGCCAAAGAAGAACAAGTGGGTTTCCTTGTCCAACTTGTTAATATTCTTAAATTTGACAAGTACCCGTTTTTGGAATGGTCTAAAGCATTAAAGTTTTCAAATTCCATTTTCTCTATCTTTTTTTCCAAGGCATACAAGTCATGGTAGAAGATTAAAAATCTTCAAAGCTCGTGCTAAAAATATTGGAAAATATTTGAAGAGTTTACGGTCATGGAAAACATTTTCCAGGAAAGTGGTGGCCCAGACTCCCGGTGGGGTAGTTATCTTGTGTGGGGCTTTATGAACCAAAGTCAACCAACTTATCATCCTTAAAACTAATTTGCATCGTAATAAAGTTGATATGGTTTTCATTTTCAGTGTCAAGTGACGTTTTGACCCAAGTGTCAAAAGGATCTTTGGGTCCCACGGCAATGCTTGGGAACTTGTAATCCAACCCAACAACGCTACACAGCCCCCAAAGAGGCCAGGGCTTTTGGCTGGAGCTACATTTCCCTGCTGCTTCCTCCTCCAATATTAAAATTTGAACTACATGTGAAATGACTTGAGAGTCAAAGACCCCATCTACAGCTCATCAGAACTGAAAACATGGAGTTTTATTACTATATCAAAATAGTAAAACCCCGTTAATTCAAATCAAATAATATCTCTATAAAAATAAAGCGAATAATTATAAATGATATTAAAGCAAATTTAAACCCGACCTGAAATCTTGAAATAATATTTACCTATTTGAGCCCCTCTACAAAATGAATGATTATAATATCCTACATTAATTTACGAAAGAATTTATGTAAATATAGTAAAAACATATGTTAGGAAGGATGATACAGACAAAGAAAAAAAATGTTGGTGGGTATGAGAGCTGAGACCACATGTGAACAGGTGCAAGCGTGAGGGTGTTAAACATTGAGAATCCTCCACCTCGTGGCAGGAGCATTATTTTGTCATCTACACACACCCACGTCCAAACCTTCAAAAGTTCACGAGCATCGTTGCCTTCTATGTTCATGTCAACCCTCTAATCTAAATTCCAATCCGATGGTGCTGGTCCTCCCGACACTGACACCTCCCTCGGATCCCATACAGCGGACTTCGCAGTGCCTATGGAAACTGACCCTTTGTCCTCCTTGTGAACTTGTCTTCACAGTTTGGAATATTAATTTCACAAGTACCATACATGGAAGTCAGGACAATTTATTCCCTTCACACCCTCCACGTTTTTCTTTGGACCTACGCAAGCAGGTCCTGCCAAACCATATATATATATATATATATAATTATAGAGCCTCTTTTGTGGGTCTTTTAAACACTTGTATTAACCCAAAACTAACGTAAGTAAAGATGCTAAATTTGATGTTTGCTTGTCTTAAATGTGCCGATGAGTGGGAGGTATAGACAAATGAATTAGTCTTTTGTTGGCTTTTAATCTTCAGAGTCTGAATGGGCCCCTTGTTGGAACGCTTTACCTGTTGCTCAAGTTTCTGCAGAGGAGGATATATTCCAAACTTGGGGCCATGGTAGTGACCTGATGAGTTCAAAAGCAGACGCTTTCTCCACCATTAAAATCTCGCCATGGTGCTTTCTTACCCACCACGAAGACCTCGAGTTGAAAAGTCCAAGAGTCAAGCTAGGACTTTACTAGCTTTGTATATTTTATAGCATAGAATTTTGGTTAAAAGGACTAAAATAATCAGATGACCTTCCTTTTTCATTTGTTCTCATGAGAAATGATCAATTTTGGACATTTTTATCCTTCCATGTTCCTTCAAACTAGGTATTCCCATCTCATTCCTAACCCATTTTCTTTCAATTGCTATACCCAATCTCTCCTCTTCGTTTATGTTCTTCTTCTCCTTCCTTCTTCTTTCTTTCTAATGAAGCTCAAACCCTACAATAAAAAACCACTGGGAAGAAAACAAAAATTAAAGCTTTATTCATCTCAAATGAAAATATTTAATTAAAAAATCAGATAATACCCGTGTTAAAAGAAAAAAAAAATCTTTTATATTTTATTTAAAAAGTTATACTGGATTTTTATAAATCCGTAAAAAAGCATAATCATTCTTAAAAAATTTGATCCTTCAACTCTCAAACTTTTAAAATATTTCTTATGAGTAACTTTCGTTTTTTAAAGTAATTTTATCTAGAAATTTAATAAAAAATACAAAAGAGTAGAAAAAAAGTATGAAGTAAAACTATGTATCATTCTCTCATATTTAGTAATTAAGAAACCATCCATAATAGTTTATTTACATTTAGTAGGTTGTTTGATGATTTTTTGATGTTATATTTTGTGTTTGTTTGGTTAAAGATTACTCCTTTCTTCTAAATAGTTCGGTCACATTAAGATTAGAAATAAAAATATATTTCAAAAGGAAATCTATATTTAGAAAAAAAATTACTTCTAGATTTTTTTTAATGGAAAAAATAATTTTATATTTGTATGTTTCTTTTTTATATAATTGTTTATTATATTTTATTAAATTGGACAAAATAGAACCGGTGACCAATTGGCATGCATTGGGAATTTAAAGTGCCCATTTTCCTAATGGGAATTTAAACTATAAATTTGCCAAATCATAAATAAAATTTTTAATTTATACTCACATTGCTTCAAAATCAATGTGACTATAAATTAAAAAAAAATTAAGGGTCGGAAACCGTCAATAAATTTGAAAAAGACAAAAAAGAAAATCAAAAGCAGAAACATAAGAAAGAGATTATCGCTATCAGTAGGCATGGAATCCGAATTTGTCCAACACATGCAATAATTGGGAAGAACAAGTACAACGGAAGATATTATTGGGGAACCGTTGCAAAACGATGCGTTTCAGCTCCTTCGAAAGTAGGAACAAAAAGAGAAAGAAAAAAAAAGGGGGGTCAAATGGGTAGGTGGTGGATGAGTTGGATTGGCCAGTTGTCAAATTCTGGGAAACGTCAGCAAACGGGGCAGGTGAATCGGAGAGGAGAGGGATGGAGCCAAGAAATTTCCATTAATCTTTGCCCTTTAATTCTATATTTATATGTGGGAAAAGCACATCGGCGAATGTGCGCGGGCTGATGCCTTTTCAGCCATTAAATCATATATACATCTTGCTTTCACTTTCCTACCTCCCCACCACTGTAAACTCGATTGGGAATCTCTCTCCCCAACCCTAGATTTGGCTTTTTATTTTTTATTTTTTGCTCTTTTGATTCATTGATCTTTCGCTATTTCAGGCGGAGGATTTGTTGCGCTCAGAAATTTTTGGCATTTTCCTGGGAAAATATTGAAAATTTTTCTGGGAATTTTTTGGGATTTTCTTGATGGGAAAGGGTGGGGAGGACTATGGGAAGCAGGAGGTTTCGAGCTCTAAGGTGAGTGGGCCGGAAGTGTTTCCGGCGTGGGGGAGGGAGGTTCAGGAATGTGAGAAGCATTATGGGGTGAGTAGGAGATCGGGGTTGAGTTCCAGCGATGTGGAGAAGCGGCGCAAGATCTACGGGTTGAATGAATTGGAGAAGCACGAGGGGCCGTCGATTTGGAGTTTGATTCTGGAGCAGTTTCAGGATACTCTGGTTCGGATTCTACTCGTGGCCGCGGTGATTTCGTTCGTGCTCGCTTGGTACGATGGCGAGGAGGGGGGTGAGACGGAGATTACGGCGTTTGTCGAGCCTCTGGTGATTTTCTTGATATTGATTGCGAATGCTATTGTTGGGGTTTGGCAAGAGAACAATGCAGAGAAGGCGTTGGAGGCCCTTAAGGAGATTCAATCTGAGCAGGCTGCCGTGATCCGCAATAATCAACGCATTCCCAATTTGCCGGCGAAGGAGCTTGTGCCCGGTGACATCGTGGAACTTAAGGTTGGGGATAAGGTGCCTGCAGATATGCGGGTTGTGGAATTGATTAGCTCAACTCTGCGTCTGGAACAGGGGTCGTTGACCGGAGAGAGTGAAGCAGTGAATAAGACAAATAAGCCTGTCTCCGAGGATGCCGACATTCAAGGGAAAAGGTGTATGGTTTTTGCAGGAACGACTGTTGTGAATGGGAACTGCATTTGCTTGGTGACCCAGACGGGTATGGAGACAGAGATTGGAAAGGTGCATACTCAAATTCATGTGGCTTCCCAGAGTGAGGAAGACACGCCTTTGAAGAAAAAGTTGAATGAGTTTGGTGAGTCGCTGACAGTGATAATTGGAGTGATATGTGCGTTGGTATGGCTTATCAATGTGAAGTACTTCCTTAATTGGGAGTATATTGATGGGTGGCCGAGTAATTTCAAGTTCTCATTTGAGAAGTGCACCTATTACTTCAAGATTGCAGTGGCATTGGCTGTTGCTGCCATTCCGGAAGGTTTACCGGCAGTTATCACCACTTGCTTGGCTCTAGGCACACGCAAGATGGCTCAGAAGAATGCTCTTGTGCGAAAGCTGCCAAGTGTTGAAACTCTGGGCTGCACAACTGTGATTTGTTCAGATAAAACGGGTACCTTAACTACTAACCAGATGGCAGTGGCAAAGCTGGTGGCCATGGGTTCTAGAGCAGGAGCACTTCGAAAATTCAGAGTGGATGGGACCACATACAGTCCCTTTGATGGAAAAATACACGACTGGCCCTGTGGTCGCATGGATGCTAATCTTCAAATGATTGCGAAGATTTCTGCTGTATGCAATGACGCTGGTGTGGCACAGTCAGAGCATAAGTATGTTGCCAATGGAATGCCAACAGAGGCAGCTCTGAAGGTGAGACGTCTTTGTTTATGCTGTTTTTTTCAGTGCTTGTATTGTTCTGACCCTGGTGCACTTATATAATTTTGAATGGGAAGCTTAAACAGATTTGAAGTCTGTCACATAGCAAAAGTCATTGCAATTAATATACAGCATGCAACAATTGCTAAACATCATCATGCTACTGTACAGTTAAATCTTTTGAATGGCTAGATTTTAGACACTTAGGTCTGTGTTATGTGTATCTTGATTAATTAATTCATTTTTTTTTGGTAGAGCTGTATTATTAGGGTGTGTTTCTCCATGAAAGTTTATCATATATGCATATTTGTGGTCAACAGCAAAGTCAAATTGGTTGACACTCCTTGTCATTCCAGGTTCTGGTCGAGAAAATGGGTCCTCCTGCAGTCGATGATGACAGATCATTTTCAAGTTCTGGTGATCTGCTACGTATGTTAAACCTTGACATAATTTTTTTTTCAATATTTTCTTTTTGCAAATTTTATCTTAGGAGCATATAACTTGGAGTTTTTACCTGTTTTGCTTCCTTCTTTTTCTTTTTCTTTTTTGGTTATTTAAGGTTGTTGCCAACGCTGGAATGAAAATGAACGTCGAATTGCTACTCTTGAGTTTGATCGTGATCGCAAGTCTATGGGGGTTATTGTCAATTCTCACTCAGGAAAAAAGTCATTGCTAGTGAAGGTTCTCTCTTTCTTACGCAGACAGTTGGTTGCCTGGATGCTTAGATTAACATGCATTCAAATACTTACATTATATGTTTGTTACTACAACAGATCACTTTTTATATTTTAAATAAAGAGTTCTTAGGTTTATTTATTTATTTATTTATTGATAGGCAAAGAGTTCTTAGATTTTAAATCAGCTGTTAATTTGAACTTATACTTTGAATGGAGTTACATGTATTCTTCTTAAACAAATTAATGTATCTGGGGACTGACTAGGTGCACTCAAAACTAGAAAGCATATTGAAGGGAAGTTTTGAAGTTACTTTTTTTTTTGGTCGATTAATAATTTTTTAATGTTTCAGTAAGTTCATTTGTGCTTGTTCTTTGTTGCATGCCCAAAAAAAAAAATGCTTATGTGCTTTTTATTTTTTGATAAGTAAACTGAGACAAATATATTAAAAGCATTATCTGATGGTGCATCAAAGTATACAGACCATATACAAAGGAAGGCAAGAAAGAATAATAAAAAACAAAGGGCAACAACCAAAACAACCACCCTTTCAAGAAGATCCTAACCAAGCTATAAAATCTAACACGGTTAGGGAGTCTCTAGGCTCCATCTATGTACATCTTAACCCACAACAAAAGATTACAAAGAAATAAAAATTTTAGCGCATGATTAGACATTTCTTGGTTAGGGAGCTGTCATACATGCTTGCTCTTCGTTGACAAACAACCGACTGAAATCTAATTTTTTGCTATTACTACTAATTTTGATGATGAAGAATAGAAATAGAACAAGATGTTCTAGGATAACTAGCACTATCATACTCCCTATCATTGTCCTTGTATTTATCTTACTTTTACCGTGCTCTATGCATATCTATAACTAGCACTATTGTACTCCTATCATTGTCCTTGTAATTGAAAGCCAATATGCATTTGTGCCTTATCTTACTTTTACCATGCTCCATGCATGGGAAAGCCAACATGCATTCGTGGTAGACCATCTTCTTGGGGAGTTGAATTCTAGACTTTGGGAAAATGACATTTAATTCTAATATGCTGAACTGACTTTCCATTTGAGAAACATCTATGTTTCTAATATAAAGGGCTAAATTATGCAGGGTGCAGTAGAAAATCTATTGGAGAGAAGCAACTCTATTCAGTTGCTTGATGGTTCTGTTGTAGAACTGGGTGATAATTCTAGGAGCCTTATTTTAGAAGCACTTCACGAAATGTCAAGTGGTGCATTACGTTGTTTGGGTTTTGCATACAAAGATGAGCTCCCTGACTTTGCAACATATGATGGTGATGAAAATCATCCAGCTCATGGTCTTCTACTCAATCCAGCCAACTATTCATCAATTGAGAGGAACCTTACTTTTGTTGGCTTGGTTGGGCTGAGGGTGAGTATTGACAGTGCCAGTTTTTACATGATAGTAACTCTGTTGATTGTACCCTCCCCAGGATTTTTTTGATGACCTAGCTGTTATTGTTGTGTCTCCAAATATTTGCAGGATCCTCCTCGTGCAGAGGTTCACCAAGCAATTGAAGACTGCAGAGCAGCCGGTATTCGTGTTATGGTCATCACAGGCGACAACAAGAATACAGCAGAAGCTATTTGTCATGAAATAGGTGTATTTGGACCTAATGAGGACATTAGGTTGAAAAGCCTAACTGGAAAAGAGTTCATGGAACTTCGGGATCAGAAAGCACATCTGAGACAAAATGGTGGGCTTCTGTTCTCTAGGGCTGAACCTAGGCATAAACAAGAGATTGTGAGGCTGCTTAAAGAAGATGGGGAAGTAGTCGCGATGACTGGTGATGGAGTGAATGATGCGCCTGCCTTGAAACTGGCTGATATTGGCATTGCTATGGGTATTGCTGGGACAGAGGTTATTTTTACTTTTCCTTTTCCTCTTCTTCTTCCTTAAGAGTCTTCATCTCATATGCTAGGAACAAGAATAACTTCGAGAGGCTAGAACACACATGGTTGGATTAAATATGCATGACAGTTGCAATCTCTGACAATCTCTGAATTTTTGAGAGGCTAGAACACACATGGTTGGATTAAAATTTTGCGCCTTTATCTAGAGAGAGGGTGTCAAATAGCATATGATCTATTTTTCCAGGAGAGGTGGAAGTTGTGGAACATGACTTATTTTGCCTACTCCAGAAGTTGGATTAAGGCCCTTCGAATTGTCATTATTAATGATGTTTGCTCTTTATTGATAAATTATGTTGCTTTCTTTACATTTGAGTTGTTTCTGTCCTCAAAATATTTAATGTCTTACTGTGTTTATACATTAAAATATTTAATATCTTCTCTTTTTCAGGTTGCTAAAGAAGCCTCTGATATGGTGTTGGCAGACGATAATTTTAGTACAATAGTTGCTGCTGTTGGGGAAGGGAGATCTATCTACAACAATATGAAGGCTTTTATCAGGTTTATTTCTTTGCATTCCTGGTCTCTGTGGTCTGTGACAGATGCAGATCTGAGATAAGATTATTTGTTTTTGTGACAGTGATGGAGTTCTTAGTCACTAATTATATTGATCTTGGATGGTCATGGATGAGAGAAATTGCACTGGTTTGAACATTTTAATTGTAAATCTGGAGTAATGAGCTGGATAATCTCAACCAATTTAGGTGAAAATTTTGGTGGGAAAACCCGGCCTGAACAGTTCTCATTACTTGTCATCTGCAATTTCAGAAACTGAGTCATCAAAATAAGTATGCATGCTTACAAGTTGGATGGTCCAGAATCTAGTTTTATGGATATATGATCATTGATTTCTGTTTAACCTTTAAATACCAGAAGCTTCCCTCCCAATGTGTTTTCTGCTGCATGTTACCTTGACGGTTCTTAGATGTGTTCATATGTTACTATTGTTTTATGCTCATTCCTAGGTGCACAAAAGAATTAATGTTCACTTGTTATTTTTTAGTCTATAAAGCATTGGATATGTTATAGGGAAAATTTATTCTCAGGAATACCATGTTTCTGAGTGAGCAGTCTTTACAAATGTCTTTAATGTAGGACAACCCTAGGATGGTTGCCTACACTCAAGGGTAGGTGGATTAGGGTTTTATTTTTTAGGGTGTAAGGAGAGGAACAAATAATAAATTTTATGGTAGAGAAAATTATAAGATAAGAAATAGAGAGAAAGAAGAAACAATGAAGAAAAGATGGAAAACCTTAGAGTCTCACTAAGGCCTTCTAGGTGTCTCACCTAGAAGAAAATCAATGGAGTCTCACCATTGAGGGTTGCAACCTTGCAATGAAAGAAAATATAATATTATTCATATCAAAATCATTCATTTGATTTACATTGATTAGCCTATTTATAGGCTTCTCTAAGAAATCCGAAGTCTACTAAGACTCTAATAACTTATTATGATTCTAATTCTAATTATAACATCCAAAGTCTACTAGGACTCTAATAACCTATCATGACTCAAATTCTAATTATATTATAACTCAACTAGCTAATCCTAATTAGACTCCAACAAATACCAATCTCAATTCAATTCTAATTAATATTAATCCTACTTAAAGTTTACTTAGGTCTTCCCTTTCTTCCTTGAATAAACTTTAAAAGGCTTTCCCCCATCAGTCTTGCTACATGACTTGCCATTGGGCATCCGCATTTTTCATTTCTTCATCATTCACATTTGTTCTACTTGTACTATAGTAGTGGTTTCTTTTAGGTTGTGTCATATTTTTCTTATTTCCAAATGCATTTTTCTTGTGAGGATTATTTGGATGATGTTTAAGCTGTTCCTTAAAAATCTAGTACCTCTAATGCCTCTTTTATCTTCGATATCCCTAATATTTTGCATTGTCATATTGTTCCCCTGGATGCTTATTTGCCTGGGCTCACTGTTCTGTCTGGTTTGCACCCTATTGCAGGTATATGATTTCCTCAAATATTGGTGAGGTTGCATCCATATTTTTAACAGCAGCTTTAGGGATCCCTGAAGGGTTGATACCTGTTCAGCTTTTATGGGTCAACCTTGTTACTGATGGCCCCCCTGCAACTGCTTTGGGATTCAATCCACCAGATAGGGACATAATGAAGAAACCACCTCGTAGAAGTGATGACTCACTCATCAGTGCTTGGATCTTGTTCCGCTATCTGGTATCATGGCTATATTATGTTCTCCCATTCAAAAGTTATAAGTCTCTTTAAATTCGGGTTGAATATGTATAATTATATATGCATTTCATTCTTCACAGGTAATTGGATTGTATGTTGGAATAGCAACCGTCGGTGTATTTGTCATTTGGTACACGCATAGTTCCTTCTTGGGCATTGACCTCAGTGGGGATGGCCACACCCTTGTCACCTACACCCAGCTTGCTGACTGGGGCCAATGCTCATCCTGGGAGAATTTCACTATTTCACCCTTCACAGCTGGTGCTCAGGTGTTCACTTTCAGCGACAATCCCTGTGATTACTTTCAGGGTGGCAAAGTGAAGGCCACTACACTGTCTCTTTCAGTCCTGGTTGCCATTGAAATGTTCAATTCCCTCAATGCCCTTTCAGAGGATGGGAGTCTTCTAGTGATGCCTCCATGGGTCAATCCGTGGCTCCTGGTAGCCATGTCTGTCTCATTTGGCTTGCACTTTCTGATTCTGTATGTGCCGGTTCTTGCTCAAGTATTCGGGATTGTGCCCCTCAGTTTGAACGAATGGCTATTGGTTTTGGCGGTTGCATTCCCAGTGATTTTAATTGATGAGATTCTAAAGTTGGTGGGGCGATGTACAAGCGGTTTTCAAACATCCAGCACAAGGAAATCCTTGAAGCCGAAGTCAGAGTGAGACTCTGAAAGGTTTGTTGGAGAAATTGCTTGTAATACTTCCCTTTGAATGGTTGGGATTGTCAAACATTGGTTGTCCCAACACCGGTTGCATCTCCAATTTGCCCCTGTTGTTATTGCCTATTGATGGCGCACACACCCATCCATCCTTTTTCAAAATGAGGGATGGATTGGATGTTTCAGAATTTAGCAATCTCCTTTTCTTCTCCCTCTCTCTTCCTTTTGATCTTGTAAGTTTTAGTAAAAACAAAATTTTGATGGTCAGAAAATGGAAATTAGATGCATTCAAGAAGAGCAACTTCTCTAAATCCGGGTTCTTGCCTCTCATCTCTTTGTCCCATTGGCTTCCTTTCATATAAGCTTACTGCCATGATGCATTACATGCCATGTTTCTCCCTGTTGAATGGGAAACATCCCCTTGTCAACAGTCCCCTGTGAAAAAGGTTCTTGGGGCTGCAGTTCGATCCTCCTCAAAAAGAAGCTAGAAGATGATTTGGGTAGGATTACTAAAAAAAAAAAAGGGGCAAAAGCCAAAAACCAATCGAAAGAAAATTTTATGCTTAAAAAGAATTAAGAGCTTATTTGAGGGCTTGATTTAAAATCAGTTTTCTATTTTAAAGATAAAAAGAAAAAAAATTTGACAGATGTTCTTTGAAATGGTTTTTAAGAAAATAAAGAGAACAAGATTTTTGTAAAAACAAAAGGAAAAGATTAAAAAATAAAAATCATAAAAAAAATTAAATATGTTTTTTTTTCATTATCTTTCCATCTATCAATATTGAATTGCATGGTTTTTTTTATCTTCAAATGAAATAAAATCTTGAGATATGATATGAGTTTTTTTTCTTAACTGCATGTCTTTTTTTAGTTTTCTTTAATTTTTCTAATTTATTTCATTGGGTAAATAAATATCAAAATAAATACACTTGATATATAGAATTTACTAATTTTTTAAAAATAATTTAATTAATATTAGAAAGTCACATATATTAAAACCAATCCAATTATTATTAAAAAGCAATGGATTAGAACTAATTGGACTTTGCAAGTTTTTTTATCCATAATTATATTTTTTCAAGGTTTTTATCAGGCAAATAAATTTTAATATTGAATTTATTAATAAGTTTAATAATTTTTAAAAATAATTTAAATACCAAATATGAAATCAATAAATACTATAAATTTATGGATAAAAAGGTCCAAAATAATTATGTGGACCCTTTACTTATTATTTAAAAATTATTCTCTATTTCATTTTTCTTTTAAAACGATTATAAATGCTTAAATTTTAAGAAATAATTTTTAATTTGAAAAATAAAAACTAATTTTAAATAACATCTTGAAACGAGTGGACAACTAGTTGTGAAAAATTTTGGTGGTGAAACAGTTTTTTTTGGATCTAAATTTATGTCTATTTGGAGAGGAAGGTATGTTTGTGTACGTGAACTGAGAAGACAGATGAAAACCCCACCCAATATGATACTTTGCAGCTTCTATATTGGATCCATTTGTAAAAAAACAATGGTAAGAATAATACCCATTTCAAAATATTTGTCAAAGTAATCTTTTGTATCCACGAAAGCATCCATATGGTTTTTTTTTAAGTGTAAAAAATCATCACCGTTGGTAACTGTGGTTTTACAATTTTCTTTAGTAATTGTGGTTTCAAAATTATTTTTAATCCACCCCTATTTTAATGGTATTGTGATTTTAAAATATTCTTTACCATAATAATCATAAAACTATAGTTAGTAACTATGGTTTTAAAAATATTCTAAAAACCATAGTTACAGACTGTGATTTCACAAATATCAGGAGAACTTATATAACCATACATCAATTAAAAAAAAAGAAGAGATTTTAAAATTTTATTTTTTTATTTTTAATTTTAGTGTAAATTATGGATGTACCAAAATTTCTTAACGATGTACTAAATTTCCTTAAAGTTCGTTTCAGAGTGGAGAAATTTTTTTACAATTTTCCATTGTCAGTTTAAAACTATTTTTTTTTTTTACAAATTATCCTTAATAAATTTTTTTATGACTATTTTAAACTGACAATAGAAAATTGTAAAAAAAAATTTCCATTCCGAAACGAACTTTAAGGAAATTTGGTACATCATTAACAAATTTTGGTATATCCATAATTTACACTAAAATTAAAAATAAAAAAACAAAATTTTAAAATCTCATATTTTTTTAGTTGACGTATGATTATATGAGTTCCCCTTAAAGATTTGTGAAACCACAAGTTTTATGGTTATTATGATAAATAATATTTTAAAATCACAATACCATTAAAATGGGGTGGATTAAAAATAATTTTGAAACCACAGTTAATAACTGTGGTTATAAGGAAAATTGTAAAACCACAGTCACAGATTGTAATTTTAAGGATATTTTTGAAACTTTTAAAACCACAGTTATCAACGTAGTTTTTTATATTTAAAAAAAAAAATTCATGTGGATACTTACATGAATATAAAAGATTACTTTGATAAATATTTTGAAATAGGTACTATTTTTACCATTTTTTTTACAAATGGATTATTTTGGTCTTAAACTCTCTATATTGTCCCTGTCGTGACAATATTGTACCACACCTCCTATGATGTCTCTTCCCTCTCAAGCATGCTGCTTACATCACCGCTCATGTATTCCCCATCCTCCCGTTGATTCTTCATCGAGTTCCAGAATGAGTTGCAGCTGCACTAGATAGGGACAGGCAACAAACAGGGCCTTCATTTTTAGCCATAAGTTGAAAAGAAGACGTACAAGTAAAGGCAGATGGAGGATGTATGCTCATCTTTTTTACCATCTACTAGAAAGAGAAAATTCGTGTTTGCACATGTAATGATATTAAGGTTTTTGGACTTATTGTTGTTGAATTCTTGTAGGAAATAGATCGATTTTTTAAGAAAAAAATAGAGAGTTGGTGGATGGTAGATGGTAGGATGTCTGCAAGGTTGAGGGAAGTGGATATAGTATTGGAAGATTCATGGAGAGAGAGAGAGTGAAATATCACACTACTTATTTAATTAAAGTTTTTATATTTTGGGAGAGAAAGTTTATTATCTTCTTAATGTAATAAATGGATATTAAGATTAAGAATGGTTTGACTGTGTCTTTATTCGAAATATTTTTAGTGAAAAATTATTTATCAGTTGTTTCTTCATAAAATTCTATAAATGATTTTTCAAAATTTTAATTTTTTTAAACACCTAATTTCATGTTTTAATGATTTAGTTTGAGTTATTAAGTATATTAAATAATTCAATATTGTAACTTAAAATTAAAAATAATTTTAGTTAATTACTAAAATGAGTTAATTAATAAATTAAATATAATTTAAATCAAAACTATTTCAAATTATTAAATATTAAATATTAAGGGTGAAAGGTTGGTTCAAAACTATTTTGAAAACAACTTTCATTTTTTAAAATAAAAAATATGTTTGATAACCAAAAGTTATTTTCATTTGTTTTCAGAAAATATCTTTTAATGGTTTTATTCTGTTTTTACTTATTTTTTTAGATCTCTTTTAAGAAATAATTATATAAATATATAAAATTATTAAAAATAAAACAATGGATATAAAAATTATTTTAAAAATATATTTAAAAATATCAAAAATAGGTTAAAAACATACCACACTTCCTCTTTAAAAATTGTTAATTAAAAAAATGCATTGGATTCTCAATAAATGAAAAATGAATTCTATAATGAAAGAAATTTTTAAGTTGCTTCTCTAATATAAGTAAGATTCATTTGAGAATAATTTCATGTTTTGATCTTAGTTGGAATTGAATTTAAAATTATAATGTTTAAAGAATAATTAATGTCATAATTATAAATTTTTTATCAAACATAAGTAACATAGGATTCTTGTATGAATGTACTTGAAGCAATAAACTCTCTTAATAAAATCACTTTCAACAACACATGCATGCATACCCAAATTATGATCCATGGTTGAACCAATTATCAAATCACTCAAAAGATTTCAGACCATATTCCTCACTTCCATGTGAACTCCATTATAGAAAGCACCAAAGCAGCATGATGCGTGTGATGGTATAAAAATGGGAGCTGAAAGTTTCAATCCTTTACTATCTCATCACGGATGACATCTTTTCTTTCCAAAATTGGGATGAGCTGCCATCAGTCCTCAAACTTGCCCTTAACAATTTCCAAATAAAACGACCCACACCAACTTTGGAAAAACCAATTTCCAATCTCTTGCGGGTTTTGGGGTTGGAGTCCACACAGTAGATGAACACCCCTTGCCCACCCCCAACCCACATCACAAATGGGCAAAGTCCCAAGTTCCCATCAAGTCAAAAATGGGTTTTCGTGGAAGAATGAAGGCGTGTGAGGATGAGATTAGGAGGGTGTTGGTGAACACTTTGTGGAAATGACTATATCCTTGTAGATAGAAGTTGGAACTAATGTAATCTACATTTAATCAACAACACACGACACGCAATTTATTAAAATTATAATTTTATTGTAAGAGACATCTGTACATATGTGATGTGAGATTGGTCCGACCCTCCGCCAACCGCTTTGGATTTATTTTAAAATAATTGTTATTTTTGAAAGGACAAAATAATTATCTTATGTTTTAAATTAAATTAATAATGAATAAATAAATACTGATGTTTTAATTCTTAAATTGTTAATTATTATTATTATTTTTAATGAAAATCTTAGGTCATCTCTTACGGCACATGGGGATGAAGTGATAGAATCAATTTGCGGAGTATCTCATGTGACGTGAGCCAGTGACAAATATTCAACCCGCTTTCAATGAAAATGATGCCAAAACTATAATCTGAGAGCGCCGTCAACCTGAAGAGTAGGTCCGCTGCTATAAATGCATTGTACACTCTCGCAGCTTTTGCAACCACTAAGCTTGTCTGGTCTTGGTGGTGATACTGATAACGTTACGTCGTCGATATCAAGTTATCAACGACTGACGACCGGAGGTAAGCCATGGAGCTCCAAGAACCTGTCTGGAAGTCAAAACCCAGACTGTCTCCAACTCTTGGAGAGCTCTTGAAGCGAGTTGGAGACGCACGGGATGACACTCCCGGCTGCCAAACTACATCGTCGCATCAGCGGGTTATCGATCTAAACGATGCAATTCCGCACCCAAGGTCTTTTCCCTTCGTTCTTTCTTTTCACAATCTTTCTTACAGCGTCAAAGTTCGCCGCAAAATGAAGTTTCCGGGGTTGTTTTGCCGGAAGGAAGGGCCTGGCTTGTCCGAGGATGAGGTGGAGACTAAAGACAGCGGCATGAAGGTTTTGTTGAATGACATTTCGGGTGAGGCGAGAGAAGGCGAAATAATGGGGGTTCTTGGCGCAAGTGGGTCTGGTAAGTCGACGTTGATCGATGCGCTTGCGGATCGGATTGCGAAGGATAGTTTGAAGGGGTCTGTGACTCTGAATGACGAAGTTTTGGAGTCAAAGCTTCTGAAAGTGATATCTGCTTATGTTATGCAAGACGATCTTCTGTTTCCTATGCTCACTGTGGAAGAAACCCTCATGTTCTCCGCTGAGTTTAGGCTTCCTCGCTCTCTCTCCAGCTCTAAGAAGAAAGCAAGAGTTCAAGCATTGATCGATCAGCTCGGCCTGCGAAGTGCAGCAAAGACTGTGATCGGCGACGAGGGCCACAGGGGAGTGTCCGGAGGTGAGCGCCGGCGAGTTTCCATTGGGATTGATATAATTCATGACCCAATTGTCTTATTTCTTGATGAGCCAACGTCGGGTCTTGACTCCACCAGTGCATTCATGGTGGTGAAGGTGCTGCAACGAATTGCCCAGAGCGGAAGCATCGTCATCATGTCCATACACCAACCCAGTTATAGAATCCTTGGCCTTCTCGATCGTTTGATCTTCCTGTCGCGTGGAAATACCGTTTACAGTGGATCTCCCTCGAGTCTCCCGCTTTTCTTCGCTGAGTTTGGACACCCCATTCCGGAGACCGAGAACCGAACGGAGTTCGCCCTAGATTTGATCCGCGAGCTTGAAGGATCTCCCGGTGGAACCAAGACCTTAGTCGAATTCAATAAGTCATGGCAAAGAATGACAAATCCTCGAACCGACGTCGAAGAGGGAGCCAAATCATCTCTCAAAGATGCCATAAGCGCAAGCATTTCAAGGGGAAAACTAGTCTCGGGAGCCTCTAACGATGCAAACCCCACATCTCTAGTTCCCACTTTCGCCAATCCAATCTGGATCGAGATGGTGGTGTTGGGCAAAAGATCTCTCAAGAACTCGAAAAGAATGCCGGAACTTTTCGGAATCCGTCTAGGCGCGGTTCTCGTGACTGGAATCATTCTGGCCACCATTTTCTTGCAACTGGACAGCTCGCCCAAAGGGGTCCAAGAAAGATTAGGGTTCTTTGCTTTTGCAATGTCCACAACCTTCTACACATGCGCTGAAGCCATCCCAGTCTTCCTCCAAGAACGCTATATCTTCATGAGAGAAACCGCCTATAACGCTTATCGCCGCTCGTCCTACGTTCTAGCCCACTCTATCATTTCCATCCCTGCCCTAGTTTTCCTCTCATTCGCATTCGCCGCCACCACTTACTGGGCGGTGGGCCTGGCGGGCGGCGTCTCCGGCTTCCTCTTCTTCTTCTTCATGATCTTCGCCTCTTTCTGGGCGGGAAGTTCCTTCGTCACCTTCCTATCCGGAGTGGTGTCTCACGTGATGCTGGGCTACACGGTGGTGGTGGCCATTCTAGCCTACTTTCTCCTGTTTAGCGGCTTCTTCATCTCCAGAAACAGAATCCCACCCTACTGGATATGGTTCCACTACATTTCTCTGGTGAAGTACCCGTATGAAGGGGTATTGCATAACGAATTCGAAGACCCAATGAAGTGCTTCGTGAGGGGGATTCAGATGTTCGACAACACGCCACTTGGGGCGGTGCCTGAGGCGTTGAAGGTGAGGCTGCTGAAAAGCATGAGCGATACACTGGGAATGAGCATCACCAGTTCTACATGCGTGACTACTGGGTCGGATGTATTGAAACAGCAAGGAGTAACCGATATAAGCAAGTGGAACTGCCTATGGATCACACTTGCTTTGGGGTTTTTCTTCAGGTTTATGTTTTACCTCACTTTGTTGCTTGGGAGCAAGAACAAGAGGACGTAGATTCAATAATATTTTTATTTTTCTTTTCTTTTCTCTCTTTGGGGTCCAACTTCACCTTAACGAAGCCCTAATATATTGTCTAATTAGTAATTATCAGGAACAAATACAGTTGAATGTCTTTCTTTTTCCATTTTTTCTTCCTTCAAATTCTAAAGCTTAAAGAAAGTTCAGTCTCTCTCTCTTTCCATGTTTCAATTAATCTTACGTACATTTATGACTTGTGTTACTGGGGAATGTCATGTTCCTGTTGAATGTCAGCGTTGGAAAGAACTCATGACGAGACCCCGGAGAGGGAGACATTTGCCTTAGTGTTCGACCATGTACTCATCTGATCAGAAGTGCATTACGCAAAATAAAATAAAGGAAAAAAAAATGTTAATCTCATTACGCAAGCACAAATTGCGTACCATCCCCGAAGTATTACCCTTCAACCGCCGAACCTCACGGTCATGGAGGAAGTATCAATCACCACCAACATACCTTATTCTTGATAAACATCACAAGTATGCTCTAAAGCTGGTAACTTCTGAAAAGTCTCTTCAGTTTGACGATACAAAAAAATTGTCTCATTTATGAATAACGTCCTTTACAAGAGACGACTTCTAGAACCAACCTCATTTTCTAAGTTGGAAAGAAATCTTTAACCACTTTTAGCTTGTAGGAGAAGAGAGCTTTAGTAATTAAGGATGTTGGCAATTTGAATGCAGGCTATAACATGTTGCATTGATAGACTCTTCTCAAAGACTTTATCACAAACAAAATACAAATCCAATTTGATATATTTTATTCAATGGTATTGGATAGGATTTACTACTTTAGTAATTTAATTTTTATTATGCAATGTTTTCACAAAATCAAAACAAAAAAAATTATTTTTAAAAACAACTTATCCAAACAAGTTCCTTTTTTAGTTTTAAAAATTGTTTTTAAAAACAACTTGTCAAACACCCATATTTTTATGAAATACTAAAAATTGTTTTTTGCTCTTTTAACTTAAAAACGATTTTGAAAACTATTTTATGAAGTTTTATAAAACAAAAGTCAAATTTAATTTTTAATTATTTCTCATATTTGTATAATTATTTTTAAAAATAGCCTTATGTTCCTTTAAAATATTATGACGGGGAATATTTTAAAAATAATTATTTATTTTTTAAGAATAAAAAATAGAAGACAATTTTTCTTGAAAATAGTTCATAAACAAAACCCAATTAAAAATTTAAGGTATAATATAAATTCATACTTTTCATTAAAAAAAAAAGGTTATTATTTTTTATATTTTAAATATGAAAAACGTGGTGTTAATTTCAGCAGCAGTAGAAGAAAAACTTTTGGATCCTCCAATCCAACTGCCTGCCCATGCAAAGTTGGAGTAATCAGGAATCTCCCTCAAATTTAATACTGCAACAACTTCTACTATATCTAATTAATTTTGTACACAAAAATAAATAAATGATTAGCCTTATTCAAATTGAGCTTAGGGAAGTATGGCCCGGCCCATATCCAACTTCAGCCCAAGATGGGGAGTGGACCATCAATCATACTAGAGCCAACCTGTTCAGGCTTATGCGGCCCAGCCACACATGCCGACCGACCCATCCATCAAATCTTGACCGTCCGTTGTCTAATGAAAAATCATGGCCGTCCAAGTCGACCTCTATTGTTCTATATTCAAAAGGGATTGATACAAGGGGGCACGAAGCATTGGAAGGGTCGGAGGGTTTCAGCTCTCGCATTCCAGGTACGATTTTCAAGCCAAATTTGAATTCTGGTTTGGTGTAAAATTTGGGGCTCTGTTAGGGCTTATTTGAAGCTATGGATTTCGCTATAGGATCTGTTTGTTTTACATGGAAAATCATTCCGAGAAAAGAATAATTAATTTCACGGGGATAGAGATATTTATTCAACTCTAATTCAAGAAGGCTTGTATTGTTTCATCTGGATTCAGCGAAAATAGTGGTCGTAGCGAATCAAGCTCTACGTGAAACCTGTTTCTTTTTCCCCGATAGTTTGTCCAAGGGGTAACAAATGGACGCTTCGAGTTTAAAATTCTGTAAATCTTGGAAAAAATGGATCCTTTAATTGCAATTGTGTTTTTCACATCATACGTATGGAGCAAAGTCCTGTTATTATTGGATTCAGCTTATATGCCATGGGCGGATGGACGCATAGGGTTTGGGATGTCTTTCAATCATCAAATTTAAGAGAGAAATCAATTATTAAGGATTTTTTTTCTCTCTTCACTTCTGGAATTCATGAAGTGAATTTTCATTGCTTTGACTTTTATTTCTTCACTCTTAAAACCGCTATTGCTGGACTTTTCTTCGGGAACCTGTTTTGCTTGTGCAGTCAACTAAGTCAGTACTCTTTTATCATTTGAATGGGTAATAATGCATTAAACAAATGAATAGAGTTGGAACACGAAGAATTCCCATTTAAACAAACAATCTAGTCCGATTTGAAACCAATTCGCTTTGACAAATGGTTTTCTTGGCTTACACATCACCGAGCTCTTTGCTATCATCATTGTTGTCATTATTATTACTTTGATGGATTTTTTATGGGTCTTTTGTGTGTGTGTGGGGTGTTAAAGAGTGCATATTTGATCTGATCCTTCACTTGTTGCTTTCTAATGAGCATTTAAAATCATACCGATAAAAATATTCTTTAGCTTGGTCTTTGTTTAAAATTTTATCACCAAATTTTATGATGCAAATCTATCATGCCATCTTTTATAACCATCCCCTTACTGACAAGAAATATGTAGTCATGTTTTTTGAAATTTCTAGTGCTTCAAAACATGATTAATATTTCTGTCTTTTTAGTATTGACATTTCCATGGCTTAATATGTCTTGAAAAAGATGCATGAAGTAATATTAGCTGTGTATTTTTTTCTTCTTTTGTTGTTTTCTGTGGGAGAGAAGTGCTAGTGCCATGTAATCTCTCTCTTGTTCAAATGGTGAGACAAATTTTGATTGATTAGTGGGGTTACTATTTGCATATTTATCATAGTTTATTTACATCTTTATCATTGTTCTAATGAAATTGTTCAACCAATGCAGTTTGAAAATGCCTCGTTATGATGATCGATATGGTAATACACGTCTTTATGTTGGTCGCTTGTCTTCAAGAACACGTACACGTGATCTAGAGAGCCTCTTCAGCAGATACGGGAGGTAATATCGTTGCCTTTCATATACTGTGTCTGAAAGTGAAGCTCCAAAAAGTAACATGTTTGCATTTGCATCCCTCTCTTGTTTGCAATAGGTGCATATACATTTTTTCTGTAAGGGCAAGGATATCTTGAGGGAGTCCTCTTTTGCTACTAATGAACTCTCTTTATTCTATGGTGTGGAATGGTAATTTTGTTCCACCCATATGGAATGGGTACCTAAAGTGGAACTGTCATGATGTTGCCCTCTACCAATATTACATGGTTCAAACTTTCACCCTTTTTCTTTTTCAAATGAAGCCCTTGTATTCACACCTATGAAATAGAAAAGTGATTTCACCCAAGGTCAACTCAGCTTTTTAACATTTTTTTCAATCAAGATTTAAATGGTACTCCATGGTTGTCTCTTTCTTATTTGGTTGTCTTTCTGGATTTAAACAAAGATGTAGAAAGTGCAATCAGTAAAACTCACTATCTATGTGATCCCTTTGAGAGATTATTTTATTTTTTTTTATGTAAAAATTTTCCTTAATCTGGGCAATTTGAATTGTAATAGTGGTTCTGAATCAGTGATTTTCACTGTGAGGGTGCAGGGTATGTCTTCCACTGACATGTCGGAGACATTCAGTCCTTTGCCAAGCCTCATTATGTGCTTGGATTTATGTTAACTACTCATCATATTATTTCTCTAGGATCGTTGCACCCTCAGGTGTCACTGTTTTAACTTGAATGATGTTATTGAAGGTTTCTGGGCTTTTGCCTAACCTGGAGGTCTATGGTGGGAGGGTGGAATTGGTGGAAATTCATGAAGAGTGTATAGGAGACTTTGGCGATTCTTTCTCTAATGTTATTGCGTGTTTTTATGGATATGGCAACAATCTCAAACTGGTGTTTAGTTCGTCTGTGAGGGGTGAAGTATCATTCTCTTCCAGTACTTAAGTAATGATGGCCTTACTGTTTCTGGCACCATTTCCGCAGAGTACGAGATGTGGATATGAAGCACGACTTCGCCTTTGTTGTATGTATCAACCGTTTGTTCATCTACTTCTTTCCTTTTTCTCCCTTGCTTATGGTTATGGAGTATTTTTCTCCTTATTTATCTATAGAAGTCACATTATAGATTGTGTTACACAAATATGAGCATCCCGTTGTTCGTTCTTGCACTTAATTTTATCTACAGGAATTCAGTGATCCCCGAGATGCTGATGATGCAAGATATAACTTAAATGGACGAGATTTTGATGGAAGTCGTATCATTGTGGAATTTGCCAAAGGGGTAAGTTGTGTGACTTTCATACTTTCTGTGACTAAATTTGAGAACATGTTTATGTTGGAAGTATGCAACTCTTAACCAAATGGCTCTGGATGAATGCTTGCTTTGATGCCATAAGACTCTGAAGAGTACCAAGTTAGCATTTTCCTGCCTGTGGAAAGTTCATGTTGCATGTAGTTTGCCTATGCTTGCTTTATGTTGTGGTTGCTTGTTTGATTGAATTCATACTTGCTTGTTGCACACAGAATGTGCTTGAGATTGGTTGACGAAATTCATTCACCTTTTTGTTTAATTTATATTTTTTCCTCTTTTACGAAATTGGATTATCTATAGAAATTGTTAGGAGTATAAATCTCATTATTTTAAATAATATAGTGATGAAAAATTCATTGTCATGCCTTGAATAGACATTGGAGTAATTGAGCAATTGAAATATGAGTATGATTTAATCTGATAGGTAAATATGAGCTTGTATTAGAAACGCCTAGAAGCGGCGAAAAGTACACACACAGTATACAAACAACACCCAAGAAACTAGGCAAAAAGAAAGAAAAAGTATGATCCTCTAAAAGTAGACAAAAAGAATGTTTTAAAGCTTGGTTGGACCGTTCAATATCATTGAACACTCTTTCATTTCTTTCCCTCCATAAGGTCCACATTAAGCATAGAGGGGCCCTCCATGCTTTCTCCCTTCGCTTGCTCACAAAGGCTCCATCCTAATTAATGTATTTGTCTAGATTAAATGAGTTATGAACAGATTAATTTGACACAATTAAATAAATGGTTTAGATGGGTTGACACAAGTATGCTATCAGCACGAGGCTTAATGGAACCCACTAAATTTTGTGTAATTTTTGGGTTGTAATGCCATTTTGTATCAGATTTGTCACCCCTAGACCTGAATAATTGGAGGACTCTACTTTTTTGAGGCCTTAGCCGTTTTGTATACCCCCTGTATGCTTTGTGGCTCTTTGCCTCTTTTTTAAAGCAGATCTTGTTTACTTATAAAAAAATAAAAAATAAAAAAAAATAAAAAATTATTTGGAGGACTCTACTTACCAAACATATGTAATTGTCAGCAAAGTTGTTTCTACACCTCTAATTGTCTAAAGCAATTGTATTCTGTGTCCTCTCAACCTGGATTCTCATATATCTCCCATCTCAACCCCCAGCCACTTAAGCCAGGTCTCTAGGCCTTGGTATTTCACTAAATAGGGATTTAGTCTGGGTTTTTGGATGTTCCCAGGGTAGCCATCATAAGCCCATTTAAAAATATTGCAATTCCCACTCGTTGTATCTAGGCTGAGGTGCAAAGTTTTTTGAAGGCACCTCAACTATCAAGGACTCGTGATCTATCCACTCAGCTTTGTATTTTCTTTTTTCATCTAATCATGATTCTATTATTATGTGTATGGTATCTAGTTCTCTGACAATAATGGTTTTGTCATACATTTTTAATTTAATATATTCTTTCAATGGTGCTTTGATGTGGGTGGTAGGGACCCCGTGGTGGATCAGGTGGTTCTCGAGAATATCTAGGTCGAGGTCCTCCGCCTGGGTCTGGACGCTGCTTTAATTGTGGCATTGATGGCCACTGGGCTCGAGATTGCAAAGCTGGAGACTGGAAGAATAAGTGTTATCGGTGTGGAGATAGAGGTCATATTGAAAGAAACTGCCAGAACAGTCCCAGGAAGCTCAGGTATTCTCATATGGTGATTACATGCCAAAACATTTCTCTCCTGCTGCCTTGACATTTTTTTTCCATATTATATTTTTGTTATGCATGATACTGTTACTGTGCAAAGTTTTTGTTAGCTTAAAACTATTATGTTATATTGCAGCCGACATGGACGGAGTTACTCACGATCTCCAGTTAGATCTCGCCGTGGCAGGAGCCGGAGCCGAAGTTATAGCCCAAGTCGCAGTTACAGGTTTTTCATTTTACAGCCTGGAATCTTCCCCATCCCCTTTTTTTTTCTGGTTTATGAGTCCTTTGTTTAAGAAAGTAAAGCATAAATATTTGAGGACCTGGAGAGGCATTTAGCCCACGTTCAACTGAAGTTTTTGGGGTTTTGCTCAACAAGGGGGCCGAAAAAAATATTCAACAAATGCCATTTCCAGTTGTTTTTAAATAGCTTTATTAGCATGTGAAATCCTTATCCCAGTTGTTTCATTTCACTAACCTTATCACATGCCCCCGCCAGCCGATCGAGATCTCCTCCAAAGAGAGATCGAAGCATTGAGCAAGACAAGAGGTCAGGGAGCCCTCGGTGCAGGAGCCCTGAGCCAAAGAGGAGGAGTACACCTACATCCAAACCAAGGAAGCGCAGCCCAACACCTGAAGACAGCAGGCCTCAAGAAAGAATCAGTCCTAATGTTTATAAAAGAGAACAGCCAGAGTACAGCCAAAGCCCCAGGGAGAAGAGCAGAAGCCCTGTTAGTTCTGAAAGGGATAGCCCTGTGGCGAGGAGGTACCGAAGCCCTTCTGATGCTAATGGGCGAAGTCGCAGCCAGAGTCCGAGGGATGAGAGGAGTCCTGTAGATGAAGATGAAGATAATAACAGTCGCTCCCCAAGAGGTAGTGAATCCCCTTGAATGCATTGGGGGGCTTGAATTGGAGTCGGTGTGTGGACATGTATTGCAGCTGCAAGACCATAAATTTACGGTTTGTTTTGTTAACTTTATCATAAGGACTCCAAAACTGTTAGAAACTTTTTTTTTTTTTTAAATGTTTATGATTGAACTTTTTTGAGAGATGATATCTGGGAACTTTACAGAATATAAAATGAGTATTGTAGTCTGCTGTTGGTGTTCGATTTGATCTTTGGATGTAATTAATGACTACTTGAGGTTATCTTTGGAGCCACTTGGGCACCTCGCTCGGGTATATTCAAAGAGGAATTGTCGATCTGCATCCAGGCGTTGGTCGGGGCCACTGGCTGCACTTTTAGGGAGTGGTGTAATTAAAAATGAAGACAGGCTAGACAGCGAAGTCTGAGAATGCGCACTCTCTTTGGGCTTGGCTTCCTGAGTAATTAATTATGCGTCCCGGAGAATTTGATGTGAAACTCATTTCTGGATAATTTCTAATAAATAGGTGAAGGAAACAGAGGGATTGTGCAGTGGAGTTTGTTTATCAAGCTATCTTATTTTATTATTTATTAATTTTTCTTTAACCCTTTTTCTCTAAAAAGAAAAATAAAAATTACCTTTTTTAAGAATAATAATAATAATAATTAAAAAGAAAAAGAAAAAGAAAAAAAAAACAAACAAACAAAGAGGTGTTGTGTCCACCTGAAAAAACGGCATCGTATCATTCCTCTTATTTACAGTCATTTCGAGGGGCGGCGAAAAGTCTCCAGCCATGGCTCTGTGCTGGTGTAGTACCATGACAATGATGTCAGGCGCATACAAGCAACCACAGAAAGGAAAGGGGATGGGGGTGGGGATGGGAATGGGGAAGGGGAAGGGGAAGGGGAAGGGGAAGGCCCAGACAAAGCAAAGGCAGAGCAGAGGCAGTGATGGCATTGGGTTCGGGGGCAAAAGAAACGATCCTACATGGCAGTGCATCCAGGGTTGTGGAGCCTGCTGCAAGCTTGACAAGGGTCCTGCCTTCGCCACCCCTGAAGAAATCTTCGACGACCCTTCTGATGTCAAGGTTTGTTATGCCCACATCGTGTTCGATAAAATGCTGATTTCTTGCTTTCTCATTCGACTCTTGGTTGAGTTTTGATGCTCAGCCCCAATGTGGTTCTGTGGATTTGCCTGTTTTTGTGCTTATTTTTGACCCACATATATGAACGCAACATCATAAACACGCCCTAATCAATCAAATACTGGCAGCTATATCATCAAAATAATTGTGGTACAATTCGATCGTCACATTAATTCTGGCATCTTTTATGTTTCTTACCCCGATGGTGCTAGCAAGTGCATATGGATGTTTAATGGGTACTCATTTCTGTCTATTTCTCTGATTTTAATTTCATAAATTGCAGCTTTATAGAAGCATGGTAGGCCCCGATGGGTGGTGTATACACTATGAGAAAAGCACACGAACATGCTCCATTTATTCTGGTAAGCATTTGCCTGTTCTTAGCATTTATCTTTAGGAGCCTGTACCTTTAAACTCCTAACACCATGTCAGCCTTTAATCTCAGATCGTCCATATTTTTGTCGTGTGGAGCCAAATGTTTTCCAAACATTGTATGGAATTGGCAAGAAGAGATTCAACAAAGAGGCATGCAGGTTGGCCATTATCCGTTTTCTGTGGTCGGTCTTGAACACTCAGAAACAAATAACAACAAAATAAGAAGAATTTAAATCTTGTTTAGCCCCTGCTAAAAAAAACAAAAAATTATTGTGTGCCACAGCATCATTTTCTTGTAATATTTCAGTTTTCTTGCTTGCAGTTTCTGTGAAGATACCATCAAGGCAATTTATGGCTCTCATTCACAAGAGTTGGATAATTTTGTTCATGCAGTACGGAGCACAGATTCTAGTTAAACTATTTGGTTTGCCCTGTTATGAATGCTCAAGGTCATTACTATTCTTTCCTTTTTTTGGTGAAGTATGTGAGGTTGAACTGGAAGGCTTCAGTTTTGCTTGTTTTTTTTTTTTTTTATGTGTGTCCAGTTAGTGAATTATCATACATTGACATATCATTCTAACAGGTTCTGAGCAGATTCTATTGCATCTGAGGTATAATGCATAAACTTGATTGCAAATAATCTTGGTAAGGCAGTACTTCTTTTTAACCTGTTTCCTTTTAACATTTCATGATCAAAGAGAGTTTTCTCTGTGGCTTATGTACAGATGTGCACATATAATAGTTTCTTGACTGAAGGCTTAACTGATCATTTGTTCATCTCAATCATTAATTCCTGTTGGTCAATGGAATCAGTTGATGTAGATTACTTCTCTCTTTCTGCATAGGGTCATTCTGTTTGCTTACTTTCAACATTAGTCTGTTAGTGTGTCAAACCCTGTACTGTGGTGAAATGTGAAGGCACGTAGAAGAGCCAGTGGACAACCACTTATCAATGTGCTTTACCCCTCAAAAGGCTGGCTTTTCCATTTATAGTGAAGATGAGAACTATATATTTATAAACCTTCCATTTGAAACTTCCTTCTGAACGATTGGAGCCCCTAAACTTGAATCTTTTACATTACTCTTCAAAATACTTATTTGTGCTTATGGGACAGGATTGGCAATTTTTATTTGATTGCTTTTTTGCTTTTGCAGATAACTATTGTCCTGTGCTGTGAAGCAGGAGAATGAAAGATTGTAATTACGATGTGGCCACAAGCACAGAAGCAGTTAAATCCACATTTTAAAGATGGGTTATTTGGTCCTTAGCAATCTAAAAGTAGTCTTCCTTATTGATAGAAATGTAATTGAGGATGCATTACCCCTGTCAATAAATATCTTTCACCTGAATAACAGGTTGATGGGTTGCAGTGAATCCAAAGTTGAAGCAACTGCTTGTATTTGCACTTTTTCTTTACCATCTGAGAGCATCTTATGACTTCTGTGCTTCTTTGAACTTTGTGTAGAGATGCTCGGAATTATGACCCTTTTAGTTTCCAGTAAATGCCCCAAAGAGGCTGGTATTGACTTTTGTTGGTTAATAGTTTCATTGTAGTTGTTTTTGTTTGGATTCAGGTAGCATGGTCAAGTTTAGGGTTCAGCATATCTTTCGCTTGACTCATGGCAGCTAGCTGTGTTCAGAGGTTGGTAAGTGCAACTTGAAGACTAAGGAATTACTTTCAACCTGCCTTGAGGGCAACTACCTTCACTATTGTTGGTGACTCAAAACATAATTTTTCCTTTTAGTCTTTATGCCAGTGAACTTCAGAGGAATCTCCATTAATGGTTAAGTTGGAGAATGGAGATTACTCCAATTTGGAGGGGGAACATAGGATTGGTGATTGATATGGACGAGACTTGAAACCAACAACCAAAGTTTTTTTTTTTGATAGGTAAATAAGAGTTTGTATTAGTAAAGGCTAGAAGCGGCGAAAAAAGTACACATGAAGTATGCAAACAATGGCCAAGAGCTAGGCTAAAAGGAAGATGAAAACCTCTCACTTAACTAGATAAAAGCCACTATAAAATCAATCATGGATAAAGAATGATCCTCTAAAATACACACTACCCTAATTCACAAAAGTGTACAAAAAAGAAAGTTTTAAAGCTTGGTTAGATCGTTTTGTGTCATTGAATATTCTCTCATTTCTTTCCTTCTATAAGGTCCACATTAAACAAATGGGGCAACTTTCCAAGCCTTGTCCTTTCTCCTACTCACAAAAGCACTATGTCAACCAATCAAATTTCTTTTCATTGAGGAGTGTAGGACCCATTGCACATCAAATAAAGAGAAAAGCAAGCTCCATAGCATTGTAGCCTTCTTACAAAATAGGATCAAGTGATCATTGGTTTCCTCTTCCATTTTACACAAGTAACACCTATTCGGCATATTCCAGCCCCTTCTTTTGAGTTGATCAATGGCCAAGATTCTGTTCCAAGATGCTTCCCAAGCAAAACGGCTTACCTTCATTGGAGCCGAAGACCTCCAAATAATACTCCAAGGAAAAGGGTCACTAGAGGCTCTTGTGAGGGAACGGTAGAGTGATTTGATAGAAAATGAGTCGTTCTTGCTATTCTTCCAACTCAAGACATCTTCTACATCTCTATTCAAAACCAAAGGATGCAATTTCCGGAACCATCCCTCTGCCTCTTCCATTTCCCAATCATTAAAGTGTCCTGAAAACAAAGGATTCTAGCTACCTACCTCCCCGCTCTCCTCCCAAGCATCAAACACCCACTCATCCTTGTTGACCGCCAACAGGAACAAATTAGGGAAATCATCTTTCAACGTTTGGTTCTCACACCACAAATCCTTCCAAAATTTGACATTCTTCCCATTCCCTACAATAAAGCGAGGTCTAGAGCGAATACTTTTCCAGTCTTTTCTAATAGCTTTCCACACTCCCACACCATAGGCTCTCCTCACTTCTCTCGAACACCAACATCCTTTCTCTACCCCAAATTTGTCTATGATGACTTGTTTCCACAAGGAATCTCTCTCTACAACAAATCACCAACTCTACTTCCCAAGTAAGGCTTTGTTTAGGGTCACAAGGTTGTGAATACCTAAGCCTCCTTGCCTCATATCAACACAAATTGAACTCCAATTCACCAAGTGCAATTTTTTCTCCAAGGCACCACCGCCCCACAAGAAGTCTCTTTGAATCTTTTCAAGTCTTATACACACCTTCCGTGGAATGATAAAGAGAGAAAGTAAATTGGGAGACTTGAAAGAGTGCTCTTTATCAAAGTAAGTCTCTCCCCTTAGAGAGATGTTGCCTCTTCCACAAGGACAAACATTTTCTGAATCTCTCTTCCACTACATCCCACACCCTTGATGATTTGAAAGGGGCACCCAAGGGAAGACTCAAATAAGAAGTAGGAAGCTTCCCAACTCTACACCCCATCACCGAAACAATATTCTCTAAAGAATCAATCTTTCCTACAAGGATAGCCTCACTTTCATCCCTGTTCACTTTTAAACCAAAAATCGCCTCGAACCATAAGAACACCCAACTCTAGTATCTCAGCTACTCACTATTGGCCTCGCAAAATAATAGTGTGTCGTTAGCAAATAGAAGATGGAGTAGATCCCTTCTTATTCCACTACTACTTCCCACCTTAAACCTCTCGATGAAACCCCCACTTCTGGCTCTGAACAACAGCTAACTGAAAGCCTCCATGACTAAAATGAAGAGATAAAGAGATAATGAGTCACGTTGTCTCAAACTCCTAGTGCTACGAAAAAAGCCTGAAGGGGTTCCATTAAATAAAACTGAGAAATTAGTTATGGAGATGCACCACCTAATCCAATTAATCCATCTATGCCCAAACCTCATCTTGGACATAACTAACAGAAGGCAGTCCCAATTGTCATGATCAAACGCCTTCTCAATGTCTAATTTCAGAAGGAAACTAGAGAAATTACTTTCAACTTGGAGTGTATAGCTTCATTTGCAATGAACGCAACATCCAGAATCTGCTATCCTGAATAAAGGCATGCTAGAACTTTAAAACCACCTCTCCCACAGCTAGTTTTAGCCCATTTTCCAAGACTTTGGTGAGCAACTTGTAAAGACTCCCAACTAAACTGATTGATCTGAAATCTTTCAACTCTTCCACACCCCCCTTCCCCCTCTTTTTTGGGATCAAAACGAGAAAAATGGAGTTGAGACTCCTCTGAAAAGTGCCAAGGCGAAAAAAGTCACCAAAAAATGGTCATAATCTCGTATTTGGTAAATTCCCAGGAAAATTGCCAAAATGTCATGGTGAAGCCATCTATGCTAGGTGGTTTATCGTCGGAGAGGCTGCACAAGGCTTTGAACACTTCTTCTTCTGAGAAAGGCACCTCTAAACTTCTGGACTTTTTTGTCCCCATAACACGAAATTGTAAATCCCCAATTTGTTGTCTCCAATCTCATTTTCCAATAACAAAGTCCGATAAGCCCTACACACCCCAGACTTGATATCTTTCTCATCATTAAGAGTGACCCCATTAATTTTCACCTTGGATAAAAAATTCCTTCTCGCCCTAGCATAGGCCATCTTATGAAAAAACCTAGTATTCTTGTCTCCTTTCTTTAACCAGGTTTCCCTTGATTTTTGTCTCCAAGAAGTTTTTTCCATTAAAACATAATTCTTGTATTCCTCCAAATCCCCCATTTGAGCCTCTGCTTCCTTAAAAAACAAGGGATTAACACTCTCCTTAGAATCCGAGAATTGAATTCGAGAGAGAGCTTCTGATTTTCTAACAAAGACATTACAAAAAACTTCTTTATTCCATCTTCTTAGATCCTTTTTAATAGCTTTCAACTTCTCAACAAGGCAATGGTTGTTAGACCCTGCAACTGAGTACTTGGTCCACCACTCTCTCACTAGCTCTTTGAACCTGAACCCATCTGACATGAGCCACATATTCTCAAAGCGAATAGGAGTCTTGCCTTTTTTAACCCCTCCACCTTTCAAAGAAATGGTGCAATGATCAAAGACAATTATAGGGAGAGCACATTGAAAGACACCCGCACTCTAACTCCAAGAGATCCAAAGAATCAGGATGCCTCCTGAGGCACCCCTAACATCAATTGCACCTTAGTCCATAAACCTTCTAGCACCCAAGCTTTTCACCTCCTTTAACGACATCTCCTACACCTTTGTTTCTAAAAAACAAACCAAATCTGCCTTATGAGATCTAACCACTGACTTAATCATCCTCCTTTTCTCCTTGTCATTGAGCCCTCTAACATTCCAAGAGAGGATTTTGATCTTTATCAATTCACTAGAATCAGTTCCCAATTGTTCTTACCACTCCTATTCACAAGCACAGGCTCTCCATAGCTAACTGTGCAATTCGATCTCTTAAGTTTCCTTTTAGAGCACGATGTGGACACCGCTTTCTTCCTTCTCCCTCTACAAGGGGTCCCCCCCACTAGCCGTCTTCTTCAACTTCTTCAAAAGTAAAACAATTTTTTCTTTTCACCCCTCATCCGGCATTCCCAATTAATATTATTATTATTATTATTATTATTTTAATTATGTTGATGATAGTGTAGATTTGTTAATTCCTTTTTCCAGGAGGAAATGTAGATACCTGCCAAATGTAGGCGGAACTAAGAGAAATCCGTAAATGATGCATTATGTCATATTTCTGAAACAATAGTCGGAGAGAACAACCTATCAAGTGAAGTGGATTAGAGCCAAGTAATGGAAGCATATCAAGATATTTATGTTAAGCATTTTCTGTTTGCCTTTGCTATGGATATTCTGTCATAGATAAAGACACCCTGCACCACAGCTGGTAGGTCGGTGCCTATGTCACCTCCTTTTGGGTCTCTGCAGTCTGCCATAATCCCAGATAAATGCCTCACGCCTTTTAATTTTGCATGTACCATTTAAGTTGGTATTAGGGGCTCCTAGAGGTAGGAGATTAACTTTGCTTAAGAAGGCAGCCTGGGGATAGACAGTGTCTAAAAGGGAGCAGTGCCCTCTTATCAACAACAAAATGGATGGATATCTGAAAACAAATCACTAGGATTTTCTGGAAACCAATTTAGCCGCGCCCTTCTCCCTAAGATGCCCACCTTTTCTCTACTTTTGTACCAAAAAGAGATTCTGTTAAAGAAGGTTGGCTAGGCATGTAGGTTATCAGAATTTTATCTTCATACACAGATTTTCAGGAGGAATGGAATCTCTGATTATTCGCTGGATAGTGGGACACTGAAACAGCATTTCTTGATTCTCGTCAACTTTAAAATGCCTTTTCTAGGAACAACACTCGTTGCCAAGAGTCTCTGTGATCTGAAGCAAGTGTGGGAGCTGAAGCTCAGTCTGCAATGGCAAGCTTTGCTGTTGGCTTTTACGACCGGGAATTCAACAACAATGATGCCATTGCATATGGTCTCAGTCGTGATATTGTTGGCGTCTATGAAAAACCTCTTCATCTAATATTAGATGCAATATTTTATTATCCTCATCCTGTTTCAGACTCTGACTCTCCCCCTCAAGAGAGGTCTGGTTATGGTTCCATATTTTGGCCCCAAGAAGTGGAGGAGCATGATCTTACAAACAGACCAGCTTTGGGCGATGATGAGGAAAAGCAACAGCTTTACAATGGCGGTTCAAATTGGCTGAGTGAATATGACCCATCTATTTATCAATGCTGGGGAGAGGATTTCCAGTTTTGTGGACGGGGCACCGATGACAATGGGTATAGTGGTGGATTGGAGAAGACTGAGGACTCCTACCACGGTGGAGAAGAGTATGACAGCTACTACAAAGAGGTGGAAAAGCAGCCTGCTTATGATAATTACGGTCCTTGGTCTAGTTATGGGTCCTGGTTTGGATGTGGTGCAGAGGAAGATTTTTACGAATCTAACTGGCAAGAACCGAAACTCACACAAAGCTTTCCAGATGAATTGGGAATTTATCAAGGCATCTTTGGCTACCGGCCTTGTTTCTTCCAGAAAGACCAGAAAAACTATGGTGAACAGGAAGCTTACGACCATGGGAATCCATGGAAGGGAACTGCTGATTATCTTTTTGGAAATTCATTTAGGTGGTGAATCAGTGTACAAGGGAGCTAATGGAGATCTGAAGCACACCTCTCGAAACTGTACTGCAAGAACTCATGAGTCCAGGCATGATAAGTGATCATGTGTAAGGGTTGTTTCAACATGTGAATTTAGGGCCTCTACTTTATGAGGTTAGAGTGATGTTAACTGATTCCTCTCTCTTTTTTTTTTTTACTCGTATGCTTTTCCTCGTCTTCCAATAAATAAATCAGTTAAATGCATTTTCCAAGCATGTGATCACCGAGAGGACGCCTGGAGATTAAATCAATAAAATCATGTACAATTACTAGTGTTCCTGTGGAATCAAAACTAATTATCAAATTCCACCAATCTCTATTTGTAATGCAAGCATCCCTATGGAAGTGACAGGTTCAACGCTGGTTGGTGTTATCATGGACCATGAACCATTTGGGTGATTGGCATGGGCCTTAAATCAATTAGCTTCCCACATATCATACCAGCTCTAAATCATTTAGACAACCCTCTACAATGAGGCAGACTAATTTTTTCCAGGATCTACATCCAGAAACTGCAAAATGCATAATAGCTTTTGGCTTTCTTTCAGAAGAGAGCTACCCCCTTATTTGTTGATGTCTGGTCGCGTGTTGTCCTCTTCTTCCAACGGAACAAAATTGGCCAGGCCCAACTTGCTGTACAAGTAGTAGGAGGTTGTGAAGCAACATAAGATGCCACTTATCATATTACAGTGCCAATTCATCCTCAATGTCATCACCATCTTCAAAAAGCTTCAGAAACCGAGCCTGATCTTGCTCCCTCTTCCTCTTTTGCCAGTACTTATACACAGCCACAACTGCTAAAACAGATACAATTGAAACCAAAGCACTGACCATTATCACTAGAACGAGATGCACTCCCTTTCCTCCATTATGTGAGCCAGTAGTGTGGTCAGAAGCTACAAAAACAAGGGAACATAATCAGACTAGATAAACATGTTTGAGTTCAAAAACAGAGTCATTGCAAATCAAAGGGTTAAAGAAAGTTTCAAGTCCTACACCCTCAAACCATTTAGAATGATCTAGAAGATGAATAGAATCATTCAGTTTAACAAAAACTGGAGGAACCAAGAAGAACAAACATCAAAGCATCTTAAGGTAGCACATGAATGTGAACTAAAAGCAGTATAATCTGAGAATATGCATCTTAAAATGGGGACTTACGGACTTAATTAAAAACTGGTGGCTGGGAGAGGATTTCAAGGTTCTTTTAGCTTTGTTCTTACCTCTAAATTCAAAGCCCTTGAAGGGAGATCTAAATGTTTGGAACAAAGAGGTGTTTGGGAATGCAACACCTTGGATGACAAGTACCTTAGATCAAATTGGTTTTTAGGATTCAAAGAAGAGGGAAGCTTTTCTCTCTGTCAAGGTTGAGACTAGAAGAGTGGCAGTCAAAGAAATATAATCGGTGGGCCTGTTTGAAAGAAACTGATGCAACAAGCAAGAAAGAAAAAAAAAGGATAGAATATGTCTAACCCAAGAAAGTCTAGAATCCACCAAAGGAATTCTCAAGAAGAGATTTCTATTAACTGAAAATTTAGAACAAAAGGCAAAAGATCTCTTTCCATCATTTTTCCCAATAACCCTTTAATGTCTTCACAACTTCCAACTTTTAGAAAATGAAAACTCATAAATATCTAATATAAGTAACCAAGTACTACAAGTCTCAAGTTTCCTAGGTGATTTAGTTTCTGACACAGGACAGCTAGTCCCAAGAATATAGTCAAGTTTTCCTAGGTAATTTAAATAATATTCTGAAACTTGTTTGACTATTTTCTTTGGACTAATTGTCCTGTGTCAAAAATTGCTTAGATATATAGAAGTCAAGAATTGTGGTTGGAGAATGGAGATAAGACAGATAAGAATACTAATTTTTTCACAAAATGGAACATGTGCTTAAGAGAAGGAATAACATTGGCCAAATAACAGGGCATGGCGTAGGGCTCATGGAGGACTCTAAGATTAAGGAGGGGGTGTCAAAACTTCTTTCAAAGTCTTTTTTCTAATTTGACAATTCAAACTTCAGGCTTCTATCCTTTCAAAGCCCGACCTCCCTAGAGTAAGAGTGTGTTTAATAGTATTTCTATTTGAAGTGTTTCCTCTAAAAATGTTTTTGGGGGAATCACCATCAAATACTTATCTAGGAAGCACTACAAGTGATTTTTCAACTTTTAAAAGGGTTTTTAAAAATTTTCCAAACTCCTGAATTTTCTTAAAAAACGCTTTATGCTAGAAGTGCTATTTAAAAGCACTACCACATGGAGTCTAAATCTCTTTGAATTTTCTCAAGCCTTAACTTGACTTCTCTTGAAATACTAAACAATGATATAAAAATATGGGCAAGTTGGATAATTTGTTCCAGATCAAAATAAGCCTTCCCTTTTAAAGAAATATTGTCTTTCCATATCAACAACCTTTTGTAAAACAACACTTCTATCTCATCCCAAACCGCCATTGATTTAAAAGGAGCGTCCAATGGAAGGCCCAGATAAGGAGATGGAAGCTCTCCTACCCTGCAACCCCATTCATGGGACAACTCCTCCCATGTTATCCACCCTTCCAATTGGAATCACCTCATTCTTTTTTAAGTTAATTTTTAGACTTGATGTGGCTTCAAACCACATCAACCAGTTTAAATAGATCAATTGATCTTGAGAAGTCTCACAAAAAGAAAGGGTGTCATTTGCAAACAACAAATAGGACACCACCTCCCCCTTGTCACCTCTCCACATGAAATGCAAGCATTTTTAGCAAATCCCCATTATCATTTTAATCATCATTTTCCTAAACTACTCCCAAGATGCTAGTGCTCATTCAAGGAACTGTCCTAAAGATCATTAAAGAAACTATCCCCAGACATTCAATTTAGCCATACAACTTCATGCTCATTTGTTTCTTAATGATACGTGCATTTAGATGTTCCAAAAATGGACAAGTCCATTTTGTACTCCTAATACATTTTATGACACAAAAACATTACCTCGATGGAGTTGTTATGCGAAATGAGGCAAAATTGACATATGATGGAATAAATCTCTCTTCACAAATTGCACAACAAATTTTCCAAGTTCCCCAAAAGCCCCCACACTGACCTACTAATATGACAAATCAGCTTTAGAATGCATTGTCTAGATTAATAACATGAATTAAAATAAATTGACACCAATGAATAGATATAAGAAGATACTAACCTTTTTGAAGAGGTATACACTCTGGACATAAAAATGTGGCATTGAATTCTTTGTTCTTGAAATGAACATATTTTCCATCAGAAGCTATAAAATCAGAAAGGCAGAACTCCCACTCATCGAACACATCATCTGATTTTATGCTGTCCTGTTCATAGAACCCACAGCGCTTGCATTTTTTAACTGCAATTTCTGTCAGAGGCTGAAAACATTTCACAATTACATTATTAGCTACTCCACAAAAGCAATGCTTAACTACTTCAGCTGAACTAAGCTTAAACAGTTAGAACATGGCAAACACATAAGCTCACATATAAATGAACACCTGCACAAAAGCATTTTCAAGCTTCTCAGTAAAAAGCTCGATGAACAAACTTTCACCACATTTCTATCCAATAAGTAGGTTCATTAACATTGCACTACGTATGGGTGCTTGGTGTGACAGTCATTGGGCAGAAAAACATCATTTTTATTAGTACATGTGTGGTTGAGAGATGCCGAAAGACCAACAAGCATATAGACCTTTTGCTCACAGCATGAGCCATGACATTGGTAAGGTCAATCTCCAAATAAATTAATAAGGCCAATCACACATCACAAATGTAGAGGAAATGATTGCCTTTTCTTTTCTTTTTTTTTTTTTCTTTTTTTTTTTTCTTTTTTTCTTTTTTGATAGGCAAATGAAGAGGAAATGATATAATCACTACTACTATGTCCAAGCTCACAAACCCCAAATTCAAGCCTTTGCAGGTCTCCAAATCAGTTTGAAGGTTCAGCAAATACCACAACAATAAATACCCCATCATGAAAAGCTATTCAATGAAAAGAAGAAAAATACAAGCCTGGAAGACATCCATGATTTATCACTGCAGATGCCTATGCAAATGTCAGTTGTCGGGCTATCCCAATGAATGAAGCAAACTATGAGTTCTAATTTTTTCAAAATATTGAAAGCAATCTTCCCCACAAAAATATAATAGGCAGAAGATATACAACTGCTCGCTAGTGATTTTCTATTTTGTGAAACCTGATGAGCATTCTCACTCTCCTTTGGTTTAGATTAAGACCTGTTTCAGCATATTTCCTAATTCTGCAAGAAGTTAGGTTATCTACATATACTCTAGGACTAGTTAGTCAAGAATCATGCTCTAAGTCTTGATAAGCATAGATTCAGGAAGCATCCAGTTACAGGAGGCAACATATATCTAGAAGCATGACAGCATGTTCTTCAGAGTTCGCTCAACTGGCAAAGGTCCTAAAATGCAAATTGTTTGTTCTTATGTAGGCTCCTTCTTTTGCAGACAGTTTCTATGACAGAGGTAGAAGTGAATTCTTCCAACTCTATTTGCTAGGAGCTTCTGGAACTTGGTTCAACTTAATTGCAAACTCATAACTAAAGAAGAACCACAAGTAGAGTATTTGGAGGAACTTCTTATTGGTCATGAGAATAGGATTCTTTAATTGCCCGCATGCATCATGGAGAAAACTAAAGTACCCATAAAAGCACTTCATGAAACTCATGTGCAGTTTTTACAAAGATAAGCTAGAACAAAAATATATTTCTAAAAGTGTAGCAAACTTCCCAGAGAAAAGGATCATTCTCTACAAACCTGCCAAGATTCTTCACCCTTAAAAGTATATAAGACATGTGTTTTCTTCACATCTGGTATAACTGTCATATTCTCTCCTTGACATTGAAAATAAAATGTTGGTTTTTCTAGCCACTCGTGGGTTTTAAAAATCTGAACAGAATCAAGTGTAACAATTGCAGAAGATATGAACCCTGAAAAGGAGAGATTGTCACCAAACAGTCAGACAATGAGTAAGAAGAACCTAAAACTTTCAGATAGAATTTACAAAAGCATTTAAAACTTAAGCATATAAGTTAATGTTATCAAGAAGGATAAACTTTAAAAACTTTCTCAACACAAATTCTCCCCAAACAAGTTTTCTCGACATTAATAACCCAAAGAAAATTAGTTCACATACCTCAATTTTCACCAGAAGCTCAGGAAAATCACTATAGAGAATTAAATATCACAGAAGAAAGAATAAACACAGGTGCAATCCAATAGAGGGTCAATCCCAGTCTTGAAGTTATTGTTCAACATCATCAATATTGGTGGCGAAAGATTCTCACTTGCCTCTAATAACAATAATAAAAACAAAATAACAAGAAGAAGAACAACATAAATAGCTTTCTCACTATTAAAAAATGTATATATATATGAAAAAAAAAGAGCAATCACATCAAGTTATGTTGATGCGACCTCCATCAACTCTCTTTTAGTCTTTTTGGGTGCCTACAAATATTCCCATTCTTGGAATTCTCAACTGAAACAAATTTCACTTATGCACAGGGGTATCCCGGACTTAGCTGTTTTTCCTAATATCTCCAAATCCTGAGTCCTAAACTTAGCCACTTGTTATTTCTTGGATACCATAGAAGTTCTAGCCTATGCCAACTGCAGAAGGTGCCAAAGAATATAATATATATTTTATAATACATAATATAATAGACATTTATATTTATATATTTATTTTAATATTTATAAAAAAAATCAATTTATATAAAAATAGAAGGATACAAATATAAAATAAATTGGCTAACTTTACCAATATATAGCAGTGGAATCTCTTTCCCTGTGGATGAATCTTAAATTAGCCACTCAAGGACACAAGTGTACCACTTTTATCACCACTTCCTTTTATCTCTTTAGCCATTACCTCTATCTTTCCCAATTAAACCTCACACTTTCCGAGCAAAGGGATGAACCATGGTCCCTGGACATTTTATCCAATTAAATGCTTGTGAAGTAATCAAATGCTCTGAGCACATACAAATGTAGCATATATTCTTGTTTACTTATCAAAAAAACAAAAAAGAAAGAGACCTTGACCCATATACGAAGAAGAGTTCTTGGAGGACAGATTGTAATAAAGGCTAAGCAATTCATCTAATAGTGTTTGCATGGAATAACCATGAGTATCACTGCCCACCCAAAACGCATAATGCTTCTTGCATAAGCGAAGAGTAACGTTTGTAGGTTTTTTGTCCACTGCATGCACAATTAACCAGTACCCAGCTTAAACAGTTATCCACCCACAGCTTGCCTATCAGTACTGGGGGATTATTTTCTTGATACTCTTTCTCTGGGTTATGCCCTTTATACAGTGTGCCCAGGCAGCATGGCTTGTTATTTAAATAACATACTTGTCTCTTAGGTGTCATTTTGCCCAAAACTCAGGGTCAAGCTCCATGGAGGTTCTCTTAGGACTGGGAGAAGAGCCATACAATACATAGCTCTGTATGCTAAAAGAGGTCAAGCCTCTGTATTTCTAACAGACACTCGCCTTTACTAAAAGTTGCTTTGTATAAAGTCACAAAGAGATCAAATTTGGAGGTAATTAAGATGATCATCAAGCTAGGTATTATGGTAAGCCCATGATTTCAATGAGAGTTTATAATTGTGTTCCTCCATATCGAGTTTATTAGGTGGATGCCACCACGAAGGGGTTTTTTTTTTCTTTTGATCATTGTTAAACATGGACCAAAAAGGCTGACACATAAAAAAATATAATTATGCAACACTGCCCTAGCTGCATGAATAATACAACAATTGATAGCCACGGCCCTATTGCCTAAACCGTTGGTACCATAGCTCCCAAATGTCTACCAGGTCATGTTCTCAGTATGGAATTTGTTTGTGCCATAGATGGATAGATAGATAGAGACCAAAACTCTTTTGCTTAAGAGTCTCGCCATCATTCATCTCCTCCAATCTCAACTCTCAAAAGCCCTAAAAACTAACATCAGTTCAATAAGAAACCGTAATTGAATCAAAAGTCCTTCGTTTCACACACTGCTAGTCAAAATTATATCATAATTTCGGACGAATTTTTAAGCAACAGCTGAACTCAAATGAACAAGCGAATAAATAAATCGTTTGTTTCCCAAGACTTTTACCTGGAAAGCAGCTGAGGATGATCCAACAGACAAGAAAATGAGAAGAAACCCTAAAATTGGACAGAAACCGAATCGGCGACATAGGGATTCTTTGATCGGTTGCAGAGAATATGGATGAAAAATTTGGGAAGATCTCTCTCGTTGATACTTGCGTCCAAAGAAATGACCGCCTTGCATCTCTTCTCTGCCACGCCGAAGCGTAGTTCGCACCCAAATAACGGCCACTTATTTGTCGCCACGTTACATGTGGGACCTACTTTTGGACACGTGATGCTTACATGGAGAGGGTCCGAATAGGACATGGGATCCACGTGGCAGCATCGTAACGGACTTAATGGTGTTGCTCGGGACGGAATTCTGATTCCATCCTCGTTGTTCTACGAGTCGCCGCATCAGAACCGTCTAGATTTTAGACTTTGAAGGATAGTCATCTTTGACTGCTGAAGAGGTTTACGTGTCGATCTGCCCTGCGATTCTACTTAATGGGGTCATCAAATATTGCAATAAAATCATTGAAATAACAAATTCGAGGCGGTCGAATAATAGGCATTATAAATAGATGTAAGAATTTCTCTATGGTGAATAAATTGTTATGTCATCCTTATTAATATATATTTATATTTTCTTAAAGATGAAACTCATCCAAAATGCAAACTGTAGAGGAAAAAGGTCAATCATGTTGTTGTCACATTAATTTTTTATCTAGCTATTTTTAGATTTTTCCTCAATTTTTATACCTTCTCATGAACGCAAGTGTCATTTAAATCAAAATAGTTTATAATATAAAATATTCTTTGGATCTTTATAATTGAATTCACGTTGAAATGATTTTCTATGTGTCAATAATACAAATCATTGTTTATGTTTATAGGAATACAATCTTGTTTTTATTTATTAGAATACTTTGGATTGTGTTTGATATGATATGACTCTCCTTGTGAATACGTTTCGTCCGTGTTCATAAGAGTACAACTTAATTTGTGTTCATAAGTATATAATTCAATATCCATGTTCTCATGAATACGGGTAATGATTATAATGTCCTCTTCACATGCACGCTATTTTTAACCTTTAGAAACTACCAAATTGCAAACTTGGCATTAGAGAAGGATTTACGCCATACGTTCAGATTTTTGACTATTTACCTGTGGGCACCCTAAAACTTCGGCAGTTCCAGCATTGACCCAAAAAAAGTGGTACGTGTTTGATTTACTAAAATAACAAATGGAACTGGAGTCTTGCCCCATTATGTTAACAAAACTACGAACATTGCCCTTGTTATGGTAAAAATAATAGTGATATAAATTCAATTATTTGACATAAAAAGTATATGAACTTGCAATTGGTTAAAGGAAAAAAGGTGGCAGCACAAGATAGGCATGGCAGTCTGGTAGATTAGTCTTATAAACAGAGTCAATTTGAGAACCCGAATAAAATAAACCCTACTCTCTCCTCTCTCCTCCACCTCTTTTAGCTGCCGCTCTCAAGGCTCAAGCTATGAGAGCCGCCGAAGGAAAAACCAAGAAAACCAGGAGAGGACCGCAGCATAGCCAAAGCCAAAGAAACAACCCAAGAACAGCAATGCCGATGTCGAAAGCTCCAATCATCGCAGTCGTTATCATATTGGCGAGTCTCCTATTAGACGCCGTGTGGGCACAAGAACCATCTCCAACCAACGGAACGGCGGCAAAACGGAAGCTATCTCTGGGAAGTATGGCGCGGGAATTTGTACTGGCCCACAACGTGGTCCGCGCCCACTACCAGGAACCGCCTTTCAAATGGGACAGGGGCCTAGCCCGGTACGCGCGACGCTTCGCCTCGAAGCGCGTAGCTGATTGCCTGATGATACACTCGTTTGGGCCGTACGGAGAGAACATATTCTGGGGTATGCGGGATCACTGGACTCCAACAGATGTGGTGGAGTCATGGGCGAAAGAGCACAAGTACTACAATAAGGACACCAACCAGTGCACACAGGGCCAAATGTGTGGCCACTACACCCAGATTGTGTGGAGGGATAGCGTTCGATTGGGCTGCGCCCGTGTGAATTGCCTCAATGGAGGTATGTACGCTATCTGTTCCTACGATCCTCCGGGCAATTATATTAACGAGAACCCTTTTGACAGCAAATGGAACTCCGATTGGGACGACGAACCAGAGCCAGATTCCTCCACCACTCCACCAACTTCAATTGACCCTCCTTCCCCACCCTCACCACCTGCCGCTCAGCCCTCCCAAACTTAGTTGGACCCCCTCATACCTTTATACTTGCCTCCGCAGCTCACCATTGTATATATTACGCATCTATATCAATAAATTTTATTTATTTATTTTTTCATGCACATATTATTTTTATTCGCTATATGTAAAGTTTAGGCATGGCATCACCACACATTCCTTTATCCATGTCCATATTTTAAAATTGTTTTCATAATACTTTTGCAATTTTGATATAATTTTTGTTCACCTGTATGGGTCAAACTCCCGTTTGGGCAATGTAGACTCTGTTTTGTATCATCCTATGAATGACACATTGATTCTGGAAACTTGAAGGAAAGCTACTTCCTAACCATGTGAGAAAATATGCATGTTTTTTTTTTTTAATCAAAACACTTATTCCTAGGGTCATATGCAGTCCTGCTTCCAAGCTTTGGCATCATCTTCCGTTTCTATCTCATACCAGTTTCCCAAATTGTTAATTACTATGGATTTTGAATCGAACTGGAACCCAAGAGGCAGATGATTTTAAGATTTAACGTTTCTAATTTATGGAGTTAGATAAGTCGGATTACGTTTCAGTTGACTATCATCTCCCATATTTTGTGTGGCTGTGTTCTGTTTTCTTTTGCTTTTTCTTTTAACAATATTCAAGCGCAAAGAAACTCTGGAAAAAACCATCACAGCCACCACTGCCAAGTGCTAAAACACCTTCGGCATTGGTGCAAACGACCACCAAGAAGTCAGCACCAAACTTACCATTGGTGAGAAAGCCCTCTACAGACGAAAAAGACAGAATGGTTATTGAAAAACTTCTATTCCAAGCGAATTAATAAATGTATTATCTCAAGTAGTGGTTGCCTTTTTCTATGTTCTAATTGGAAACCAGTTAAAATATAAGTGACCCTTGGCCTTTTTTAACAATCGGGCTTGCTGCTTCCAGCCCAATTTTCTAAGGTTACAGTTTCTATGGCTGCACTGCAATTCATGGTGACAAGATGGCCTTGCATTCTAAGGCAGAATGTTCAAATACTAGACTTTTGTGAACATTGATCCATGCAAAATGATCTACCATTGCCAAAAACAGAGTAACGTGATACATATTATACCATTCCCCCACTTCATGTATCAGTTTTGATCACATTCAATGGGATAAGCACTAGGACATAAATGGCATGAACCTCAATCTGAACGGAAGACATGGGTTTCCAACTGATAGGCTTTGGTGAAGAAGGCAGGCCAACAAAGGTATGTTGACATGATGCTGCTAACCGTTGATGCACCAACAAGCATGTTCATTACAACAATCTGCAGTTGAATGGCCTCAAGAGGGGAAGCTCCTCCCATTATAAGGCCCGTCATTGCACCAGGAAGTGAGATGAGACCCACAGTTTTGGCATTGTCCAATACTGGAGAAAGTGCAATAACCAGAGCCCTTTTCACTTGCTGAAGTGTGGCCTGGCGTGGGGTTGCCCCAAGAGCCAATGCTGTCTCCACCTGTACAAGAATACAACAACTCATATTTAGTCAATGTTAAATGTTCCCTAGTTCCGAACTGACTTAAATTCAGAAATTAGGCAATGCAATCATTTGCCAGGAAAGGGCAGAATTTTCATTCGAGGGAAATAGATGGATTCGCAAAAGACAAAGTCAAGGAAGAACAAGACCCTTTTTTTTTTTTTGCCAAGTAACATCGGATCCCAAGTGGCTTGATTCAGGTCAGAGGGTTTAGGTGTCAGAAAGGTTCCCCATGAGCGAAAGGGGACAAAAAGAGGAAAATAGGAAGACTGGTCAAGAAGGGTCATCTACAATAAGCACGATTTACCAAAAACGTATAGTACTAACTACTAACCAGGTTCAATTGTATCTTGATGTCGTCTCTGAGTCTTTTCATTGTAACCCCAGTTACTGTCATTGCATTTCCAACCATCATTCCCGCAACTGGGATGATGTAGCGCGGCGTAAAAGGGAAAACATTTAGCACGACAAGCAGGAACATGGTCACTGCGGTGCCAGCCAAGATAGAAGCTCCAGCAACATACTTCCCACGAGGAACATGTTTAGCACGCTGGCCCGCTGTATAACCAGCCACCGATACCTGCAGGGGCACACGTAACAATAACCTTTAAACATTAACCAAGACAAAATCAATCTTTGAAAATCGTACTGGTTGACTTGTACGTAGTTGATTCTACCGACCCATATATCTGACTCTTTGTGAGATCACAATCATTTTCTCCTGTCACTTAGCTGAAGCATATCAACAGCTCAAAACGATTAAATGATTGAGCTTCCTGAGGAAAGGATGGTAACAAGAAAACTGCTCTTATAAGAACAATTGCCCGTCTGGGTCACCGTTGAAAGTTATTTTTTTTTTGGAAATATCTCCGTTATAATTCATAAGGGCTAGTCAGAAGACATAAAATGGAACACTTTTCTTCTTCCTTTATTTATTTTGTCTGGTGCTGATCAAAGAAGTTTCCTTCTATGGTCGCTTACTTTCAAAGAAGCGCGACCATTAAAATTTCTGAAACAAAGAGCATGGGAAGTAAATATGAACAGTAAACAGAAGGAGAAAACGAACCATGAAAAAGTAAGCAAGCAGGATCCATCCATTGTTTGCCTGGGTGAAAATGAACTGCAGTACAAAACCAATGACAGAGAGCTGAAGAAAAGCCCTTAATATCGAATATACCATCTCACCCTCCAATCCTAACTTCTGAAAATACGACAACGCCACCGCCATCAGCACCACCGCCAACGCTGCCACCGGCTTCACCATGCCCCTCAAAAACTCCATCACCCAGTCAAAATCCATCCTTACTCACCTCAAATCAACCAAAAAAGAAAACCAAGAACTTGAAATGCAGAAGGCAGCAGACCCTGTGGTCCGTAGATAAAGGCAGGGGCTCGAACCTTCCCCAGTTGTGAGATAGGCAAAGAGTGAAGGTGATAAGTCATCTCGGGGAGTTGCCATTTGAAGGAATGACAGATGGGTCCCACTAAAAAGATATAAAAAAAGATGCCCGCGATAGCAACCAAACGTACGGTACGACGAGTCCGGAAGGGCCGGATGTATTACCCACGCGCCACAGCATCGATGGGACGATCGTTGTTTTACACGTGGGTGCGTGAATGGCACGGCGGTTCGACACCGCAAGTGCGGTGGCTTTTGGGAAGATTTGTTTTGTTTTTTGTGTCGTTTGGCGCCCATGTAGATTGATTCCTGAGTGAGGAGGCATGTAAATAAATGCGGGACGCCTGCCCCTGTTTTCTCTTGAATAAAATATTAAAATTACAATATTAGAATGATGGTGGTTTTGGCAGTTGCGGAGCAATAATGAAATGTGGATTAGATACTTGGGTCATCTCCCGACCCACTCTTTGTCGGCCTTAGGGGCCCCTAACAACTTGTCATGTGACTTGCTTCCTTTATCATGATTGAAATCAAAGACAATCAATCCTTTTTTCTCCTTTTCGGAACTCAAATTTTTCTTAATTTTTATTCTTGAATTATAGCCGAGACCGCACGTTACTCTTTCTTCTTCAATTTATGGCTGGTCAAATATTATGGGCAGCTCGAATTTATAATGGAAGCTTAGTATCACAAGCTAAACCCAAATTCAAATATTAAAAGGCCATTGCCATGGGCTGCTTGGTTTAAAATAAGGAGGATATTATTAAGAGATGTGTCAACTAGAACTAGCTGTATGGGTATGTATGCATATAGAGGTTGAACTTGAAAGATCCGGTGAAGTCTCCATCCATTTTATTTGTTGACATTTACAAAAGGGAGATGAGTGGGGGCGCACAACACTCACGCCCAAGTAACAATCCTCATAATATTATAAGCACAGCTAACTTTTCTTTTCGTTAATGTATTGAGGACTTTTCACAAGAGTACGCTAATTAAAAATAACAATAATAATTTCAAATCTACAAAATACAACTTTTAAAATATTCTCTTCAAAAGATAATCTATTTTCTTTTAAAAAAATTATATAAAAAAGAATCATTTTTTGAATATACAATTTCTAAAATTCCTTCTTAAAAAAAATTACATATTAAAATTATTTTTTCAAGAAATGATTTCTTAAAAAAAAAATAATAAATAAATAAAAAGAGAAATCGTCTCTTCAAAAGACGATTTAATTTAGGAAAAATCAAGATATAATTTTCTCAAAACAGAAAGAAAAAAAAAACCATTTTTCCATTCCCTAATTTTTTCCAATTAATGATATATTTGTATAATGATATAATTATTATTATTATATATATATATATATATATATATATATATATATATATATATATTAAAATTAATTAATTTTATTTACTAAATTTCATATATAAAAAATTATAATTATTGAGATATTTATCAACAATAATATTTATGAAATATAAATTATGTTTAATATTTAGATATTAATTTAAGAAATATTTTCTTCTTAATTTTCAATTTTTTCTTAAATTAATTCAATTACTTATAACTAATAAAATTAATTTAGTTTGATATTATTTTTTATTTATAAGATAAATATTTATCTAATATTTTTTGTTTCTTTTTCTTTGTAATTAAAAAAAAATATATCAATTTTATGTGAAAAATGAGTTTATAAAAAACAAATTTGTTATTAATTTATTAAATAATTATTTACAAAATAAATAATTTTTCTTTTTAAAAAAATTTTAAATTAATTTTATAATATAAAAAAATTTCATATAGAAAAATAAAAAATTTATTTATTTATTTTGTAAATAATTATTTAATAAATTAATGACAAATTTATTTTTTATAAACTCATTTTTCACATAAAATTGATAATACATTTTTTTAAATTCAAAATATTATCAAACTAAATTAATTTTATTAGTTATAATTAATTGAATTAATTTAAAGAAAAAATTGAAGATTAAGAAGATAATATTTTTTAAATTAATATTTAAATATTAAACATAATTTATATTTTTACAAATATTATTGTTGATAAATATCTCAATAATTATAATTTTTTTATATATTAAAATTGGTGAATAAAATTAATTAATTTTATAATGTATATACATTTATAATAATTATATTATTATACAAATATATCATTAATTAAAAAAAAAAACTAGGGAATGGAAAAATGGACTTTTTTTTTTGAGAAATTGTCTCTTTCCCAACCTTTTTTTTTAGACAATATATATATATATATATATTTTGTATACTTTTTTGGAAAAGGAAATACATTATTTTTTGAATGGATAATTTTAAAAGTTCTCTTTCCTACTTGGCAACAATTATGATAAATTTGAAATTATTTTTTCCACAACAATAGATTAAGAATTATTTTTGCCTTAAAAATTGGGATAATATTAGTATATTATTTCACTACATGTTTGGATAGTAAGGTTATTTGTATTTGTATTTGTTTTATTTTTGAATTAGCACGTAAATAGGCAACTACTTGTATCAGTTCCAAAATGCACGTTTATTTTGAATTTGTAAAACACCTATATATATTATATATTATTGAACTCAATAAATAGATGAGTTGAGTTGATAAAAATAATATCTTTTATGGTATCAGATTCTTTATGCTCTTAAAGCCCTCGATCTACCTTTCCCATGGCCTTCTCCGCTGCACCAACTTCTCCGTCTCGTCTACAACCTTACCTGTGATTATTCTGGCCCATGACCATGTGTCTCATCTCATCACCATCAATGTGACCGCTCAAGCCCCACTTAAATTAACTGATCACACAAACTATTCTGCCTGGCACATGCAGTTTACTACCCTTCTAGCTACGACCTTGTCGTGTTTGTCGACGACACTCGTCCCTGTCCACCCCCGACCCTCACCACAGCGAACAACCCGACTCCCAATCCCGTGTATTCTCTTTGGGTGCGCCAAGACCAGCTTATTCTCAACGTCATCATCGATTCTATCACGCCCACTCTCATTCGGATCCCTTCATTGCCACTGCCACAACATCTCAAGTTGCTTGGACCACTCTCTTAAACACTTACGCAAAGCCATCTCGAGGTCGTATCATGTCTCTTAAGGGAATCGTGGACAATCTGCACAAAGGTGAGACAACCATTACGAAGTATATGCAGCTCATTAAAATGTGCAATGATGAGCTTCTTCTCATGAATGCCGCTTACGATATTGACAAGCTCACTCTCAAAATTCTTTGTGGTCTTAGTGACGAATATTCTTCTCTTGCTTTCACAGTCAAAGCTAGAGAAACCCTTGTTTTCTTCGATAAACTTCATGAGAAGCTTATCACCTACGAAGCCCAGTTGAAACAAGACCAAGATAAGAAATTATTGACTCCAACCTCTGCTTATTTGGCCACCAAGAATCCCAACACTTCCTCACATCATAATTATAAGGCCAATTCTTATCGTTGTAACTTTTCCTCCAAAACCGTCACCTTCCTGCTAGCCCTCACCAAACTCACCCACCTACCTCCCAAACCTTACCAGGGTTTTTGTCAGCTTTGTGGTATTCAAGGCCACTACGCCAAACGATGTTCTACCTACAAACATATACCCTAGATTGCCCATTTGTCCCTACCTACTCGATCGACAACTCCCCAGGCTCATTTTGCCTTCCCGGCTACTCCTTCTTCCACTGACTAGTTGTTGGATTTTGGCACCTCTTATCATGTAACAAGTGACTGACATAATCTTTCTCTCCACTCCGATTCCATATCATGATTGGTGATGGCACTGGTCTCCCTATCACTCATACGAGTTCTTTTACTCTTCAATTCTCACCTCACTCATTTCTTTTACATGATGTTCTTTGTGTGCCCTCTATGAAACATAACCTAATTTCTGTTTCTCAAATTTTCTTAACCAATAATGTTTCTATTGAGTTCTTACCTCGCTCTTTTCTTGTGAAGGATCTTTGAAAGGGGACAACACTTTTGACCGATAATTCTAAGGATGGAGTGTACGAGTGGCCGAACGTCCATGAGAAATCCAAACCATTACTCGCATTTGCTTCTATTAGAGCATCTGCTCCTGACTGGCATCATCATCTTGATCATCCTTCTGTCAAAGTTCTTAGCCACCTCGTATTGCCTTAGCTCATTCACTTATCTTCCACTGGTATTAGGAACTTTTCTTGCAACTTTTATCACTATAATAAAAGCCATAAGCTTCTTTTTTCTACACCATCGCTAACTAGCACCTCTCCTCTTCAACTTCTTTATTCTAATGTATGGTGCTCTCCTATGGAATCTTTCAATGACAATAAATATTATGTTATTTTCGTCGACCATTTTGCAAAATATATTTGGTTTTAGTCTATGAAAAAGAAGTCTGATGTTTTTGATATTTTTATTTGTTTCAAAGCATTTGTGGAAAAATTTTTTAACAAACAAATTATCCAACTATACACAAACAATGGTGGGGAATATCTTGCTCTCAAAATTTTTTTTGGCCCATCATGGTGTCTCTCACCTCACCAATCCGCTCCATACTCTTGAACACAATGGATACTTGGAGCGTTGTCATCGTCATATAGTTGAGACAGGTCTCACTTTGTTACATCATGTTTCTATGTCCTTATCATTTTGGCCCGAAGCCTTTGCCACTGCTATCTATTTTATCAATCAATTGCCAAAACATAATCTTAGGTTTCTTTTTTCTTACCACAAACTTTTTGGTCAATCACCAAATCTAATAAAACTTCAAGTCTTTGGTTGCTTGTGTTATCCATTGCTATATTCTTATAATTCTCATAAACTTGAGTCCAAGTCCAAACCGTGTGTATTCATTGGCTACTCACTCTCTAAAAGTGCCTACATTTGTCTTGATCCCACAACTCAAAAAACCTACACATCTCGTCATGTCATATTTGTCGTATCAATCTTTCCATTTGTCACATCAAATCCCTCTCTACCTTTCTCATTCACAGAGTCTTGGTTCTTGCCTCATTTATCTACCCTTGCTCCTACTGATACTCCTCCATTAAACATCTCTTTGTCATTTCCTCGATCTTTTTGGTGACTCGGTTCCCTATCTAGAAGCACAGGCGAGTGATGGCAATAGAGGTCTCATAGGTTCCCCTTCTCTAAGCTTTCATAATATTTCTATTCAAATTCCTTGTCTTTCTGTTCCTAATCCATTTCCATGTCAACTTAGTCTATCTCATTCTCCACCACTTGCATTTATACCACCTTCGGTTTTGAATCCACCACCAATTTCCCATGTTAATCCTCTCAATCACCACTCCATGATCACTCGTGCCAAAAGCAACATTGTCAAACCATCCACAAAGCTTACCAGTTTGCCACTAACCTTAATGAACCCATGTCTCACAGGCCCTTAGAGATCGACCCTCATTGGCATTAAGTAATGTCAAAATAATTTGATGCTCTGCTCCGTAATGGTACTTGGGATCTTGTACCTCACACTATTGATCAAAATCTTGTGGGTTGTAAGTGGGTCTTTCATATCAAGAGAAAACTTGATGGCTCCATTGATCATTTTAAGGCTCGATTTGTCCCCAAAGGGTTTCATCAACGCCCTAGTATAAACTATCATGAGACATTTAGTCCTATGGTTAAGCCAACTACAGTTCGTCTTATTCTTGCTTTGGCGATCTCTTTTGGGTGATCTCTTCGCCAACTAGATGTAAATAATGTCTTCTTCCATGGGCATCTTACTAAAAATGTCTTCATGGTTCAACCTCTTGGTTTTTCAGACCAACAACACCCATCTCATGTGTATGAGCTTTGAAAGGCACTCTAAGGTCTTAAACAAGCCCCCCGTGCTTGATATCATGAGTTTTACCAATTTGTCATCTCTATGGGATTTGTTAACTCTCATGTCGATACAACATTGTTTATTTATGATAAGTCTAGCCTAACTGCTCATTTCCTTGTTTATGTTGATGATTTAATTTTAACGAGGAACAATGGTGACTTTCTTATGGATGTTATCTTTCAATTGGCCAGTAAATTCTCTATTAAGGATCTTGACAACCTATATTTTTTTCTTGGTTTCGAAGTTGTTCTTACTCCAAGTGGTTTATTTTTGTCACAAACTATGTGTATTTGGAATTTATTGGAGAGGGCTAAGATGCAAGATGCAAAATCTGTTCACTCTCCCATGTCTACTTCTCAATTTCCCAAGTTACATGATGGTACTGCCTTAACATACCCCAATGAATATCGATCAATTGTTGGCATCCTACAATACTTGTCTCTTACTCAGCCTAACATAACTTTCTCTATCAACAAACTATCTCTATTTATGCATTGTCTGACCTCAACTCATTGGATGGCAATAAAACGCCTTCTACGATATCTAGTAGGAACATTGCACCATGGTCTTTTTCTTCATAAAGATTCTCCACTTTGCCTTCATGCTTACTCGGATGCTGATTAGGTTGGTAATCCTGATGATCGATCTTCCATAAGTGCTCATGTTGTTTTTCTTGGTATTAATGTCATCTTTTGGTCCTCTAAGAAACAAAAGTCCATATTCTCAATGGAAGCATAATATCGTGTTATAGTTTCGCCACAGCCGAAGTACTTTGGATTAAATCTCTACTTCTTGAACTTGGCATAGACGTTCCATCGGCTCCTTCTATCTACTACAACAATGTGGAGGCAACATATTTTTTTGCCAACCTAGTTTTTCACTCGTGCATGAAACACATTGCCATTGACTTCCACTTTGTTCATAACAAAGTTCAAGATGGTGAACTACGTGTGTCTCATGTTTCTTCCGCTAATCATTTAGCCAATACATTGACCAAACCGTTATCTTCCGCTCGACTGTAGGTTCTTGAGGTCAAGATCGGTGTCCGCCCACCATCTTGAGGAGGCGTATTGAGACGTCTACTGATTTGCCTAAAAGATTGGGACAATATCAATATATTTTGCATATATGTTATTTCACTACATTTTTTTGATAGCAAGTTTATTTGTATTTGAATTGGTTTTATTTTTGAATTAGCATGTAATTAGGCAACTGCTTGTACTATAAGTTGCGAGATGTACATTATTTTGAATTTATAAAACACCTAACTCAATAAATAGATGAGTTATTTTGAATTTATAAAACATCTAACTCAATAAACAGATGAGTTGAGTTGATAAAAAACAATATCTTTTAGCGTTTACCATTTAAATATGTTTAAAAAATACTTAAAAAAACTTCAAATATTATATTTTAAATTTTCAAAAACTATAAATAAAGGAATAGAAAAATAATGAAAAATAGTGTTTATATAAAATTCTTATTATTAGAAGGTCATTAGAGTATGTTTGAAAATATACATCCAAGTTTAAATATCGTTATGCTATTTTTTTTTTTAAGGTACAAACATAAGTAATTTTAATTTTAAATATTGAATAAAAAAATAGTGAAAATAAATATAATTACAATTTCATATAATACACACGATATTTTGAAAGATGTTATTATAGTGGAACCTTGGTATTATACTGCATTTATTTATTATTCTTTATTATATATTTATTTTAATAAAATAAAATATTTTAATATGCTTATGATCAATCAATTAAATTATTTAAATATAAACATATATCCATTTATACTAATTCGTATTCTATTCATATCCCCTTGATATCATGATGCCACAGTGTCTTTTATACCAATCACTTATTCTTTTTAAAGTTTTTTAGAAAAATAGTTTTCTTAAAAAGAGTTTGAAAACAATAGTATTAAGGTGAAGTGTGGAGGTACTTTTCTTTTTTATTTATTTATTTTTTAAATAAAACTATAGAAACTCTTATAAGTACTTTTTAAAACTTTTCTTTTTTAAAAAATAATTTCTAAAATATATGTTTTTTTAAATTATGATATTAAATTTTACTATATTTTTAAAAAAATTTAAAGGCTTAAATAAATTCATACAGTTATATGTTTAAAAGATAATTTAAAATAAAATAAATGAATTAATTTTTTTTAAATATATATAAATATAATTTATTAATTTTAAATTTATTTTTTCTATTTATTTTTCCTTTCCTTATATTTTATTTTATTTTTTCAAATTTTATCGGACTAAAAATAATGTAAATTAATATTGGATTATTTGATTAGAAAGGTAATTCAAAATTTTAACCCTTCATCATTTTTTAACTTTATTTTAATGAAAATATTTTCATTTTTTAATAATATATATATTTAAATTATACATAAATATTAAAAGAGATTATTTTTCAAATAAAATTATAAAAAGGATTAAATTCGAATTATTTCATCCTTTAACCTATTAAGTCATTAATATTTGTTTCAACCGTCAAAACGCAGCATTTTACCACTCTGTTCACTTCTTCAAGAGTTCTAAGAAACCCCAGCCTAAACCAAAGGCAGCTTCATTCAGCAGAGTGTTTGGGTCGGCAGAAAAGCCCCAAATGTGGAAGATGAATCCCATCGCAAACGCAAACAGGTGGAACCGCCTTCTCCAAACTGCAAAGCCAAGTCAAGGCCTGCCTTTGCTCATTCGATCTTTCTCCACTGAAGCAGAAGCACCTCAGGTCTCTTCTTCCGATCCATTTCTCCAACCCCCATCCACAGGTATTAACTAATTTCAACCCACTTGGACTACGTCGTATCCCATCTAGAATTAGGGTTTTAATGCTAGCGTTCTTATCATAGATTCGATTCATCATGGTTCCAATTCAGTTTTGATCTGATCATTTTTGTAATTTTTGGTCATGCCTAGGGTTTAGGGTTTATGATTTTAATGCTGGGATTTTCGTGCTTGTTTCCATTGTTGGTTCTTTTATCTGCGGTAATCAATGAAGTTGGCGACTTTGCTAGGGTTCTGAAAGATCAGTGTGATACCGCTTAGTTGGACAATGCATACAGTTGGCTCTTCTTAAGAGTGTAGACGCTTTGTAAAGCTGTGAGAGTCTCTTAGCCCAATGGGGACAATATCTATATGGAAGGGAAGAGGGGAACAGGTTGTTACAAATGGTATTAGAATCAATCCCACTCTGATATGGACCTCTATTTGTTCCTATAAAAAAAAAAAAAAAAATGGACCTCTATTTGTTCAGACCATAAGGGATGTATGTCTGTTTGGTTCCGCAATTCCATGGAATACGATGAGGATCTCTTGTGAACATAGAGGGTGATTATGATATCCCATATCAGTTAGGATAAGAAGTCATTTACAATATATAACAGTGGTCTCTTCTCAATTGTGGAGATGTGTTATAAAGCTATGAAGTCCAGTAGGCCCCAGCCAAATCATATTTATAGGGTAGGGAGCAGATCATGATGGTCAGGGTTTTGTTTGTTTCTTGGGGAAAAAGAATGAAAGGGAATGAGAACACGTTCAAATAGGCTATTTTGCTTTCTTTAGTTGTTTTTAGAAACCAAATGGGAGTAAGTTTTTTTTTTTTTTTTTTTTTTTTCAGTCTTTAATTTATCTCAAGGTTATTACATGCAGCCAAAGAACACCCAAAAAAAGGGGGGGGGGGGGGGGGGGGGGGGGGGGGAAAGCTGTTTAACTTACTTCAATGTGGTTTCTTCAAGTTTGGACTTAGTAAAAGGAAAATAAATAAATAAATAAAAGATACAGTTTTACTTATATTTTGCTCCATTTATCTGCAAACAAATGGAGCATTATGGATTCTCTAGTAGTCTTGATTCATTGATGACTTTGTTTGTGCCACCCAACAAAATATTCCTCTCAAGGGTGTTTAGACATCATATGGGAAAAAAACACTTTTCCCTGTGTCACCACAGTATGTGAAGGCAGGCATTCATAACTGAGGGTGGAATCATTATTGAGAAATTGGTGCTGTTGTTGAATTAGATATTTGGAATTAATTTATCCCAAAAATTGAGTGAAATTTTGAATGATCCAATTTGAAATCCAAATGATATGGAATGATTGCATTCATATGTGCATGTAGACTATTCACCATTGTTCTTTTGATATATACATATTAACTGTCTTTCTCTCTGAATCAGGTTTGGTCTATGGGAGATTGTCTGGGATTACAAAACACACATTGAGGACTGATATTCTCAACTTGCTTGAAGGATGTAATTTGACTCTCCAGGACGTTAAAGTTGACTACAATCGCAGCTATTTTCCAGTTGGAATGTAATCTTCTCCTTATATCTTAAGATATGAAAAAATGTATATTTTTGTTTTAAGTTATGAAAGGAAATGTTTCTTCTTTATATATGTGACCGAGAATATGTCATGTCTGGAAAAAGATAAAAAAAGTAGTATATCCTATGAAGAGAAGCACTATCTTATGAAAATAACCACTTGTCGAGCATTTTGTCTCCATTTCTTTCCTAGCGGAATCTGTATTTACTTCTCTGTAGAAGTAGATAGACAGATTACTGCTCCCCTGTTAGGCAGACATTATGATTTCCATAGTTATTTTTTTTGATAGGTTGATTTCCGTGCAGTAATTGCTTCTATACTGTAATTATTTCTTTGTCCATATATGATTGGAGTAACGGATTACTGTTTTGATGCTTTAGATATGTTTCATTTTTTTGTATTGTTGCTTGCAGGATGGTGCAATTCCCTTCTCGGTATGCCTTTGATCATGCTATTAAGGTGATTAATAAGAAGGGTCGCTTGTACAAATTGGACAGGGTAATGTCATTAGCACATTTCACAGTATTTGATTGGCCATGTTATGCCCTTTAGAAGTTAACTATACTGTTGCTTGGATGTTAGGCTGATCGTTCCCAGTGGGATCCTCTTAGAACCTACGATGGTAAAACTGTAAGTAGAAGTTTTGGTCATAAAAATTTTTATTCTTGCATTTCAATATTTGTTATTTTGAAGTTTGAATTTGATGGTTATTCCTGTATCAGTCAAGAAATATAATCCCATGTCCAAGAACTAAAAGTTCAACGTATTAAGCTTTCATCCACAGGACAAGGTGCTTTATATGTTAAACACCAATGCACTGGACTTGAGTGCAAACTATTTTGAAAATGGGATCTGAATCCTGCTGCATGAACCATCTGTTATCACAAGAATCAACAAAATGGTGTCTTGTTTTTCCTGTTATTAATGCAATTTTATGGCTATATATTTATATATCACAACGTTTTATATTGTGTTTATGACTATCTTTATTGGTGAAGGTATTAACCCTGTTGTAGGAGACAAAATTACATTAGTTCATAAGCTACAGTACATTGTTATGGTTAGTGAACTCAATACTTAGATACTCTATAGGGTGATATTAATTCCTTATACTGTTGTGCAAGTTTTTAGTTTGGAGGAGTACTATCTGAATACTTGTTTATAGGGCTTATGCACTGGTCCTCTAACCAGTTTCTAGCTGCTGGTGATTCACTTCTCTTAGGATGAAGCTAATCATGATCTTACAACTTACATGCGAGTCTCTCAAAATTCTCAATTTGGGAAGATGCTGTCCTTGAATGTTTTCATGGGAGTTGAAATATGTTGATTTTGTCTTTCATGGCATGTGAAATGAATCTGTTTGTTACCTACAAGTGCATATTTTTCAACCTACACGTTTGTATTTGAATTTTAAACACTGAAGAATTTATGTAATTTTTTAGATTGTTTTGTATGGACCTCAATTAATTGAAGAACTACATATATTCTTCAATAGCTTTCATCGTAAATGAAGGAATGATGCAATGTGTGCCATGAAAGAAATGCAAGGACTTCATTTGCATTGGCTTAAAGATTTTTCAAGTTTCTTAGAGACTTCAAATCTGCAATACAGGCTACCGGCAAGACACTGTTACATATGGTTTTGTTTTACTGTTGTTTTTTTCTTTTTCTTTTTCTTTTTTGGTTTTTTTACCTTTCATCTACTTTAACACTTCGTTCACTTTTGTGTTTGTTAGATGTGAGTATCTATACAAGAAAGTTCAAATAACTAGAAGAACTGTCATTTTTGACAAGAACTTTCTAAAAAAGAAAAGGAAAAAAGTAAAAAACTTTGTATGTTTTAACTAGGGAATGTAAGATGATGTAGGATGGGATGGGTGATAATTGACAGGAAGGAGAAATTTGATGAGGAAGATTTTACCAAATTTGGACTCTACTCTTTAATGCAACAAAAACCCAAAATAAGTACATTCTGATGTAGTGTTACTATAAAAAATGAAAATTTTTGTGAAAATTTGGAATTCTCAACAATTATGGTCTTAGTTGTAGAAAAGGCCCTTATCAAATGGAACTCATAATGTGTTTCATCGGACTGCCCAATATGCTCTTAATCAATAGTTATGAGCATTGATTTAGCATTTCTGAGACTATGTTCCTGCATCAAAATTTCTCCTTATAATATTAAAATATTTTCCTTTTGAAGGTTTTAATACTAAAATTATAATAAAATCAGTGAATAAACTTACCATCAGTCATTTTAAATCTTTTTCACTACATGCTTCATTCTTGTCTGAACATGGACAATCATTATAAATCTTTGAGTTAGTTTCAAGGAGAAACTTGGACAGGATTTAGTTTGAGATGCTATATTTACAAGGAATATTAGTATCTCTGTTGCTGGGTGACTGTTTACTGTGCATCTCTCCTGCGTGTTTGTGCATGGTGTTTGTATGTACAAAGAATTGGTTGATCTTGTGTTGTTGAATTTATATTTTAGCTTCATCAATCTCCATCTTCTCTCTTTCTTTCAAACAAAGCTCAGCCATGGGAAACCAGTGGCAGTGTGCAATTATCCAAGGAAATAGAAGAATGTTCCAGGATCTGGGGCATCATCTATGATTGTAGTAAAATATTTTGATCGTGAACATTTGCTAAATCATATATCCCTGGTCTGTATTTAGTCTTTCCTGGATGTCCATTGGCTCCTACAAACTTCTCGCATTTCTTGATCAGAGTAAATCATGCAACAAATATCTGGGATACCGCTTTGATGATTGAAACCATTTGCAAAATTATATAGAACTCTGCAGTATTTGGATTGTGCAAGATATCAATTTATTGGAGAACTTCTGGCTCTAGCTTTTAGACGTTAGTACTTTACAGGGCACTTGTTCCACCTTCCTAAATTAATATCGTTTGCTTTTGTCAGGTACTACTACAAGGACTTCCTCGTAATGCACTTCCAGAAGATGTAGAACGCTTCTTGGCTGGTTGCGAATTTAATTCATCTAACATCCAATTAACCACCAGGTTTGATTACTAAGTAGTTTGCTCATAAACTGTTTAATATGTGCCTTTGTGGCATTTGCATATTAAAGTGTCTGAAATGCGATTGCAGGCAGGCATTCCCAGACCCCATTCGGATGGCACTAGTACACTTTCCTTCACAGTCCCAGGCAATGAATGCTTTTATTACGAAGAACAGAGGTTTCTGTCTCAATAATCAAATCTTGGTTCGAGTTCTTCATTAACATTTTTTTAAATCTCCCCCAGTTCCCTTCTTTGAGCAATGCTTGGTTATATAAAAAGGGGTTGGGAAGGAAAGACTACTTAAAAGTCCCCTGATTCTGTACCTCAACACAGCATCTTTGGAACCCTTCTGTAAGAGGCATTTAGGAATCCAATGTTTTAGTTTTAAAGCATGTGACTTTTTTTTTTTTTTTTTTTTGGTTTAATTTTTAAGCATTGAGAGATAAAGATCTTTACTCTCGACCCTATAATGTTGAAAAACTGATTGCTAAATGCAAATTGTTTTAAAATGTAGAAGACCTACCTGTGGAATTTGGTTGTTTTTTGTTCTTTTGATCGTTTCAACATGGCCAGGACACGAGATCTCTAAAGGAAATGGTATTATTCCATGTATGAAAATATAATTTAAATTCATTCCATTATAATGACATTTAAAAGAACTATGAGCCTCTTTCTGTAATTTTCAAGAAGCCTTTTTTAATTGTTCCCATCAGTTTTGTATTTCTTCAAAAATTTGAGACGCCATTTTTTGTTGTCATACTCTCTGCTTAAAAGGATGTGCATGGAAAGGCTCAGGGTCCTGGGTTCAATTTCTGAGGTTGGTTGAATGCCCTGATCATCCGGTACTGGTTGTGATGGCCAGGGTCCTGAGGTTTGGGTGAGTCGGAAGGGCTCGATCATGGAAGTTCCTCGGTTAGGGAAAAAAGAAGTGCACCTTAAAGTGCTGGGGAGCCCAAAGCATTTGTTCCACATTATCCTCCTCTTTTATCAATTGATAAATTAAATATTAAATCAGAATGTAGATGAAAGGGCTGATTGAAACTGGAATTTTAGGTGCCATGATACGTTGGTTTCATGTTTTGTGACCCAACTCCCCTATCCCATAGACTATGCATCCCCTCCTAAAGCTTGCAGAGGAATTTATTAGCAGAACTATATGTAAACAGAATCATGTCATAAAGCCCTACCGTCACTCCCGATAATCTGCAATATTTAATGAAATAACTCCACTCGATTTTATATTCTTCTGCACATGGGTATCACTTTTCGTTTCCCTGGAAGTGAACTTTTATTTAGCATTCAAGTTGCATCATCTACAGCTATTGAGGATGTTGCCCAGGGGCATGGAACAGACACCACCAACTCATTTTGGTTGCTTCCACCATCGAAACACACCCTGTTTGTATGCTCACACCCCTTGTGCCTGGCACCACCACCACCTCATCCGCACTCCATTGTGCCACAGAGAGAGAGGAGCACAATTGAAGGTTCTAAAACTGTACGTCCTTATGTGTCAAACTCTCTACTAGATTTGGAATGATTGAGACTGCCCATCAGCAAAGCCATTTTCTAGCTTACACTAGTATCCAAATCATCATCAGCCTCTTCTTCATGCATATCATACCCCAGACTCCTCATGTGATCTGCCAAACTATCCACCACTGCAGAAATCTCAGTTAATCCCCCGTTAGACCACTCTTCTGCCCTAAATCTATAAATCTCATTCCTAACCTCAATCCAGCTACATCCGGGTTCTGTTTTAAGCCCTTTCCCTTTCATCAGTTTCCGCACTCTTGCAGCCTGATCCCAGCACCCCACACTGGCATATAGATTAGCTAATTGCAAGTGGGTGGCAGCACACTCTGGTTCCAGCAGCAGCCTATTCTCTGCAGCCTCAATTCCTAACCAGACACTCCCATGAAGCCTACAAGATGACAGTAGCGAGCCCCATATAATGGCATTGGGATGTATAGGCATTTTCACAATAAAATCCCGAGCTTCTTCCAACAACCCGGCCCTGCCTAGAAGATCCACCACACATGCAAAATGATCAAGTTCCGGCTTCACACCATGTTCCACCATGGAATTAAAGTAGAATTGGCCCTGTTTAACAAGGCCTACATGGCGACATGAAGAGAGGACACCAAGGAAAGTAATGGCATCAGGTTTTAACTTTTGCTTCTTCATCTCTTCAAAAAGATCAATAGCCTGCACTGCCAGTCCATGTTGGGCGTGCCCAGTAATCATGGAGTTCCAAGATACAATATCTTTGCCATCCATCCTTTCAAATATGTAATATGCATCTTCCACATTCCCACATTTACAGTACATGGAGATGAGAGCATTAGCAACGTGAACGTACGAATCAAAACCCATTTCGATTGTTTGACAATGAGCACTTCGCCCACGCCCAAGAGATCCCCCACCAGTGCAGGTACTCAGAAGACACGTAAACGTAAGATCATTGGGTTTCAGTGTCGAATTCCTCATCCGAGAGTAGAGCTCCAAGCACCCATCAACCAGCCATTCCTGCGCAAAACCAGCAATAATGGCTGTCCAGGACACCACATTTTTCACAGGCATTTCCTCGAAGACCCGGTACGCATGACATAACTCGCCACATTTGCTGTAAAAACTTATCAAACAACTCCCAACATACACGTTCCCCACAAACCCAGTTCTTATAGCTAAACAATGAAACTGAACCCCAGACTTCAGAATTCGTGACGATGCACACAAACTTAATGCATGCGAGAGAGCACTTGCATCAACTATCGATTCTTCCTCATTCAGAAAATTCGTTTCAAGCATATTTGAGGTTTCCTCCAACGAATTTGAATGAGCGAAATCATCAGAAGCCCTTTTTTGGGTGAATTGGTTTGTGGGTATTGGTAGAAAGTCTTGAATGAGTCGAAGATGGGTTTGGCGGTTTTCTGCACAATCTGTTGTAGGCGATACGAGGTTTAGAATTCCAAGTTGTTTATGGGTTTTTGTTTTGCGTTTAATGTTTTGAGAAAAGGAAGACCCATACGAAGAAAATGGTACGGAAATAGGAGAAGAGGGTTTCTTCCTAATGAATTGTCGAAGAGAAATGCTGTTCATCCCTCATCATCAAATTCGATGAATCATGTGTCTCTTCTGTGTTCCACCTTCGAACCAGTAAAGGGCAAAATGAAGAATGGACTTTTATCCATCCTATGGGCGGGTCTGGTTTATATTGGACTGGGCTGAAGAGTTGTTTGGGCTTCCACGCCTTGGCTCACTTACATGTAATTGGAGTCCAGCGGGATTTGGCCTTTTGGACTAATGGAGCCCTTAACTTCGTTCACGAAGGTGAGGTTTAATCAAACAAATAATTTAATTTTTATTGTGGAGATCTTGGAGGGAGAAAAGGAATTAGCAGTAAAATAGGGCATTTGAATTTTTTTTAAAAAGAAAATTTAAAATTTTAAATTTAAAAAATAAATAAAATAGGGCATTTCAAAAGATGGATGAATTTGGAAAATAGATGATGAAAAAAATAGCCTTATTATTAAGGACATGTGAGAGAGACTATTTTTGAATAATGGTGCATGACAAGTACAAAGTTTAAAAGGGGGAGATTGCATTTAATTAATTTTTTTTTCCAAAAAAGGATGTCAAATATAAAAGCATGTTAGGAAACTATTTTTGTCTGTTCTTAAAAATAAATAAAAAATATTTTTTAAACTCCAAAACACATTTGATAACTATTTATATATTTTTTAAAAGAAAATATTTTATTTATTTTCTCAAATTATTTTAAAAAATAATTATATAAATATAGAGAATGATTAAAAAAAATAAAACATTACACATACAAACTATTTTTAATAAATATGAATGTATTTTAAAAAAACATTAGATAATTGTTTTCTTGAAAATTGATTTTTTGAGGGCACCCAAACATGAAGGCAACTCTCCCTATGAGTTCGAGTGAGACATACCCAGTGTGGCGGCTCTTGTGATTTGTGAGAAAGAAGTTATGGGATCTTGAGCACCGTGAGTAGAATCCAGCAAAAGTAGATGCATGACTGCCCTTACGCTGAACATCATATATTTGAATTTAACCCAACAGGGGCAACATCAGTATTTGATGAGGAAGTAAATGGATATTTAGCACCACTCTTTTCTGCTACACACCATTCTACTATTCATGATAAACATAATCGAATATGTCAATTCCCTACCCTGGATTTGTTTCTTCTTCTACACCTGTTCTGCTGTTCAGTTTTCCATTTCAGATACCAATAGCCACCATTCAATTTACCCAGCAGAGTCTCCATGGAAGAGCTAACATCTCCAGCATTTGAGTTCTACTGTAGTCGTTCTAGGAAAGCTAAAATTAAAAGTGCAGGCATATGAGGATTGGGGAAGCAAGATTCATCAGGGACCATGAGACAGTTCCAGGGTTCCTCTCATCACATCATTCATGAAGGTCAAACAATTATAGTTGCATAAGCATGTCCAGAATATATATATGCTTCAGCTCTGAACCCAAATAAATTATCTGGCTCAAGCATTTACTTGTTGCCTCATGGCAACTAGAAAAAGAAAAGTTAAAGATCTCACTTGTTTAAAAACATTTCTCTAGTCACTTTCAGGTCTATGAAATTCTATGTTCATAAGGGAGCTGCAATGGTTTTAAAGACTTAAAAACACTTTCCAACATTGAAATTAAACCACAAGACATACCTATAAACAAAGCCACACAACCTTTTACCTTGATTCCCTTATCATATCACATTTACTGTTCCTTGAGCAGCATACTTCCAGCCATTTTCTGTTGCCGTTTTCGGGGCCTCGGAGAGGTAGCATCATCTTCAAAGTCTTCCTCCTCTTTTCCTCCATGTAAGTAGACCCACAACTTTCTAACTCTATCAAACTGTACACAAGGATCATCTTCATAGTGCAAACGGTCCAAACCTCCACGAACAACTTGGTTAATTTGTCTGCTAGAGATGCCTTCTGCAATATACTGTGAGTCTCTCAACAGAGTACAAATGTCTTCTCTGGTACCAATGTTTCCAGGCAATCGAGCAGCAGCATCTCTCACAAGGCATAACAGGGTGACATGAGCTGGTCGATCAGGTTTAAGCATAAAATGATCACGACCTTTAGAAGATGGCTTGCCACTAGCCCTTCTTAGAGGAGCAACCATGGATTTTCTACCATCAGCTGCTGTATAAGGAAAGGCTTTGTAGGGAACTAAATACCTTAAAGCTTCCTCTCTACGAAAATAATTCCTTACTTCTTCTGAGCTTGGCCTAATAGTTGGAGTGCTCTTCTGAGTTTTTATATCACGAAAACTTTTCCTTGTATCCACAATTTGTTTCATCGATGTCATGGGTGGCGCAGGAAGACTTCCAATTTGTTGAAGTGTCTCTTGACTATTCCTCAGCCAGTTGGAAAAGCAATCAACTAACTTCCCAAGCATTTTGTGAGGAAGGCCCCAGCCTTCAGAAGTCATCTCTTCCTTTCTAATATCTTGATCTGACCATGAGTTACAAGAAACTGGACCAATCCAGGACCAGCTTTTGCTAGATCTTTCGTAAGAGGTGAGTGGCTTCCAACCCTTTGCTCTCACAGGTGCTGTTTTGGATGAAAATATCTTCAGAACTCCTCTGACTATATCTTGAAGTGGTTCCCGGGTTTCAAGAATGCAAGGATCTCTGGGGTTTGCTCTAATGTGCTGGACAATTTCATGAATGGTGAGAGAAGGCAGATTCTTTTCTTTTGCTTGTTTAGAGCCTTGATTCCCAGCAGAGTGAAGCTCACTGCAAAATTCGAAGGCATCATCTTTCACACAGGGTGTAACCAATACTGCACGGATATCAGCAAAAAGATGGATAATGGAAAATGAGACCCCAGTAACAACCGTCCAAGTGGCCAAAGTAAAATGCTGCTTCTTTGATGGTTTTATATCAGACACCATATCATCCATGGCTATATCATCCATGGTTCTCCTTTCTGAAAAGGGCAAATAGCAAGATTGTGCAGTTAAAGAATCCTTTTTAGCATCCACTTTATGCCATCCCTCCTGTATCTTCAAAGAAGGTTCATCAATCAGCTCTCGAGATCTTAAGCGCCTGTCCATGTACTTAACACCTGATTTCCGCTTTCTCTTTGTCACCCAGTTGCACTCCAACAATAATGTGCCCAATCCATTATGACCACTGCTTGCACATGCTTCAACATGTTGCTGCCCTTTGTTTGCTAATGCAGTATTCAGTCCATGACCATCCAACAGTCCATATGTTTCACACAAAACGTCCTCATCATCATCACAATCTTCCATGTCCTTCGAGCTGCTGAAACTAAAGTCATCATCAGGCAAAGCAGGAACTCCATTGGCCATTTCTACTAAAGTAATAGCTGCTTCCAGATCTAGCTGGTGAGCTGTTTTGGAGGTTGGTTTTTTGGCACCATCCTCACCTTTTATCAGAATATCCATCTGCAGAGTCCCATCTTGATCGGTATGGTCTGACATGGAAGCACATGATCTAAAATGTCTTATTTCAAACCTATTTTTTCCAGGAGACAATGTGCTGGTAGATGATTCCTTAGTATCATACCTCATCACCCCTTTGTTCTTCTGTTCTCCATGTTTAGTCGGGGAACTCCTCCAAAAACTTGGCTTTAAAGTGTGTTCATCACAATTCCCCTTCATGGAGTCATCATCTGTGCCATTACCATCATTATCATATTCCAGTGCATTAGTTCTGCTTTGGAGATCATCGTTGTTAACCAATGCACTATCTTTATGCTCCAAAAACCCCTCTCCATGTGACCTTGGAACCCTCCCTCTATTCTTTACTGTCATCAGCGCAAAAATCCAACTCAAACCCTAGAAACCATACATTGAATACGTAAACAGAGGGTATCCCACAAAAAGAAATTATCAAAATTGACTGTGAAACAAGGAAAAAAAAACTTCGACAAATAAGCATAAACGACAACTCCGTTGGGTTGCTGAGAAAATGTGGCGAAAGAGAAGGATTTTGAAATGTTGAATCTTAAACTTTTCATCAGTTAGGATTAAAAAAGACATTAAACTCCACTAAACAAAGCGTAATACAATTGTTTGCCTTGTTGGACTTGAAACCCATTTTCTAGTCAACCAAACAGAGTGTAAAAATAACTATTCAACAATGCCAAGGGAAAAAACCTCGAGTCTTTAAGTTTCGAACCCTGCTGGGAAAATGTCCGAAAACAATACAACATTGCTCTATCCGCTTTACATTTTTTTTCCCCGACAAAGCAAAACAACTATTTACCACTTTGCTTCAGCTATCTGAATTTTCCAATTTATAGAAACGATTACATGATAAAAAATGAGACTCAAAAACTAGCATTTTCGTGACATTTTCCTGCACTATCTAGGCAGCCAAACATAGTAAAGAAGAAGGAATTGATAATAGTACCTGTTCTCAACACTGGATTAGCCGTTGGGTTGGAAATGGAAAGAAACAAGGAAAGCGCAGCTCAAAGATCAACAACGAAACTTCCCATCTTCTCCAGAAACCCTAGAAATGCTAGGTGGACACATATGTAGTGTCGCAAGGAAGATGGCGACCACGTGGAGTGCTCTTGGTCGTCTGATATTTGAGATGGTGAGAGTCGGGAAGAGGAAAGGCGATGCCCTCAAGACTGTATTTTGAGTTAAAAGACACTAAAATAAAAACTCTCTATCTGTCATATTCAATTCTTTTTTTCAAAAAAAAAAAAAAAATTGAAGTCCGTGCATTCCCTTATTTATTGATTTTTTTTTTTTTTATGATACATATGAAACGTTGGGTATATATTATTGAAACAAGGCTGGAAAAAAAAAATTATATATGATTTATGATAAATAATTATTAAGAAAATAGTACAGGTACTAATGTACAATTGTGTTGTTTATCTGCTACAATCTGTCAATCACCAGTGATTGATGGCCATGGTTGTTGAAAAGCTTAGATGAATTTTGGGGCACGTCATGAATGATTTTCATATTGAGAATTCCTCACCGACGGGGTAACTCTTTATCTTACTCATATTCAACTTCCAGTCACGTATCAGCTTGTGCCTTTCTGAGATTTACCTTGTTTATTAAACTGTAGAGGCTGCTCATATTAACATCTCCCATACCCATCCCTAAAGCAAACAAGGAATTATAAGCCCCTATGAAAAGCACTCTACCGGGGACACGTCATCCCTAAGTTTGACCCTTCTGGCTCTTGAGGGAATGCATGAACAACTAAACCATCATGGCATCTACACCACCTAGACATATGTTAGAAGCCTTAGCATCTCTCTTCCAAAGCACACCCCACGGACACACATCCCCACACTCTTAAGTGAGTGGGTGGGCGCATTGGAGCCGTTCAATGCCTAACACTTACAATATGGTATGCATTTGAAAAACCATACAGAGGGTACCTGCTCATTACCTACCTATTTTCTCATATAGGGGAGGCACTAACTTGGTTGTCCTTGTGTTTTAAGTGTGAAAGAAACTGAGACATGGATGTATGATTATTTAGAAGAGAGTACATGATGGAGTTCAAACATTAAATAAATGGTGGCAATGCATGTCTATACCAGCCTCGGTCGCTCTCACTCTTCCCATATCCATGAAGAAGCTGAATTGAACAATGACGACTCCGCGCACCTTGATTGCACAGGCCTATATCTAGAAAGTACAAAAGAAAACATAGACAAAATGTTTCTTCAATTTACTATTTGAAATTCTGAAACACAGATTCCAAACAAAAGGTCATTCATCTTGTTGCTCAGTGTTATTTCTGTAATGAGAAAAGATGCACAATAAGGCAAATTTGAATGACATGTTATGTGTGTGTGTATTCCTCGGTTCAAGTTCACCTTGCATCCTTGCCTCCATTGCGACTTCTATTAGAGAGCCATCCTGTGTAGTTCAGACCTTCTGATTAGTTGCTTTCTCTTATGATAAGCTATTCTTGCGCTGTCTGAAATCTATTAGTCACCCTTTGGAGTGGCACTTTCACTGTGGTTACCATTAAATTTCGGTGGAGAAGCTTCTTCAGGCAACTGCACTGTCTTTCCCATACCTATAGCTTTTTTGAGCCGGCGATTTCCACATTTAGGTACTTCTTTCCCAGGTTTTTGAATGGGTCTCTGGTTCTTCCTGATGATCTTCATTGCCAGTGACTTCAATGGAACTGAAACATCAAGGGGCACAAGCACTTCTTCCAACTCATGCCACTCAAGATCTTCAAAGTCACCGTCTTCATATACCACCCTGTACCAACCTGCTTCCTTGTCAAACAGGGTCACCACCCCAGAATAGTACTGCCCTCCAAACAACTTTCGAACTTCTCTTCCTTCCAACCATTCACCAAAAACTGTCTCTTGGTGTGATCCCGTGTCACTTATAGTATCACAGTGAACCAGAGAGCCGTCATTTGAAGATACATCCGGAACCCCATTAATAACAATGGCAGGCTCTCCAGAAATCTCAAAAACCCCAGTTGGCAAAGTCTCAAATTCCTGCTCTTTGCTTTGGTTTTCCATCGTACCGCCCAACCCTAAAGCTTGCAAATAGAATTTACAAAAACTATATAAATAAGAAATTATTCGTGATCTTTCCAACAAGTTTGATAGATTGAAGCTTCAACAAGCAACCCAGCCAACAGTAATAAGCAATTATCATTACATAGAAAATGATTTCTTTCAATTCTATGGATTTTTTTTTTCAACTATGCATTTTTTATCTTATATTTTTCAACATATTTTGGATTCTTTTCATTGCAGAGAAACATGAAGCCCAATAATTGTCAAGAATCAGGAACTGAAGGACATGATTTCTAGCACGATACTCCTGTCAAGACTTGCCCTCCGTGACCTTTGTTTCAGATAAAGCCCATAATCTTCATCCTAGCCTTAATTTGTGGGGGAATGACAAACATAAGATTTAAATCAAACTCGAATTCAAACAAACAAAAACACCCATCTTGTGATCCAGGAAACTTTGAATCACTGAATGTTTAATACCCTTTCCTTAATTCTTATCTTCCATATGCATCAGAAATCATACTCTTCCTACCCATGAGGTCTACCTATACAATATCATCCAATCGAACTGAAGATAGACGATAGATTGTCCTCAAGGTTGATGATGAGATACCCATCAAGGTAAATTATAAAGAACAAAAAAAAAAAAAAAAAAAAGAGAAAAAAAATTAGAGGGAATTCTTTCTCGGGAGGTATTTCCAGTGGAAACAAACGGAGCGCAAGACAGAGAAATGTGAATGGCTGAAAGAGGGTAAAAGAAAGAAATCGGGTAAACCCACCTGGAATCATCGGTGTTGAGTGATTTCTTAGGTGCAATGTGAACGGGCGGGAGTAGCGGTTAGGGTTTTGAACGGGCCATCTCTAACATATCAACTAAATTCCCCCGTGAGAAAACGATTAACGAAAACAAAGAGTCTGGCGGTGGAGTTAACGGTAGGATAGTTAGTTACCCTTCCTCAAGCTCAAAGCCATGTTGTCTACCCTCGAATTTGCAAACCTTCTGTATCTCTGTCTTTCCTCGCCTGTAACCCCAGCAAGTTGAAATGAAGGCTATGCCTGCCATGCTACTCCTAAAACTTAAGCCCTCAAATATTAGATCAATAAGGAACATTAAATGCCACCATTAATAAACACGTGGTAATATATGCATAGTCATAAAATCAAGAATTAGCCTTTGATTTGTATCGAACGGCAATGATCACGCCACTTCACACCAATGGGGTTCAGTGATCCTGGCTCCTCTTTTCTAGTCAGTAGAATATAAGTAGGAAAGCCTTTCCCTTTACGGTGTTGTTAACGGCATGAATGAGGCTCACAAAGTTTCTTCAAATTCAAATATCGCCCACTCCCAACGGTGGAATCCACCACTGTCTACAAAACCTCTGCAGCGTCAATGGACTCGACTGTGGCACTTTCGGCCGTCTCATCCAACACTGCAGCGACCACCGCCTCCTGCGTCAGGCCAAGCAGCTTCACGCCCGCATCGTTCTGTCGTCTCTTACGCCTGACAACTTCCTTGCTTCAAAGCTCATCACTTTTTACTCGAAGTCCAATCATCTTTATGAAGCGCACAAGGTGTTCGATAAAATTCTTGAGAAGAACATCTTTTCTTGGAACGCTATGCTCATTGGGTACTCCATTCATAACATGCATGTGCACACGCTTAATCTGTTCTCGTCTCTCCTGCCGTCTTATTCCCTCACTCTGAAACCTGATAATTTCACGATTACTTGTGTTTTAAAGGCGCTATCGGTTTTATTTCCTGACTCAATCTTGGCTAAGGAGGTTCAGTGCTTTGTTTTACGGCATGGGTTTGATTCGGATATCTTTGTTGTCAATGCTCTGATTACCTACTACTCGAGATGTGATGAACATGGTTTTGCTAGAATTTTGTTTGATAGGATGCATGACAGAGATATTGTATCATGGAATTCGATGATTGCAGGGTATTCACAGGGTGGGTTTTATGAAGATTGCAAGGAGTTGTATAGAAAAATGCTAGATTCAACAGGGTTGAGACCAAATGGCGTAACAGTGGTCAGTGTTTTGCAGGCCTGTGCACAGTCAAATGATCTAGTTTTTGGGATGAAAGTTCACCAGTTTATAATTGAAAGAAAGGTTGAGATGGATGTTTCAGCCCATAATTCGCTTATTGGGTTATATGCGAAATGTGGGAGCTTGGATTATGCTCGAGAATTATTTAATGAGATGAGTAACAAGGATGAAGTCACTTACGGGTCAATTGTATCTGGGTACATGACTCATGGGTTTGTTGACAAAGCCATGGATCTTTTTCGGGAAATGAAAAACCCAAGATTGAGTACATGGAATGCTGTGATCTCAGGACTGGTTCAGAACAACTGCAATGAGGGCATTTTGGAATTAGTTCAAGAGATGCAGGAATTTGGGTTTAGGCCAAATGCTGTGACGCTTTCTAGTATTCTTCCTACATTTTCTTGTTTTTCAAATCTTAAAGGAGGGAAAGCAATTCATGCGTATGCTATTAGAAATGGTTACGCTCATAATATTTATGTGGCAACTTCCATTATTGATGCTTATGCAAAATTAGGATTTCTTCGTGGGGCACAATGGGTTTTCGATCAATCAAAGGATAGGAGCTTGATAGTTTGGACAGCAATAATCTCAGCATATTCAGCCCATGGAGATGCTAATGCAGCCCTTAGGTTGTTTGGTGATATGCTGAGTAATGGAACTCAGCCTGACCCTGTCACTTTCACTGCAGTGTTAGCAGCTTGTGCCCATTCTGGGATGGTCAATGAAGCTTGGAAGATATTTGATGAGATGTTTCTAAAATATGGCTTTCAGCCCTGTGTTGAACATTATGCTTGCATGGTAGGAGTTCTAAGCCGAGCTGGAATGCTCTCTGAAGCAGCAGAATTCATTTGTAAAATGCCAATTGAACCAAATGCCAAAGTTTGGGGTGCACTGCTGAATGGGGTTTCAGTTTCTGGTGATGTTGAACTTGGGAAGTTTGTTTGTGATCATTTGTTCAATATGGAACCTGAAAACACAGGTAATTATGTCATTATGGCAAATTTATACTCACAAGCTGGGAGATGGGAAGAAGCTGAAAATATTAGGGAGAAGATGAAGAAAATTGGTTTGAAGAAGATCCCAGGAACAAGTTGGATTGAAACAAGTGGAGGGTTACGAAGCTTTATAGCTAGGGATGTATCAAGTGAAAGATCTGAAGAGATATATGGGATGCTGGAAGGGTTGCTTGGGTTGATGAGAGAAGAAGGGTACACTTTGCAGGATGAGCTTGATGAGGAGTGTGCTTATATTTGAGCATGGAATCATCAAATATCAATGATTTGTTGCCGATTCAGAATATACATGATGTGCAAAGGCCATCATGATTCATGGTGAATGTTCCCACCTTCAAGAGATACCCTTTTGGTTAAAATTCCTCCCATATATTCAGAATATCAAAGGGATGAAGGTCAGAATTTATGCGGGAGTTGGAGCTCTGAAAATGGCCATTTTTCTGACAGTTGAGCATAGGCATCTAGCCTGGGAGCTCAGTATCAGAAGATCTATTTTCTTTTCTCAGGCTGTTGATGAAATAGTTATCCCTAATTTAATTGTTGATTTGAACCTTGAGAAGGTATACACAGACCACAGTTAATTGATTATATCATCAAGTGATGATCAAATTCATGAATGGTCACTTTAAAACAATCTCAACTGTTAGTTTGGCAGAACTTATTGAAGAGCAACTGCTTCACAACCTAGAGAACCATACCTTGCATTATTTAGAAAGCAAAAGGGACATCTATCTATCCACTATCTGGCTGATGGATATCTGTTTGATACTATGTGCAGCCAGAGGTGATCAACTTTGCAATATGTCAATGTGGAAGCTGTTGGATTTTCCACATGCAGAGATCACTCTGGAGTCGCAAATATTGGTTGGGGTGCCAAATTGCTTCTCTTATGGTGCTTAAATCGTCCACGGTAAAGGTAAAACTATGATCAAGTAATCGATTTTTTATGCATAACAGTGATATTAAAATTTTCTTTATTTCCTTGATTCAAGATAAGCATATATTTTTCTTGAGAAATTGAGTTGAGAATGAAACGTCTTCCAAGAAGCTGATAACACTCCATGGATTTTTGTTGAGGAATTGCAAACATGTGGACTTTGTGAGATCCGAAGCTGTGAAAGGATCCTTTAACCCGTGAATAGTGCTAGTATCAGCAGTCTAAGCTTTTATGTTATTTATTACTTAGAGAGTTTTGCCCTGCTGCTAGTAGGGCAAAGTTTTACTTTCAGCTAAAACAGTCAAGTGGTATAATTCTTGCATATTTATAGTTTTCATTCCCCAGAAATATGTCTCCTTCAAAGTGACATTTAAGTCCTTATCATTATGTATACTGCTCATCTCATGGTTCAATACCATCTAATTCCCTAGCTATTTTTAACTTTTACATCTTTTCCGGTGACCCTTGACCTCTTTCAACTAATGCTTCCTCTCAGGAAAGGCAAAATTTTAGACCCCACTACATTGAAATCCATTTCTAGGATCGATTATGAAATAAAATAGCCATCTACCACAATTTGGGCGACCCAACATCTTTTTCCAGAAAATTTCTGTTAAAGAGCATGGACATAAAGGTCATTAACTCATTTACCATTTGGAACTACAGTGATCTTGCCCAGACTCCAAAGAAAGATGGCCCGAGATAAAAGGGGGTTTGTAAAAGGGAAGGGCGACCAAAGGGCCTTGATGGGCGCAGAGAGGCGCAACGAGGGTCAAGATGCACCTGCTTTGCATTATTGATTCTGACTGTAGGGACAAGAGAAACAACCCATGCATGGGCCGAATGCCTTTTTTTTCTTTTTCTTTTTTCCTCTCCCTCTTCTGTTTGTTGCTTTGCCTTTGGGAGTTAAAGCCATGGAAAGCACTCAGATAATGAAAAGAAAGGACTGTCAAACGTGCCGGATCTGGACACTTGCTTGTGGACAAAATCCTTCATTTCATAGCCACCCAAATCTGCTGCGGCTGAAATTATGTAGGCGAACGTGATTCTTTTTTTCACGCCCCTGACTTCTCAATCAATTCCAAATGGGTCCCCGATTGTGAAGAGACCGTTTTGTGCCATCCTGATATATAATGACACTGGTGTTCTAACTGATACATATTGAAAATTAGACGCATGATTTGCTTGAATATTCACAAAGAGAAGTATAACCAATCATCAATCTGTGTCGACAGTTTGGTCCTACTTGATGCAAAAAGACTTGATCATGGTCCACTTCCTTAGACATCTGCCTTGGTCATGGCTGTGGGACAAATACAAGGGAGAGAGTGGGCATGGAGAAGAGGAGGGTGGGCAAATCAGTCAGTGAAATACTCCATAAAGGCCAAACATTCCTCAGGCTCTTGAGTTCATTCATTCGGGGCATTCCATAATGGCAGACGGCCAAAACTCAACCGAAGCAATCATCATGTCTGCACTCTCCACCCTTTCCGCTACCCAAATCTCACACCTGACTCGCTGCGTTTACTCGATTCTCCGCTACCACCACCTCCGCCTCTCCTCTCTTCTCTCCTCCCCAACTATCTTCGCCCACACCCTCCACCACCTCCACTCCATCTCTCTCCCCCATAAAACCCTCCTCATCGCCCGCCACCTCCTCTCCACCCTCCATCACCTCACCCGCTTCTTCCAGTCCACCGTCCCGCCTCCATACTCCCGCACTTCCCTCAAATTGCGTGACCTTGACGCCGTCTTGCTCCTCCTCCTCCTCTGCCAGCTCCGCCAGCACGACCCTCAAGCCCTCGAAACTTGCCCATCCGAGTGGCGTACTATTCTCTGCACCCATTTCTCCAAAACCATGTTGTCGCTTTCGGGCACTGGAGCGACCAGCGGTGCAGTTCTGATTCCGTACATCGAGGTCGCAGCACGGTGCCGGAGGTTCGTTGGGGCAGTCCTGAGTGGCGGCGGCGGCGGGGGAGGAGAGAAGTTGGGGAGGGAGGTGGGGGCATCGACAGCGTCGGTGGTGGCTCTGCCGTCGGTCGAAGTAAGAGGTGGTGGAGTGGAGTGCGTGATCTGTAAAGAGGAAATGCGGCAAGGCAGAGATGTGTGCGAGTTGCCATGTGAGCACCTGTTCCACTGGATGTGCATTTTGCCTTGGCTGGTCAAGAGGAACACCTGTCCTTGTTGCAGGTTCCAGTTGCCGTCCGATGATGTGTTCGCAGAGATCGAACGGCTCTGGGACGTTGTAGTGAAGTCAAGCAGTGTGAATCCTCATGGTGAATGTACATGATGGGTTGAGGATGCGGACTCAGCTGATGTAAAGTACACGTGTCAGAAAATGTTGTATATGAGGATGAAGGTTACGAGTGGGAAGTGGGTGGGGCCCGCTGCTGGAAATGAATGGGTGGTGATGGATGGGCTATATATAATATGAGTTGTGGGATGATAGATAACACGTCCTTTTTCCTAATAAATACCGAATAAGGCACAAGGCATTTCCTGTTTCCCGGTGTCGGGGTTTGTGGTCAGGGCTATGGCCAAATCTTCTTTTCTTTTCTCGTCTTTTTATTCGTTTCTTGGAAAGAAATTAATGAGGGAGAATGACATGGTGACATAGGATACTGAATGTTAAATCATTTGGGGGTTAGTTGCCAGAACCGCACCATCCACAATGATAATGGTTCAATGGCTATGTTCCTCTTCGCGTGGATGCCCCCCCTACCATACTCTTTCCATCTTTGTTTCTACGCTACATATATAAACACTATAATATTCGCTGTTATTTTCTGAATTTTTTTTAGTAAAATTCTTTTTAAAATTTTTAAAATGTTCTTCCTTGTCGTAATCATGCATGCACCTTCACCGTACAATTATTAAGGTTTTTTTTTTTTAATTAGACTTTAACCACATGATATGTAACAATTCATTTCAATCTTGTGCATATTATTCGTTTTAAGTTCAAAGGATCTTCACAATTTTAAAACTGTGAATTAGGATCTTCACAGTTTCACAGGATTATGAGATCAAACCACTCGTCATAAGCTCAAATAAATCCTCATACTAGGATTAAAGATTGACTCTAACTCTAAACCTAAAATGCGTCAATATAATTATGAAAAACTCAAACTTATATGATGTTAAGAATTTGCTCTTCTATCCAATGTGATATATCATCTAATAAAAAAATATTATACATTCTTACAATAGTTTGTGAACACGTATATGGATGAATGAAGTTGACCATACAATTAACTTATTTTATTTTTTATTTTTTATTTTTTAATCTTTATTTTTATTTTATACCAATAAGATATTTATCGAAAATAAATGATATAGGGAAGAAAATTATTTTGGATTGACTCTCTACATTGCTTCTATGATACAAATATAAGGACAAATAAATAAATATTGATAAATCTACTCACATTTATATCTATTTTTTAAGTTGGTTCTATGATATAATTATGACGACAATTATTGACAAATCTAATGGTTTTTTAATGGACTCTTTAGGTTGCTTCTATGACCCAATTCTAATAAAACAATTAAATATAGAGATATGACACCAATTATCAAAACACAAATATAATTATTTATATATATATAAATAAATAAATAAATAAAACCTTTTCTCTTTATCTTTTCCATTTCATCTCCCTCTTTTTCCCAAGCCATACTTATGGGAAGCACCTGAGCTTGTATTGGTTTTATTGTCTTAGCATGATTGTTGACTTAGCTTGGCTTCTATGCAAAGTTAAGAACAAAAATCATTATAGTATAATTTATGATAATAATAAATAAAGAAAGAAAATTAACAAGTTTTTGGTAATAATGTAGATACAAACAAAGTAGTGTTTTGAAAAATAGTTTTAAAAAATATTTTGTGTGATAAAAGTCTATTTAAAAATAATTAAAATGTTTTCTATGGTTTAAAAATATTTTATATTTATATTGATTTATTTAAAAAAAAAACAATTCTAAAAAGCAACTAAAAAAAATATTTTATGAAAATATCTTATTTTCTGATTTTAAAACAAAAAAACTATTTTTTATTTTTTGGTTGTCAAATATATATATATATATATATTTAAATAATTGACGGACAAAATTTTAAACTCTTTTTAGAAAGCATTTTTGAGAATAATTTAAAAAAAAAAGGTTTTTGGAACCTGTTCTTATATTTTTTAAAATAATTTATTTTTTGAAAACTTAAAATATTTTATGATTTTAATTTTTTTTAAGAATGACTTTTTTCCATAGTATTGTATTTTTAATTATTCTTTATGTCTTGTCTTTTTTTTTTTTTTTAGAATCCAAAAATTGTTTTAAAAAATAATTGCTAAACAGGTTTTGCAAGAACTCTCCACTACATCTTCCAATATGTGAAGCTTTCATACCACCTTGCTATCAATTCGCCTCTCTCTCTCTCTCTCTCTCTCTCATCCATTTTAAAATTTGTCTTTCGCTTCAAATTTCTATGTTTTATCTAATATTGATTTTCTTTCTAATATTTTCTTTTTCCAATTTCAAGAGTGAGGAATTTTGGAGTAGTCTAAACTCTAATGGGTTGGATCATAGAGCCCTAAAGAAATGGGCTTGATTAAAGCCCGTAATCAATGCACAAACATCACAGCAGGATATCTTCAGAACTTAAGAAGCCATCCTGATAAGTTTAGCCCATTCCAGCTTTGGTCCCAACTCTTCATCTGATCTCAACATATCCTCACCCACTTGTTCTGGGCCCATCCCAATCTGCAGACTCACCACCTTCTTTCCCCACAAAATAAAATTAAAAGCCAAAAAGCAATAGCCACCATATCACTTTCACCCACATGGCGATCTGAAATTTGAAGACGTGCAGTGAGCCCTTTCAACTACGACAACCCAAATGAGTAAGAACAATAAGAGGTCTGATTGTATTTTATGATGACTCCAGGCCCACTTTGAAGGCTTCTTCCCCCCCATATGAAAATACACTGACCCACTTAAATCATATTGACTCTGCTTTAACTTTAAGCCTCTTCCCCATTCATTTTCATTGGGAAAAGCTTGGTGGGTAGGATTTATAATAAGGTGCGCAGTGGAAAATCTCAAGTACAAGGGGTTGCCTTGCTCATCATATCTTTGAGTGCCATTCAAGCCAACTGTTGAATGAAACATATCAATCATCTCATATTGAAAAGCCCTGTCGTGTTTAATTCCCACTAAGCCACGTGTATTAGAAACATCTAAGCTTGATCTTTCTCCTCAAAGTCGTGATAATATTCTCTTGTGAAAATAAATGAGCAGGGTTTTGTGGGATTTTTGTCCACAAGAGGGATAGGAATAGGAATATGGGAATTGATTAAATCAGAGCTGAACCAACACATGAAGGGGGAAGAAAACAATGCAGGGACATCACGTGACAACATCAGCTGTATCCATCGGTGTTTACTGTCGCGACGCCTTCAAAATTTTAAATGTAGAGGTGACTTCAGGCCCTCTTTCCCACGCACTAACAAACACGCAAAGATGCATATATTCTAGTAATATAGATATACCTACACAACATGAATCTCCATTTCTAGAGTTTGATGACCTCATACATTTTGCCCAAATTCATACTGTACAGTTCAAATTGGATATTGAGTTTTGAGAATTGAGGATTGACCCACAGAATATTAGGCACCCAACTCAACCCCATGTCTTAAAAAGGGGTAATCTACCCATGAATCAAAGCTAGTACTTTAAACAGTGGCAGTGAGAAAGATAAAATGGAGAGGTGAGTGAAAGGAGGACCGAATGTGGAGAGTGGTGATAGATATAAAGCATCAGAGGTTTGGGCGAATAGGCCAAGCTCTGGCCTTGTTCTCCTCTAACAAAGTAACATGTTTGTTTTCTACTCAAGCAAAGATTCTCCTATTTGAGGTAAGGAGAGCATTTAACAAATCTCGGGTGTGATAAATATTTTGCCAATTTTTTCTGCATTTTTGGTTAAAGAGTGATCTGAAGGAGTGATAGGTCTGCTAGTGATGAGTATTTTTTGAGCTTTTTGGATTATAGTTTGGTTTGGGTCTTTGGAATTGCGGTCATCAAAGTCGCTGAGCCAGGGAGAAAGGGAAGGAAATGATAGCTTGTGGGAATGTAGATGCGAAATGGAGGTGGGTTCTTGTTGGTCTATCTGTTTCTGTCTCTCTGACTCTCTCTCTCTCTCCCTTTCTCACATTTTGTGAAATGGCTGTCTCTCTTTCTCAGTGAAAAGAAGATGGAGGAAGATGATCGTTTGAGGACATTAGAGTGCTTGAGAGGAAGATTACTTGCAGAGAGAGTAGCTTCAAGGACAGCCAAAGAGGATGCGGAGCTCATGAGCAACAAGGTTTGTCCTTTCTCACACCTCTTCATTTGTAATTGTAGGCTGTGAAATGCATTGTCTCTTAATCACTCGTTCTGATCTCTCTCTCTCTCTCTCTTTTCTCCAAAATTCATTGGAGGGCACAGTTGAACGAGCTTGAGAACAAGTTAAAAACAGAGATCAAAGCAAGGAACAGAGCTGAAAAGAGGCTTAAATTCTTAATGAAAAAGCTCGAATCCTTGAAAATCCCATTTGCCTCAGAGGGATCAGAACAGTCCAGTTCATCAGATAACAGTGAAATCTCCTGCCAATCATCCATAACCTCCTCAGCCACCAAAAACCCAGAAGAAAAAGAGTCCAAATCTCAAATTCCAAACTCTCCCAAATGCGAGATAGAAGAAAAGATAGAGAAACCAGACTCCCCAACAGTCTCACAAGACTCCACTGAACTCCAATCAAACCCAAGCTCCAAAGATATCAAGAACGATGAGCACAGGTATTTAATCCAAACCTGCTTACTTATTTCAAACTTAATTTCCAATTATGAATTTCAGAAACATCAGTTAGACTAATGTAGGATTTGCTTTTATCTTTTAAGATTAAAGTAACACAAAAATTTGATAATGTGGTATCTATCAGCTCTTGTAGCCAAAAATCTTCAGAGGCAGAGATGGAGATCAATGGAGACATGAATGAGGAGGAGAACATAGACAATTCACTGGCATTGGTTCCGGTGAGCATTCCGGCCGCGTCACCGGTGGAAGTAGATGTCGGAGAAGTGCTAGCAGCACTGAGGCATGCTAGAGAAAAGATTCAGAGGTCAATGGAAACAAGGCATATGATTAATGTTGGGTCAATTGGAACTCGCATATGCTAATAGTAATAATGTCCTTCTTAACATTTAAGTCACGTCTAGGACGGGAGAGATAACCTGTGCATAAATCCGGACCCTTGGATCTACGGTCAACTTTCATAGTCTTAGCCGTTAGATGCCTTGACCTTGAGATCCAAAAGTTCTGTATGTATTTTTCTTCTTCTCTAGTCAAGCTTTTTGAATTTGAATCTGATATTCTGATATTTTTGGATGTGGTCATCTGAGTCTTGTGACTGGCATGGTTGCATTTAATTAAGTTGGGCTAAGATTCACAAACCCAACTAGGCCGAGGCCCAAAAAAAGTGAAGAGATTGGGCTTCTTACCAAGACAATATGTCGATCCAGAGTACAGATGGGGCCCCTTAAACTCGGAAGCCCATGGGCTAGAATTTCATAAAGCCCAAAAAAACTGTGGATGAATGAGGTTGGCAGATTGAGATTAGGGTATCCATAATAGACCGATTTAGACCCATAACCAACCCATCTATAACTAGATCAATGTCCCAATAGCTGGTTCACAGCCTAAACCCAATTGGGGGTTGTCCCCTCCACCGCAAAACCCTAAAAAAGTTTTGGGATTTTGCCCTAAATTGATTTGATTATTAGAAGATAAGTTCACACTGGACCCTAGATTAAAAGAAAAAAAAAAGGTGGGGAGGGGTCATTTTCAATTTAAAAAAAGTAGGGCAATGTGGTTAGGTAATGGGTCCAGGAAAGAAAGACCCATTTGCCTTCCACTAAAGGGTGAAGAGCTGAGCCTAGAATGTCCCATTCCTGCTACCTACTTTTGCTTAAAAAGAAGTGTAACATAATGTGACCTTTTATTGTGAAAACTTTTTCCAATGCTTTGCTATTTTGGTGAGTCTGATTTGCTACACCCATCCACTTAGCTATTAAGTATTAATGCTTCATAAAGTTTGAGCCATCCACCTCATTGCTGAAGCTATTAATTTTTAGGTTGTGGGGTTTCTAGATGACAATTGATCAAATCCATTTCAAGCCCCACTGGGTCCCCATTAATTATTTCTATACAATAAATGTCCCCCCTTTTCAAATTCTTCTTAAATTTCTCGCTTTTTTTTTCTTTTCCTATTTTTAAAATGTGGGAATTCCAACAAATCCCTTTGTTTTTATGTATCATACTTTGTTTGGTCTTATTGATCTCAATTCGACTTGGGGTTACTAAAGAGTTAGTGATTTTTGAGATGTGTATGCATTTATTCTTGTCAAAGCTAAATGAATGACTAATATGTGAAATTTAGATGAATATTAAAGAGAAAATTTTGAACAAAGAAAATTGGAATGTAAGCACAAAATAAGAGAACCTTCTAATGCAAAGGAGGGTTCAAATGTCCCACAAAGATGAAAGATTGAATGTTAAGTTTATGGAATGTTTGATTATTGGAAATTTTGAAAAAAAAATTATTTTCATTAATATTTTATTATTTTTCAACTAAAATAATAAGATTTTTATTAGTTTGCATGTTCTAAATTAATTTTATCGAGGTACAATCATTATCGATTCAACTCCTAATTATTTGTTTTTAGTTTATTCCTTGTTTTGTTCTTTCATGGACCAGATCTATGAGCACGGTGTAGCATGTGGATACCTCGTATAATCATAATATGGATGAAATTAAGAACTCTTAATTATGAGGAAGCATGATATGGGAAGAAAAGAATTACAACTACATTTAAAATGGCAAAGTCAATTTTGTCACATGCATAAGAATTTTATCACACACCCATTCCATAAGAATAAGATTTTCTTTTCCTGTCTTGATTCAATTTAAAAAACTCAAACCATCACATGTGCCCAAAATCCAATAATGTTTCTTAATCTAAAATCAACATTTTCTTTTTCATAAATCGAATAATTTTTTCTAATTTTAACTTCAATTCTTTCATGACATCAAACTTCCATTTGTCATTTAGCTATTTGTCAAAATGATAATATTGGTAACAGCTATAGTGTCATGGATTTAGAGCTCTCCTAAACTAAACATGGGTGTCTCTGACATAGGCCTATATTGATTATATTGGTTGACATTTCAAAGTTTGAATTATCATAGGTAGTCTCATCTTATGATGTGTGAATTGTGGGAGGGGAGTAGGAAAGGGATAAAGAAAGCAGAAGCAGAGAATCTGAAAAGGAAATGAAGAAAATAATAATAATGATAAGGGGTGGAGAAGGAAAGAGGAAGGAGGGAAAACCGGAAAAGGGGCGAAAAGGGTGGGTTGATGCTGATGAATGTGGAACATCTCAAAATCTCAGCCATGCAAAATGAGAAAGGCATATGGCCACAAAAGCATAAAACAAAAAACAAGAAAGTGAGAGGAAGCAAAAATGTCAGAATTTGCACTAGTTTAAAACATTAAAAATCCCATTATTTTGCATCTCAGATCTCATCTGACAACAATATAAAGATCTTCTGCCGAAAAATTCCAAACCCTTCTCTTATCCATTGCTCCCCCTGCTCTCTCTCATACAGCAACAGCCTCTGCCACTATCAAATCTATATGGGTTTGTCCAGCTAAGGCTGTTGTTTGAAAGATGACACATATGGAAGGTCCAAACGCATTCAACCCAGATTCAAGGTACACACAACCAGCACACCTCCATATTCTCTGAACTCACTTTAAAACTGCTGCTTTTTTGTCCCGGAATACATTTCCCCTTCGTTTTGCCCATACCCCTTTGGTCCTTTTTTCAGATTTGTACTTATTAATGGTGTCTGGGTTTAGTGGGTATATAGTTTCAGGACCTGGGGTTGTGGGTTTGGAGCATAAGCAGAAGCTGGACTTGAGATTGGGTTTGGGTCTTTTTGTTAATCTTGTTCTGGGTTTGATGAATTTCCTGATTGCTGGGTCATTTGGATGAGAAATGTAAGGTTATGATATCAATCTATTTCATGAAAATGGTTAAACCCTGTTGGAAGCCGTCCGTAGAAGGTGATGGAACTCGCGGAAAAGGAGATTCCAGTGGTCGAGTTGATGGGTTGTTGTGGTATAAGGACCTGGGCCAACATATTAACGGTGAATTCTCAATGGCTGTGATTCAGGCCAATTGTTTGTTGGAGGACCAAAGCCAGCTCGAGTCCGGGCCCTTGAGTTTCCTGGATTCGGGGCCTTATGGGACCTTCATTGGTGTATATGACGGACATGGAGGGCCAGAGGCTTCCCGCTTTGTTAATGAAAACCTCTTCCCCAATCTTAAGAGTATGTTTTCTTCCTAACTGCATTGCTCTTTCTTCATTTTGTTTTAAGCTCTAGTTCCAGTAGTTGGTGTTGCATCATCTTTTTGGTTTGTGGTCGGTCATCAATGAAGAGTTGCCTACCATTCTAGTTTTTCTAATTATTACCTATATTTTCTACTCTATTTCATAGTATATGATCACCATGAGCTGATCACTAAATATGGCTTGTGCTTGAGAAGTAGCTTGCACTATTACTGAAGCTTGAAGAGTTTGAGGTTATCAATGGATTACCTACGTATCCTAAGTATTTTGTCAGTTGTATTACAAGGAATCAATCCCAAAAGAAAACCTTCATGATTAGCAGGTCCTAAAATTTCAACTGGTTGTAGAGGCAATGTCACAATTTCATGCATAACATATTTGAGTTTCAGTCTTCCCGGTTACGGTTACCGATTCTTTCTCTTTTGATGACCCAGTGAACCTGGATAGTCAAGTACTTACGACTTTATGCTGTTTGTGATGCAGAATTTGCAACCGAGCATCAAGAGATATCGGAAAGTGTTATTAGAAAAGCTTTCTCAGCAACAGAAGAGGGTTTTCTCTCACTTGTGAAGAAGCAGTGGCTCACTAAGCCACAGATTGCATCTGTGGGATCATGTTGTTTGGCAGGAATCATATGCAATGGACTGCTATATATTGCAAATGTTGGAGATTCCCGGGCTGTGCTTGGGAGGGCAGAAAGGGCCAGCAGAGAAGTCACAGCTATTCAGTTATCAACAGAGCACAATGCTAGCATTGAATCTGTGAGGGAAGAACTTCGGTCATTACACCCCCATGATAAACATATTGTGGTCTTAAGACACAAGGTTTGGCGTGTGAAGGGACTCATACAGGTAATTTCTTGGGTTCTCCATTTATTACTTTCATGCTCTACATAAAGTAGTTGGAATATTGCAATCAAGTTTCTTTCTAATGCCATTTGTTCCTCTTTGTGTAAAAACACTGGATTTCACGACACTTTTACTTATGAATGAGAAGCAGCTCTTTTATTAGGATTTAGAATTTCAATTGAGCAGTGCCACACATATTGATGAGGGATGGTTCCCAAACCATTATCTATGGATCACCTCATGTATATAGAGCTTCTTATCTTTCTTTGTCTTTGCAGGTTTCAAGATCCATAGGTGACGCATATCTTAAGAAGGCAGAGTTCAACAGAGAGCCTCTCCTGTCCAGGTTTAGATTGCCTCAACCCTTTATCGAGCCTATCCTTAGCTCAGAACCATCAATATCTGTACACAAAATCCGGCCTGAAGACCAGTTTATCATATTTGCTTCTGATGGCCTGTGGGAGCATCTTAGCAACCAGGAGGCGGTCAACATTGTCAACAATTACCCACGTAATGTAAGATTTTGGCCTCATAAAATCATATGCATTAATATTGATTACCTTTGACTGGTTGGTACAATCGTGTTCTAACAATTGATCAAGCATCAATATGATCATCAAAATACCTTGCTGCTTCAGTAAGCAGCTCCAATAAGTTCCGGCTATCATCGCTTACACCTTGCAAAACCATCATTTTGTTCATTTTTGCAGTTAAAACATTTTTACGATTTCAATAATATTAAATTACATATTGCCAATTTGATAATAGGTAACTTACAAGTTGAGGAAGTTGTCAACTTATTACTTTTATAATGGTAAATAACTGAATAAGGGCCTACTGTCTCAATTTTACTGGTGACAATAATGTTGTTTCAAATTGCTATTACCTTTGTAATGTAGGGAATTGCCCGGAAACTTGTCAAAACTGCACTTCAAGAAGCAGCAAAGAAAAGAGAAATGAGGTACTCTGACCTGAAAAAGATAGACAGAGGGGTGAGGAGACATTTTCACGATGATATCACGGTGGTAGTTGTGTTTCTTGATCCCCTTCTGATCAAAAGGAGCTCCTCCAGCGGTTGCCCGTTCTCGATAAAAGGAGGTGTTAAGGCCCCCGCCCCTGCTGCTGACGTATAGTCCCCAATATTGTCCATTTTCGTCTCTCAAAACCCTTCCATTTTTTCTGATTGAAAAAAAAAAGGGGGACAGAATCCTTTTCAGCTTGTAAGAGTAGCTGGCTGGCTTTCCTATCTCGAGTGACAGGTTGATTTCTGAGGCGGAAGAGATTTGAGAAGAAGGGTTCTTCACTGGAAATTTTGTGTTGCTGGCTCAAGAAGAAACTGGGAGGGCCCCCAGTTGAATGACGATGGGAAAATTACCACCGATATCTCATGTCAAGAACCGATATTGTGAAATACAAGACTTGAATTTGCATGCATTCATTCAGTTAAGCTGAAATTGCAAACATCTTAGCCTTGTAGATAGGAGTTTTTGCACTGGTTTCTCTCTTGATTTTAAGATATCATCATTCAATTACCAGGCTATATATTTATTATTTGTTGTTAAGGTTTTTTTTTTCCCTCCAAAGTAAGGATGAAGTGAGCAGTGTTGAGACGAGTAACAGCTTGTTTCCTTTTTAAATCAATCCCATCTCACAAAGCTCACCTATGGTCGTTGCCTAGATACAAAGAACATGCACGCTTGATGTAGCATGATACACATCATTCTTTTCATTCCACCAATGAGCCAGAAATCGCTGATGAAACAAATATCACCTCATTTTTCCATTAAAGATGAGAAGCCATACATCAGTTGAATGATGCCCTTTCAACTTCTAAGTGACTATTTTTATTTTTATGAAAAATTATGTTTTTAATTAATATATAAATATAAATAAATTAAAATCTCTACTAAAAAGCAAGCCCATCCATAACAATATCTTATCGCCGCCCTTGGCTTTCACGCCTACAAACTCTTTTGGGTCTTAAAATGCTAGGACCGTACTGCAAAACAGTAGAAAAGCCACACCAAAAAACCATCATCTCTAGATGATTTTCATCTCAGAATTTTGTTCCCATATGCAGCGCCCTTAAAGATCAGAATTTTGTCCATATATGCTGTGCCCTTAAAGATCCGCATCAAAATTTACCATGCCCTTGGGAAAAGCCATATAGACATTAGACAGTTGGTAAGATCAATTGGATCATTCCACTTTCTTGAACCATCAGCACCAAGAAAATGGGAAGCAGCATCCCTTCCGGCCCTCCACCCACCCTTGCCTAATTTGTTTCTCATTAACCACCGCCTGCCTCCTCTGCCTAATTTGTTTCTCATTCACCAACGCCTGCCTACCATCCACTACAATTAGTGAAACATGCGGCTGGAGCTATTTAGCTAAGTTTCAGTTCTGCAATTTGAGCACGTTGCCCAGTGCAAAGTTATGCCAAGGCTAACACGACATTCAACTGGGTAATTAGCATGTTTAAGTTTATGAATATCATTCCACCTTTACACATTAAAAACAAACATCCAATCCAAGGATTCACACTGCACTCCGTGCAAAGCATCAAAAAGGTCATTTTAACTTCAGGCCCAAAGATGCTGGCGGGCCTTATGAACCCACCCCCCTAAACCGCAAATTTGCATTAAAAACCATCATGCTTGATTGGAGGACCCACCAAATCACCAATACCACCTTCATCAGGTGACCAAACCAACAAACCAACAAAACTTTGGTGGAGAAAAATAAAAAACAAGGCAATAACTCATCCTGCACTGGAAACTGACCTCTGAATATATAAAACCTTCCTCCTTAGCTCTAATTTATAATATGCTGAACAAGTAGAGGGTTGGCTACAACCTATTTCATGTGGACAAAACCTTTTCATTTAAGAGTAATAATTAATGACTTATATGAACTAAAAGTAACAGTCCTAATACACCCACTTGTTATGAGTAAGATAGCCTCATAAAGTGATGAATTTTCTTAAGAAACAGATTTGAGGCCAGCTGTCTCAGTAGTTATTTCGGGATGGTCTTGTTCCTCAGTCTCACTCCCAAGTTCCCAGGACTCTATATTCACACCAAATCATTCAGATGACTGATCAATCAGATAAAATGCAGAAACTTAGCAGCAACCTCACATCCAACTCTAATGATATAACTCCAAATACTAATGTGATATCAAAGTGAAAATTTCCAAATATCTCAAACACAATGGAGGTTAGGTGCATCCCTTATGTGCTGTGGCTCCAATGACTGCTATTAGGAAAAGATAGATGATGCCTACTTTATTAAAGTATAGCCAAAAGCAAAATAACAACAAATAAGCATCAACAGCAGACAAGCAACATATCTTCAGAAAAATAAAAACTATCTACTAATTTACTGATTCCCTCCATGTCACCTGGTCCTCCTATTCCCAATAAATCCAATTAAAACAAACAGAATTTCCTCAGAAGCGGGGCATTTTCAAACTGAGCAATGAACAAAACTAACAAAAAAAAAAAAAGAGAGAAAAGATAGGGTATCAATGAACAAGCAAAACCCCTACGATGGACAATCCTCCCTGCTTTTCCACATATCCTCCAGTATAAATTGGGGCTATTCACCTAGTGAAACCAAAGGTTAATCAACAAACACCTTTTAAGCATTAACTTATCCAAAATTATAGAGAATATCAGAAATTCTGAAAAAGAATTATAGTCTAGGAAACATCTTGAAGCTTGGATCCTATATTTTCAAATTTGCCCCATTGCAGAAACTAATATTCCATAAGCTCATTCATTTGACAACTTACCACCAATTTCACCCTCTCAATTCCTGACATGTGTTCAAGGATCTACTGTGAGAAACAGCAAAAAGTTGAAACACTGGTCCAACACAACAACCATGCAGAGATGATATGATCTCAAAGAACTGCACAGATATAGAATATGCATGGTACTAATACCATCTGATCCAAGACTCATTGCAGCAAAATATGTTGTACTGTTGTATCATGAAATGAAACACAAACAAATGGTACCCCACCTAAAAATATTAAACCCCTTAAATCTAAAAACAATAACCATCAGTAAATTAATAAAATTCTTGATCTAAGTCTACCATTGCTTCATCTATAAAAATGATTGACCAACCTCTTGAATGATTTATAACCGAAAACAGCAAGGATCAAATCATTTAATACCTAAGATGGGTAGTTCTTTTCTAACAAACCAATTTTAAACCGAGAAATCTCAGTAAGTAGGGACCTCATCTTCAAACGGAACAATACTGCACATTTTGAGACTAAAAAATCTTGGATCAGACGATATCAGATTTAGGTGTTCAACTTATTGCTGTAATCTAACAGTAGATCACAAGTAAGCAGTTATGCTTTGATATGAAAGGCCAGTCACATGTCACAAGATAGGGGTGCAACATCATTAATTGAAAACAAGTAACCAAGTAGAAGTTTCAGCAGAAGTTAGGCTTCATATAACAAAATTTGGATAATAGAATATTTTCCCTAGACTGTAATCCAGAATTTCTGATATTCTTATTGGTCATTTTAGATAGGTTAACACTAAGCAGGTGGTTGTTAATTAGCATGGGCCTCAATAAATTGATATTATAACTGCATCTGAGATGACAAAGTATCATCCATACCACCAAAATCTTGTGTATTTTGTAGAAAGGTAACCATGAACAGGGGTGCACCAACTGGGAATTCATGTCAGAAAATTTCAATGGGTATAGAAGCTGCTGGGGGGAATCACAAAAAGTTAGAACCTAACCTGCCAAAATCCAAAAATAAAATATAAAAACACAACCCAAATCAGGGGAAAAAAGAATCAGAGTAATCCATATATAAAGATGCAAAAATTACATTTTTATAAAAATCTTACTGTCAGAAAAACGATGTAGGTGTTCAGGCCCCTCCACTGGCCTTGCCAGCAATAGCAGTCTTCTGATTTCCAACAACAAAAGCATAAATTCAGAAAACAGTAAAATTTTGAAGAGTACAAATGCTTTTAACAGGTTTGCAAAGTAAGCCATTAACAAAGACCTACCGGCTCAATATCTTCTCCCTTGCCATTCACTTGTGATAGAGAATCAGATGGAGGATTTGAAAACCTGAAAAAAAATTCAGGGGGACCACACGTCAGATTAAAAACTAAAGCAGATGCATTCACTTATGTAATGTAATAGAATGGTAGGCACATTTAGATGATTCACTAATTGCACAGAGAAAAAAGGTTGCAGAAATCTGGACCTGATAGCCCTTGCTTTCTTTTTATCCTCCTCCAGTGTATCTGTCTTGGACACTGATGCAAATCTGGCAAGCCGAGCTTTCTTCTTGGACTCCTCATCAGTAGGTGCAGAATCAAGAGGAAGCCCAAACCTGAGAACGATAACAAAAAAGATTTTTAAATTTGCATCCGGAAAAGGGGGAAAAAACAAACAGATTGACTCTCCAACCCAAAAAACCAAATCCTCAAACACAAGAATGAAAGAATGAAAATGAAAAATAAAATAAAATAAAATAAAGAGCCACTTGATTAAGGAGGCAGAAAAGCAAACCTCTCTGCTCTAGCCTTTCTCTTCAGCTCTTCTGATTTCTTTGATCCATCTGATCCATGCACCGTGGGCCCAGTGCCAAACCTGCAATGACATACATCAATGTTTGAAAAATTCAATCAGCGAAACCAGAATTGAAGGGAAAAAATTTGGAAGTTTTGTTAGGTTCAAACAATTTATAATCACAAATGTCCTTGGTTCACATAATTCAGAGAAATTGCAAATTTCAGCCTGCAAAATGTGTCTGCCATGAAAAATGTGGATTAACCCTGTCCAAAGAAAGCTTTAAAAGAATTTCTGGTACATGATATTTAAAATCATAATTAAGTTTTCTCTTGGAACCCAGGAAATGGTTGATTTGACCAATCCAACCTCATTCCCCCTCATCAAAAACTATGTCAAACTCAGCCGAACATTTGTCTTACTAATGTGAAAGACAGCATTTCAAATCATTAGGGCAGACAGGCTCAACTGAGGGGTTGTTCGTGGAGTGGAGTGTGGTGGAGGCTTCAGTGGGATGGGATTGGATATTTGTGACCCACAGCCAAGGACTAGGGGTTAACTTAGGGGCCCAGCCCTTCTGGGGCAAGTTTTGAGCTAGATGCAAGCAGTGAACCTGTTTCACTTGTAGAGGCCTTAAAACCCATTAGTAGAGTAAGCCTATAATGGTGGGCTTACTGCTTAACAGGGATCGTCAGCCTCTATTGGAGGGCATCTAAGGTCTTATTTGGTTTAGCCACTTACCTTTACTAATATCTAAAAGAAGTTGAAGCTAAAACCACAATTTCAAGGGAACAACCTCTCTCCTAAGAAAGCTTCATTAAACATGGAACAACTTCCACCTGGAATACAAGAAGGGCTCCAATGATAACCAACATTGTTCTTACTTTGGTGTGAAGGTCTTTTCAAAGCAAGAAGCAGTTATTAAGAATGTCCAAAAGTCAATAAAAGCTTTCACTGGCCTTAAAAAAAAGCCTTTAGCTCCCAAAAAAATTCAATCCAAACAACACCTAAATATGGATTTTTCTGGATCAAGCTTTCTCGCAAATATTTGATGTCAATTTCTGCATATTCTTTTCCAACTAAGGAGGGGCAGGGTTTAAGAGTTCCATCCTAAATTGGCTTCTTTTCCTGAAGAAGTGACCCAGCAGAAGATTATTATGATTAACCAACTCATGAGCAGTGGGTGAACTTCTGTCAGTTGAACTAGGCTATGCAAGCAAACTCAGGAATCATATCCTCATCCATGGTGCAGTGAAATTGAAGCTTGTGAAACATTGTTGTTTTCTTTATTTAGTTTTTTTTAGGTGCTGCCTTGTTCTGTGAAGGAGAGATTGTCTAATTGGCAATGGCAGTTTTGTTGGGAAAGAAAGGTGGAAGTTGTCAATAATAGGTGTTTTCTGCTTATTTTCAATATATGTGCAAAAGGCAAAGATGAAGGATTCCTAGGGAATGGAGCTGATTCAGCTCTCTTTACTTGGTCAATGAGTCCTCTAGAAGTTGTAAATTCTTCCTTTTTTAAAACTACATTTATTCGGGTGTTGACAACATGATATTCTCCCTCCTATTAAATCGTAGGACTTCTATTCGGGTGTTGTCAATATATTGTGAAAAACAATTTTTCCCCTCCACTATATATTAAAGTGCGATTACAGGAAATTGAATCATAAAATAATTAAGAAAATAGAGATGAAAAAAACACACAAGGCAAAAATATTTGAACGTGCTTAAGAATCTCCAACAGGCTGCAAAACACAATAATGTACCTAGAGCTAAGCATGGTGAGAACCACAACCTCTTTCAATCGTGTCATAAATATGCAATAATTACAGAAGAAAGAATAAAATCCATCGTAGTTGTTTCTTCAACTAGCACAAACCCATCTATTTTAGTTACCAATAAAATCAACCATTTAGAGCTGTGCAAAAATAAAAAAGTCCTCAACCTTCAGGGAAACATAACACAAACCCTCGAAACCCTAACCCCAAATTCGCACAAACCATACATAAAAATCAATCATCATATACCTTTCGGCTCGGGAATTGCGTTTTTCCTCTTCGGACAGCTGCACCGGCATCCCGAACCGCTCGGCTCGGCGGATCTTTTTCTGAATATCCGAAACAGTAGCAGTATTCGTCGGGGACGAGGCCACCGGATCTGCAGCGCCGGCCGAATCTCCTACCTTCGATTCATCGGGTTCTTTGGAAGAAACATTTGAAACAGGATTATCGGTAGGCGACAACGGAATAGTTGTGTTGGGAGCGTCTTCTTGGAGACGATTCTTGAGCGAGGCGTTGCTGTCGGCAGGGGGATCTACACCTAGGGTTTTGCTAGGGTTTTCTTGCAAAAGCTTCTGCGTATCGGTCGCCATTAGATCGAATCGCGTCAAGAGAACGCAGCTAGAGGAGAGAGGAGGGAGGAGAGAAGCCTTAGTGTGGAAGATACTGAAGGGCTGGAGAATAAATAGCGAGGGCTGCGCTGTGGACCGTCCGATTCCCAGCCCCTTTTTAGGAAAAATAAAAGTAGAAAAATTTACCTTCCTTTTTGTAAAAAAAAAAAAATCAGATTTCCAAAATAAAATAATATTTTTATTTTTAAAAATAAAAAATAAAGATGAATAATCTCTAAATACAATTTAATATTTTATTTAGTTAGAAGAGTGGAAAAAGAGGTTCTTTCTCCATATTTCCGTATGTATACCGTTTGAATCAAGGATAGTTGGGTTCGTACCACTTGTTCGATGAAATGCCCCATAGAGACCTCTACACACTCAATTCCCTTATCGCTTCTCACGTTCGCAGTGGAAATGCCGTGGCCGCATTGTCTGTCTTCCGCCGCATTCACCGTGCCGGTTCCCACCTCAATTCCTACACTCTCACTCCTGTTCTGGCCGTGCCTGACCCAATATGTGGAAAACAAGTCCATGCTTTGGCTATCAAAACGGGTTCTGATACTCCAACTGTCACCAAAACTGCGCTTATGGATATGTATTCCAAGTACGGTCAGTTGGGCAGCTCGGTTCGTGTGTTTGAAGAGGTGGGTTTCAAGGACGTTGTGACTTGGAACACTATGCTTTCCAGTTTTGTAAGGCATGGCCGACCCGAGGAAGCTCTCTCTGTTTTGAGAGAAATGCAGAAGGAAGGAGTGTGGTTGAGCGAGTTTACTCTGTGTTCTCTTCTCAAAGCTTGCACCCTTTTGAAGGCCTTTCAACAGGGTAAGCAGGTTCATGCGTTGGTGGTTGTAATGGGTCGCGATTTGGTTGTTCTGGGTACTGCGCTTATTGATTTTTACACTAATGTTGAGTGCATTGAGGAAGCGATGGAAATATTTCACAATTTGAATTGGAAAAAAGATGATGTCATGCGCAATTCTTTGATTTCCGGGTGCGTTCGGAATCGAAGGTACAAAGAGGCATTCTTGATTATGAGTGCAATGAGACCCAATGTAGTTGCAGTTACTAGTGCTCTTGCTGCTTGCTCCAAGAATTCAGATTTGTGGGTTGGGAAGCAGATACACTGTGTGGCAATACGATTTGGGTTCACATTTGATACCCAATTGTGTAATGTTCTCCTAGACATGTATGCGAAATGCGGGAAAATTTTGAATGCTCGATCACTGTTTGATAGCATGGATAAAAAAGATGTAGTTTCTTGGACAAGCATGATAGATGCATATGGAAATCATGGTCATGGGCTTGAAGCTCTCGAACTGTTCAAGAAGATGGAGGGCGAGAGAAACAGTATCCTGCCAAACTTAGTGACGTTTCTTGCGGTTTTATCAGCTTGTGCGCACTCAGGGAAAGTGGAACAGGGCCGAGAATGTTTTAATTTGATCCCGGAGAAATACAATTTAGATCCAGGTCCTGAGCATTATGCCTGCTTCATAGATATCTTAGGCCGGGCAGGTCAGATAGAAGAGGTGTGGTGTCTGTTTAATAATATGGTTAAAAATCAAACCAAACCCACAGCTGCAGTATGGGCAGCTATACTGAATGCTTGTAGTCACAACCTGGATGTCTCAAGGGGTGAGTTTGCTGCAAAGAATCTCCTTGAATTAGAGCCAAATAAGCCTGGAAATTATGTACTACTTTCAAATTTCTATGCAGCTGTTGGAAGGTGGGATTCTGTGAATGAACTAAGAAGCATTATGAGGAAGAAAGGACTGGTTAAAGAAACCGGGAATAGCTGGGTCGCTGTTGCACACTGCCATGTAAATATCCAACACATCAATTGAGAAATCAAAACTTGAACATTCTTAAAAGGTTCATCAAATGAGTGAGGTCCAGTACATTTGGATGGATGTGTTGATCATCAACTCATTACACTTAAACCAAGTTGGTGGTGGTAGATTAATCACAAACATACTTAAATACATTCATTACCCTATTCCCTAGCATTAACTTCCTCCCAGTTGAACCCAGTGGAAACAAATATGAATGTGTTTGGATGTAAAAGAATTCTATACGTTTGGAAGAACCATCAGCTGGAATGATCCCAAAGACAACCTTATCTGAAGGCCAGGGAATGGTCTTCAATCAAGACAATTTGCTTCAAGTCTCTGATTCTCCCTATCAGGGTTTCATCAAGTTGTTCTCTTTTGCAAGGCAAGTTATCCTATTGTCTTGGATATGTTTTTGTATTTATGATCTTGAATTTTAATATTTTGATCTTACCCTCTATTTTATTGCTGAGCAAATGTTTGATGAACTTGGTACTAGGTCACTTTTTGACCTTTTTAAAAAGGTTTTGGGATTTGTATTTGATGTAAGTTATAACACGGAGGGGGCGGTCAGGTGGGTTGGGTTTGTTGGTGTGTAATCTATTTTGGTTTTTGTACTCAATTGCATTGAGTGTTGGTTTTCATGTTCATGGGCAGGAAGCTTTACTCATGTTTTGACTTGGAGTTGTTAATAAGGGAAGTTGGTGGTCACTTTGTTTTTATTTCTTATTCATTTATTTACTTCCTTTTTGTTATTTCCTTTTTATCCTTTATTGCATAATCTTTCAATTCTCATACTCTCTCGGAAAACATTCATGAAATCTACTTAAAATTTCTAGAGTTTCTTCTTAATATTTTGTTGGATTTCTTTGAAACTGTGACATAATTTTCACTATTTTAGTGAGTGACCATGGAGTTACAGGTTATATAATGATGTGTATCTGATTGTAGCTAGGGTACTTCTAAGACAATTTCATTATTTATCACTCAGAAAAGCTATGGGGGTTCAACTGATCTCATTGCTGCTTTTGTAGCATAGCAAGCTCATATGTAATTCTTCGGACCTGGTTTCAACATTTCCAACTGAATATACTCTTATAGCTTAGTTAGTTAGGTAATGGAAAAAACTGAGCTCTGGATTTTGAACTTGTTATATCAGGAATGAAAAAGTAGTTCAATTTCTTCTGGCATTTTGAGATTTCTATATGATGTTACTCTTGCAAATTCTTGTGCTATGAGCAGCATTTTCACTTTATTTTTAGTTGGTTCGGTTCCATGAAATTAATAGTCATCATATTGGTTCTTTTTATCGCTTGTGATTAGTATTTTCCACTTCTATTTCATTGTTTCTGTTCTATGAACCAATAGTTATCATATCATTGTGTTTTCCTCTCCTACTAAGTCTCATATTCTTGTGATTAATTCTTCTTTTCCGCACCCTTTGAATTTTTACAGACATGGAAGCAACAAATTTCTTTGCTGGAGTATCGCTACTTCTGATGCCTGAAGAAAACTGCTTTTGGTAAGTGAAAGTTCATCTCTCACTATCATACTCTTTAAAAATTGAAGATTGTTTTATAAGAACTTATAAAATAATTATTCTCTGTATTTGGAACACAGTTATATTTATTTTCAGTTGTGGCTTGAAATTTCATTTTGGAATGGATTGTATCACATGAAGCAGCTTGATTGGTGTCCTACTTTTTTATGCTTCTCATGCAGTCTATCATCTGGACTACTTGGGAGTGCAGGAAGCATGGATCTCTGGACCTTGGGTTCCTTCCCATTTTTATAAATATGCATTCTTAAACTGGATTTCCTTCTCTTTTGCATTCATTGGAGCTGTGATCAGAAGTACCAATCTTTGGGATTCTTAATTCAACATCCCATGCAGCAATCTAAGTAGCACCTGATCACTCTTTAATATCATCTCCAGCTGTCTCGAGATAAATTTCTATACCCCTTTTGAGGAGATCACAAATCCTGATGAGGTCGCTTGCAATCCAAGTAAAGGGCATTTCTTAAGATCGACTAAAAAATTATTAGCTTCTCAAATTTCAAACAATTTCCTAAAAGTGACCTCTATTTTCGAGAGGAAGTCTGAAATAATATCATCAAAATCAATTAATAGGAAGGCATTGATTCTAATAAGTGTTTTTGGTCTTTCTAATATTTGAAATATAAAAATTTTTAAGTGTTATAAATATTAAATTCACTTCTTAAAATCATTAATAAACATACTTTAAGAGTGTGTTTGACAGTGATTTTATAAAATATTTTTAGTATTTTTAATATTTGAATGATAAAAAATTTCAAGTATTAAAAATATTAAAAACGTTTCTTAAAATTACTATCAAACAAGCTCTAAATATATATCGTGCATTGCATGACAAACTTCATAAAGTGTTTCAAACAATCTTTTAGATTTTTTAAAAGTTTCGAGCAAATTTTTATCAATTTTTAACTTTTATAGAATTGTTTTCAAGTCTTAGTAGGGATAGACTACACATTTGACAAATGGATAACCAACAATCCCATAAAAAAAATAAAAATAAAAATAAAAAACCCAACTTTAAAAATCCTTCCATAGAGTGAAAAAATAAAAATAAAAGTAGGAATTGTTATACAAATTTACATTATATTTCATCAGAGTAGGAGACAAGAGACATTGCATCAATGTGGATAATCTCACAGATTAGCAATATGACTTTTTCCAACATTTCTATTTTGCAATCTAATTAGACAACATTTTGCTTCAAGCATAGAAAATGCTAACGGTAAACTTTGACAAAAAGAATCAATGGTGGGAAAACGTGAAAGGGTTTGCTTTTGATCCAAAATTGAATGAATTGAATCAAACAAATCGAATCGATATTAAAGTACTGGTTTGGGTGTAATACAAAATGGTTTACATGGAGGATAGTATATTTCAAAAATAAATCATAAATAAATAAAAATTATTAATTGATGAAAATGGATGAAAAGATAGTTAATTTGTAAAACAATCATCTCATATTTTTTAATTTGGAAAGCAATCTTTTTGACATAAATACCCTTAAACATGTTGATTATTTATTTATGTATTTTAAAATAAAATATTATTTTTGTAAGAAGAAAAAATGAGGGTTTTATTGTTCAAAATGAATATCTTTTAAGTTAATTTTACAAATTGGGGGTGATTTGTTCTATTTTAATAAAATAACGCTAGAAAAAACATTTCAACGGAGGGAGGAGGAGGCTAAAATGGTAAATTAGGTTCACAAAATAAGTGAGGATGATTTTATCTGGGAATAATTTCATTCGTGTGTCTCAACACTCTCGACTCTGAAGAGGTTTCCGCATGGCGGCATTGTGTGGCATTTACTATGGCGTCCGAACTCCTCTGAAATTCGACTCCACCTCCACCTCCACCAGGGTTTTTTCCTTTCAAGCTCTCAAATGGACCACCACCAGGTCCACCACCAGGCTTCGATTCACTTTCCCCCATTTTCCTCCACTCTCTGCAGGTCTTCTCCCTCTTTCAATTTCTCTCTCGCCTTATATCCTATAATAATTCTTTTATCTTTCTTTTCTTGGGTTTGGCTTGCAGTCCGTAATGCCGGTGGTGCTAGGTGTTCCCCACTCGCTTGCTCCAGAAGAACCCAACAGGGGGAGGACGGTTTATCTACTTCAGGTGAAACTGAAACTCCTTCTTCTGAAACTATTAATACTGTATAGGGTTTATTACTGGCATTTGAATAGTTTCTCTCGAAAGCAATGCATTCTGACATTTGGGAACCTAATTGAATTGGGTTTAAAGTGTTCCAGCATTGTAAGCACAATGGGTTCTGATTGTCGCATTTTGATTAGCAGTAAATTATGTTTTCAACCTATAAACACCTTTTGGTATTCATTGTATGTAACATCCTGTCTACCTTGGTGTATAAAGAAATTGCTTTCTAAGTGTAATTCAACAGTAAAAGCAGAGTCCCACTTGAAGGACACCCTTTGATAGACCTGTTTTCTGATATTCCAAGAATTTTTTTATGTTTCCTTCTGATTTTTTCATGTATCATCCCCATCAACAAAACATTTTAAGATCATGCAGGTTCATTTTTAATGTATTCCAATATAATGTGACGGGAAACGAATATGCAGAAGGCGAGAGGATCAGTGCCCCTTATGATGGCCTTAGCAATGTTGCTGTGCCTCACAATTGCATTTCTGCAGGTAATCCAGAAGAAATAACCCAGGGCCCTGAAACTTATGTATCCTCCATTAGAACTGTTGCTTTATGGGTAAGTGCCTCTCAGCTTACTGTCTGTTATGTCTTGATTTCTTGTTTCTGTTATTGGCTAGAGTAAATTATCGTAGTAGTCGATTCTTGTAGGTGTGCATGGCTGTGATATTTGGTGTTGGTGTGGGGTTTAAAGATGGAGTTGGCAAGGCATCGGAGTTTTTTGCTGGGTATGAAGGAACATGGCTCTATATGGCATAATTGTAAAAATTACCCATGTGCGGATTGGATATTTGTCGTTGTTGTATGAACTTTTATGTTCTTCCTTTGAAATCTTGTTAGGTTTGCATATCATACCTTCCTCACTGTTATTTATAAAGACCATTTTCCATAACGAGAAAGAAGGGTATATAAGTTCTTTTGAAGCAAGAATCTCAATGCAAGTGATGGTTAATTACAAACCTTTGTGAGCGTGTAAACTTTCACTTAGTACACATTGTCGTTCAGTCTTACTACTTCTGCACATGAACCTCAAGTAATTGAAAATCAGAAGATGATAATGCTACTAGTCACCATAAAAGAAAGAAAGAAATAATGACCCTAGAGAAAGTTTTATTTATTTATTTCTGATTTTGCTATATTCTTGCATTGTTGGAATGTCTCAGTATTAACTACCCTATTGCAAATGAAACATAAATGCATCCCATAGAATGCATATATTTAAAGAAGCAAGCATGTTATACGATTTCTTTTGCATGTGCGCACTTATATGTGCATGTATGTGTGTGTTTGTGTTGAAACTTGAAAATATGTATTCCTTGCATACTCATCCTTCTAAGAGAGATCTAATTGGAGCGATATGACCTTTATAGTCAAGAAGTTTGTGTAGATTTATTGTAGCCACCACCACCATCATTATTATACACACTTTTGAGATTTTAGTGTTCATTATTAATAATTATCATTTTTTGAACTCTTCTGGAGGCTCTAAATCTCTCTTGATAGCTCTTTATATAAATTATTTTCTTCTTTTATTTTATCTTACTTTTTGCCTTTTGCTCGTCCCTTCTTTCTTTGCCACACTCTCTTGTCTGGTTATTTGGTTGGATGTTATGACTGCCATATGGACAAAGGAAACCAACCACATGTATTCACAATAGTGATGAACTTGGGCATGTTGGGAGCCAAACAGAAGATCTACCTAATCTTACCTCACTTGGAGGTTTTCAACCCAAGGTCGGATTGGATTGAGTTGCTTGGGTTATGAGAAACTATTTCATTTGTAAATTTACTTAACTTGCATCTGTTAATATGTTGATCACTTTGTCACTTGTTCCTAAAAAAACAAACTTTATAAAGTAGCGCTTCTAGATATAGAAGTAAATAGGTTGCAAGGATAATATAAAAAATTTGTTCTCATTGTTTCTCTCTTTACCTATATAAAAAAAAGATAATATAAAAAATTTATATTTAAATATGGGATGAAAATAATTCTTAGCCTGTATAATGAAACAATTGGTTTGAGTTTGAAACTTTGAATAAGGTTTTCTATTTCTGTATATAATTACTGGAACAATTAGTTATTTTTTGGCTTCATATACTGTTTTATATGCTTTATTTAATTTTGCACCGTTTGTGACAAAAGCCAACTTAATATAGACTCGCTGTTGCTTAAAATATCAAATACTATAGCTAATTTTTAACAACTTATAATTTATATTTGTTTTTAACCAAATCACTAATATTCCATTTAAAACTAGAAGTTGAGGTATTTAGTCTAATAACATAGATAAATGAGATTATATATTGTGCGTATGTTTTTGTTAAATTAGGTTTGAACTTAGTGAAGTCTCCATTTAAACCCAACCCAACCTGACATTTTTCAACCTAAGCTTACCTTTTTCAGCTGGTTAGGCTCAAAATCATCTAAGTTGTTACCCTAGCTTAAATCTTGGGCCCTTTTTTGCATTGCTTTCTGAAGTAGTATCTTAAACTAAAAGGGAAGACAAGTATGGAAATATAGCTTTTGATTTGGATTTGTTAGATAACCAATTTTCCTAAAAGCTTAAGCTTGTAGGATTTGAATCCATAATGTATATCATGCTCTTTAACACCTTTTCTCACGTGTGGCCACTGGACGCATACCTCCACATGGAGAGATACTCAGATCCATAGGTAAACAACCATAATCAGCCTCTTTGGGGCTTATTAGTAATTGGGGAAATAAATATGCAGTGGGCTCGAACACATGATCTCCTGCCAAACTAGGCTTTGATACCATGTCGAACAACCAATTTTCCTAAAAGTTTAAATTTGTAGGATTTGAGTCCATGATGTATAGCATGCTCTTTAACAGGATTATTACACTGACTTTGAATTTGGGAATTGCCTTGGGTTATTAAAATCGTTTCTGCTGACTGCATGTTCTACTATGTTTATTCTTGAATTTTTGGCTTTATATTTGCGTTGCTTTGTTAACCAATTTCTTCCATAATTATCCTTATTGATTCTTTTCAGGTATTTATTGGAGCAAAGTTTGTCCGTGGACAATCTATTTGTCTTTGTTTTGATTTTCAAGTACTTTCAAGTACCAACAATGTATCAGGTTGGTATTGGCATTTTGTAATCTAGATGGCATATCATGCAACATTCTGGTGCTATAGGTTTTGGTCGTTTTTCTATTATTTTTTATTCATACTTTTTTTTATACTGAGGCTTTTACATGTCAATTGGCAGTAACAGAAATTTGTATAATGTTGCAAATGTAGGGTCGGGTTCTTTCATATGGTATTGCTGGTGCAATTATCTTTCGTTTGTCATTGATACTTCTAGGAACCGCCACCCTTCAGGTGAAATTCCATGTGTATGAATTTATTTATTTTTATTTTTATTATTTTTTTTTCACTTCATGGTTCTATTGCTGTTAATTGGATTTCTTTCTGAAATTTTGGCTGGGTTATATGAAAGAGGTTTGAAGCAGTAAACCTATTATTCGCTGCAATACTTCTGTTCTCATCATTCAAGGTGCCATTTCTCTTCTAAACTGATATAGCAATTCTTGATGCAATATCTATTTTAAGTTTCTTTCCTCTGTGGATTTAAGCAAGTTATTAGTAATCTTATCCAGTGGATATATTTTTGCAGGTAGATCACAGCCCTAACACATTTTCTGCTTCTATATGTATTCTTCTGTGTGGATTTCTGCAAGTAAGTTATATGATTCCTATTTTTCTCTTGTTTTATAAACAGCTATTTGCTGCTGATGAAGATGAGACAGACCTATCTAACAACTTTGTAGTGAAGACATGCCAGAAATTCATTCCTGTGACTGGTAACTATCTTGTCTTTCTATGCATATAGACATATGTATATACATATATAGATGTCACAGGAGGTTGTCAATAGTTTTTTTTTTTTTTTTGTAATATTTATGAACTAGTTAAGTTTTTCCAACCTGAGATGGAATTTTAGTAGTTTGACTTAATGTGGTTCCATAATCATTAAACTTGTTTTACACATAGCCAAAATCAGAAAAATTGCACTCTGAAACCTAAGGAATTATGTCTTGAATGTGACGGCATTGGTCACTTCTGTTTTCTCCAGTATAAATTTGTGGTTGTATGGTTCGAAGCTGGCATGTCCTGTGCTGCCATATAGATAAGAATCCTTATCAATGGGAGTTTTCCAAATTTGTTTCAGATTGCTGCTTGTTAGTCATTACACATTTGCTTTAATTATTGGTGTATTGTTGTTGATAACATTTTCTTTCCTCCTATAGGAAAATATATTCCAACTTTTCATTCTTGATGCCTGAATATTCTTGCCTCTAGTGCAATGCTTCAAGTTCCCACTGTTACTCCCTTTGGTGTCCCGGCTTATTGTTGGACAAATAATGCTACCAATCACCATCAAGATCTATAATGAAGAGAGCACTTCAATGAAGAAATAATAGGATGATAATAATTATTAAGTGTGTTAAAAATTTGAGAATCTAGTACTTTGAATCTTTCTGTGAAATGAGCTATAAGTTGGGGTGGGCTAAGCTTGGGCTCAAATCTAGCCAGAAGCAGGGGCCAGTGACTCAAGCTCAGCCCAGTCCAATCTAAGGTACTCTCAGCTTGAGCGAGCCCTTTTGTGAAATTAACCTTAGATTAGGTTCAAATTGGCCTGATATTTGACCTTCTCATTACAATTGTTAGAACTCAACACATAGTTCTACTCAGTTAACCACAAAGTACATTCTTAACCATATAATCTAGGATATTTCTGTAGGCTCAAAACATAACATGCTAGGAGGGCATATACCCAGGTCCTTTTTTCTGATCCAACTCCAGGTTGAGTATAGGCCAGCCCAAGCTCAGTCCTTGTTAGATGGGCTCTAGAAAATCAAATATGAAGAATGAAGAGATGGAAAATAGGATTTGACACGAAATACAAAGAAATGAAAGGGGATCAAGTGTATTTGTACTGACTCTGAGATTAACATTGTCCATTTCCATCCAGTAATTACTCTGGAGTCTGGACTCAACTTGGCTCAAGTATGCATAAGAAAGGTAGTTTGTGATAAGGATTTGTGGAGTCAGATTGTATGTATCAAATCATTCCTCTCACAGATTTTCCTACACTTTCGTTTTCTTAATATTGCTTTCTATAAACTTGATAGCTAACATTCAATCTTTGAAGTAGAATGTATGACAACAGTGATGAGAACTGTGCAAGAAAGCCTCCTAGGCTTTTGAGGAACTGTTTTTTCTCTTTTTCTTTTTCCTTCTTTTTCAAATCTGAAGAAATATTTTATTTGCTAAAAATGATTATGTTGTTGGCAGATTATGTTGTGCTAGCTGATGTTTATGGTCCAAGATTTGTTTGTTCTTAATGTTGCAGCTAGTTATGATGGCAATCGATTCGTAACAATTCAAGATGGTGTCTGGAAAGTAAGTCATTGATGGGATTGTGTTGACTTATCAACATCTTACTCTACGCCCTATAAATGGGTTAGAATTTTTCTGCAGATCAGGAAATCGGACTATTTCAACTTAGAGGTTTATATGTAATTTACTGTGTTAAATTAATATTTATTCAATTTCTAACAGGAATCAAACATTTTGGGCAGGCCACTCCTTTACTCCTTACAGTAGCAGTTATTGAGCTCAGTGACATTGCATTTGCTGTGCGTTCTTGTTATCCCTCATCTATATCAGGCATTTACATTCTTAGAGTTCACACTTTGCTGTTCAATTGGAATGAAAATTATTATGCGTTCCTTTCTTTTCTTTAGGTCGACTCAATACCAGCGGTTTTTGGTGTTACACGGGATCCTTTCATAGTTTTTACATCTAATCTCTTTGCCATTTTAGGTAATTTCTGTTTTTTACATTTTTATATAGGCTCTATCAAATGTACTCAGGTTGCACCCCTTTTGCATTGGTTTTCATGTAAAAGAGTATTATTTTGCATGCATATGATCATTATCTTGGCTATGTTTCTTATGCTATTAGACTGACTTTTGATCATATCAGAAATGCATTTAGAATGTCATTTGGATTTTAACCTTTGATTAAGATGCTTGCCTTTTATTAGCAGGAGACTAATTGGCAATTATTCCATTCAATGTAGGTTTGAGGTCACTTTACACACTTATTTCTGAAAGCATGTCAGAATTGGAGTATCTACAGGTAAAAGATTGATCTACTGCATGTGAATTTATGATGCAAAGTTCTACTGTCTAAGGACATACGATGCATGCACTTTTCAAATGTCCCCTAACTGGTATTATGATCCAGTTGATAGAATTAGAACTTGACATCATCCACAATTAGTGCTAAAGATTGCTATTTCTTCCAAAATGGAAGCATTATGCTGTTTGCAATATAAACTGTGAGCTTCTTCTTCACATCCTTCTTCAATAGGGTAGGATCTTTAGGAAAGAAACTCCTCATTTTATTTTGTTATAATGATACTGTATTAGTGTATTGCATTATTTGGGGACCTGGGAAATGATCCCTTGAGTAATGAGTATTGGTCAGAGACAGTATTCATATAATGGAGGGAGGGGACTAAGACAATGGATTAGGGTACTACTCAATTTAACAAGCTATAAACCGAATGACATTTCCTGTTGTGCAAAATTGAGCATTTGATTAATAATTGTACATTCCTGAGAGAACAAGTTATGCAACAATCTTATTTCTGTATTGAATGTCAAATCCACTTAGTGGAATGGAATATAACCTTTTACTCATCTTTTTATTGAAACACACTAAAAAAAGGCAATATAATGGAACATTTTTTTTCTTTCTTTCTTTCTGGTTTTTATTTTCCTTTTTGGGAGATGAAGTGGGTGTAGCTTTGGTTTTGTTGGGGTGTAACTTTGCCATAAATCTTTTCTCCAGCATTTTTTTGTAATACAGGTCATGGCTTCCATTGAATGCTTCTCAGTTTTTATTTGCCTTAAATGAATACATCAGTAATGGATTTTGGAATACAATCGGATTTCCAGAGGTCTGAAGTTTTGCTCATCTGAGTTCTTATACGACTAGATGGTGATCCTTGGGAAGTTTAGTCAGTTTTTAGTCTAAGCACCGAGTTGATGTATGAATAGCCAAGGAGATCATGGAGAAGCTTTGCAAACCAGAAATTTGATAGAACTGGTCAAGTTTTAGGTGCAAATTGCAAAGATGAGGAATTGTTTGTCATTTTCAATGTCATTGTAGTGTTGTGTGAGGACTGTTTATTATTTTGTATTCTTCTGTGCTAATATTCACAGCATGTTAACAGAGGTTGGATATTTCTTATTGACGCAATCTTCTTTTTCCTGGTCAGCCATCCATTGGTGTTGTTCTGGGCTTTATTGGGTGTAAGATGATCTTAGATTTCTTTGGTGGGTATTTCTTAGATGCATATGACTCGTTTCTTTTGTTCTCTATGCAATTTTATATACATTATCCTGTAGAAAACCTTAAAATATCTCAATTCTCGCTGCAGGATTCCATGTATCAACTGAGGCTTCTCTCGGTTTTGTTGCTACAAGTCTTGGTGCTGGGGTACTGTTGAGTCTAATGAAGAAATCTGACTAGCCAAAGGAGCTGGGACAGTTGATTGATTTCTTTTAAAATTTACAACAGGCAGTCACATTGTTGCTCTTTGTCTGTTCCAGTCCAAAATTTACAATCAGCCACCAACTGTGAAACTGATATTTATCTGGCTTTGATGGTAATAATAGATTTCATTGACTATCATTATAATTATATTAAAATATTTCAATAAATCATTTTAAAAATAAACTTAAAATCATACATAAGAATTAGAAATTTTTTTAAACTCATACAATTTTTTGAACTAATTTTATCAAACATAGAATTAATTTTCTACAGTTTTTATTTATTATTATTCTTTTTTCCTAGCGGAGCTAAACACATTGAAAAAAATAATAATAAAAAATAAAACCACTGTATTTCATCTTGTAATTAAATCCAACGGCTGAGAGAAGAGCCCAGGATTTCATCTTGTAACCGCCCTCCCACTGTATTTCTCCTCTGCCGCACGCTGACTTCCGCATAGCGTCATTGCTCGCGATGGCGTGGGACCAGTCCGTATCTCTCTTCCGGATGATGACTTCCACATAGCGTCATTGCTCGCGATCGCGCGGGATCAATTTCTCCTATAAAACCACTCAGAACTGCTATCTCTCAGGCACCCTAAGCTTCTCGCCCTCCCATACAGCAGACAGCAGACAGTATACAGCAGACATGGCCACTACGTAAGATATTGGAAATTTTCTCCATAAATTTGCATTGTATTTCTTTCAATTAATGGGGTTTTGTTTTGTTTTGAATTTCCTAGATGTGTGGAAGAGGTTCTGCCTCCGGTGTTGGATTCTACTTCTGATCAACCTCCTCTCTTTGATGGCACCACAAGGTTGTATCTTTCATTTTCACTCTGTTTTTTTTTTCCGATCATTTGCTGATCCCCTGTTTGGTTGGTAATAAACTCAAGTCCTGTAAAAGGAAAGAACATAAAAGAAAATTCTTTTGTTTCAATGATTGGGACACAGAATGATCGGCTCAATTATCCGTTGTGATACTGTTTGACTGGGTTAACTACATTTTCTTTTCGGGGCCTTTGGATTTCATTTACTGAGTTTTCTTGGAAACCAAACGGCGGGCGGCGGCAATTGGTTGTTTTTTAAAATTTGGATTTCCCTTCGGGTTTATAAAAATGGATTTGTTTCTTGAAGGTTGTATATTTCATATTCTTGCCCCTTCGCCCAGCGAGTGTGGATAACCAGGAATTATAAGGTTGGTTGGTTCTCTTGATTCCCTTGTAAACTCTGCTTCTGTTGTTTTTAAGTAGTGTAATGCAAGCTTTTATGGTTTGGTATTAGATATCAAACTTCGCGCTTTGATCTTAGATTGTCTTTAAATCTTTTGATTTCAGGGTTTACAAGAACACATTAAATTGGTTCCTCTTAACCTTCAAAACAGGCCTGCATGGTATAAGGAAAAAGTCTACCCTGGAAATAAGGTGATATTCTTTGAAAACGATATGCTTTTATTCATTTATTTATTAGGATACCTATTGAGATCTTTGGTTTTCTAAAATATTGTGCTTATGGAAAACACATTAGTTGATCATTTACAGATGATCACACATGCTTTTACATCAATTCAAGAAATTATATCCTCTATTTCATCAACTAAGAACTCGTCCTTTTATAGGTGCCTGCACTGGAACACAATAACAGTCATTGGAGAGAGTCTTGATTTGATTAAATATGTTGATAGCAACTTTGGAGGGCCTTCACTTTGCCCCGATGTAAGATTTGCAAAATTCATTTGTGCCCTTGATGGGCTGCCCCTCTCTGCCTCCGCCTCTCTAACAAAAGTGATGATGTGAAAACATTTTAGGGTCCTGGCAAGCGAGAGTTTGCTGAAGAGTTGATCTCCTACACTGATACATTCATCAGAATTGTATATACTTCATTTAAAGGAGACCCAGCAAAAGAAGTCGGTGAGTTGTTTACCTTGATACTTGTGGAATTTTTATTATTACACGGTATTCTATGCAGGAGACTGATGGAAGCTAGTTATCTGTAACAGGTGCTACTTTTGATCATCTAGAAACTGCCCTGCATAAATTTGATGATGGGCCTTTCTTCCTTGGCCAATTCAGTTTGGTAGGTATACTTTTCGCTCATGTTAAAGTTCTTTCTTAATGCTGCATTGCATGCCTTTTGTTGATATTGGGTCACGTACTTTCTCATCTAGCTTTCACAAGTAAAATTATGTTTTCAGGTGGACATAGCCTACATTCCATTTGTTGAAAAATTCCAAATCTTCTTATCCGAAGTGTGGAAGTATGACATCACAGCTGGCAGGCCTAAACTAACAGCATGGATCGAGGTACTTTCAAAAATCACACAATGTTAATAGAAAGATTGATGAAATGTAGTTGGCAGTAACTTTTGTCCGTAATGAAGCAGATGCCCTCCTTGTCCATTGATAAACTGTAGAAGTTGCACAAACCTAGGCACAGGCATGCTAGTAGTTCAGAAGTGTGCCTTGGGCTTACAGGCTATTGCTGCTTACCTCCAGAAAGGGTTTTTACTCTTACTCATACTATTTAAGCCTCAGAGTTGATTGTGACATGATGGTCATCGTTGGAAGTCATTGTTGGAAGTCAGTTATATAAATAGGTTAATCTGAGTTTAGAGTGCTGGTTTTTGTTGTCTATAGTAAGGGTTTTGGTGGATAGAGTTTAGCAGAATTTAATTGAATCTGAGCATAGTGCAGCATTTCTTGGGGCACTTCTACTGATGATCCTCCCAGAAATTTTTCGCTACACTTAGTCTGTTTGGTAGTACTTTTAGGCAGCATTTTTAGGTATTTGGCAAAATTTAGAATGTGCTTCTAAAAAGTTTGAAAATTACTTATAGTACTTCCTAGAGAAACACTTTATAAATGATTCTTCTAAAAACATTTAGAACACTGAAGCTCTCAAACACACTTTTAGTTTTGAGTAAGTGTTGCACAAAGGAGTGTGTGGTGTTATTGTAATGGTCCCTCTTGGTTCTTCAACGATCATCTTGGTCATCCTTATCCTTTTGCAGGAGTTGAACAAGATTGGTGCTTATAAGCAAACAAAATGTGATCCCAAAGTAGTCGTTGAAGCTTACACGAAGCTTTTCCTGGTAATACTTCTATAGCAATCTGGTTTAATGTTCTATGTGTGCTTTTTTCAATTTTCTCTGTGCTTGCAGTCTATATATAAATTGCTGACCTCTTGAACATGTTTCCCGCTTTGCAGACCCAGTAATGATCATCTTCCAGTAACAAACAGATCAATTGTCAGCACTGGTTTTCTACTATCTACAGAATAACGGGGCTTGGCTCCCTTTCCCTTTGGAATGTCTCTTAGTCTATTGTACTGTTTTACGTGCCTATATGGTAGAGCTAGAGTTACCATGTAATAGAGCCATTTGGCAGCCATACCTGGCTACATTCATAAATAAAATTGAAGTCTTTTACAACTCATTTTTCTTCAACCATTCCATGTATGTGCATTTTTTATTGTAAACATTGAGGTGAAGGAAAAATAATAAATGATTAAATTAATTAAATAAGATCATTTTGGAACAAAAAACTGCTCCTTTTAATGTATGTGCAGTTTTGTTTCGCATCAAGCGAATAAATGCTCCTGAGTTCTGAGTTCTGACCCATTCATTATTTCTAAATTGTACCATGCACGGTGCACCCAGTGAAATTAAATCTTATATGCGATCTGGGGTTGACTTGCTTTTTCTCCATTTTTTTTAGCTCTCTCTATTTTTGTTTATTAAGGAAACAGGGTTATCCTTAAAATTAACTTTCATAAATAACAAGAAACAACTGTGTGCCTTTTATTGATAACGAGATTATTAACACATATTTTTTATCCTACCCTTGGAAAAAAAAAAAGAAAAAAAAAGTTGAAAGAGGTGGCTGGGCTGGGCCTCAGATCAAACAGGCCAAACATCACAGTCGAACGACACGTGAGTCCAATTCGATTAATTCATGGAAGGAAACTTAAAATAAGGAGCCAAACAAGAACGTTGGAGGAGAAAAAGGAAAAGAGAAGAACAGTTGCACAGTTGCAGGAATCAAGCGACAAGTGACAACCACCAAAACTCAGACCATCCGAGGATGCCGGACACGACTTTGAACCTCCTCAACAATTCCCAACTCTTCAGGTACACCCACCATTTTCTTCTTCTGTGACTGTGCCCACGTGTTCTTGCCCCCCTTGTTTGTCTCCTTCGGTTTGTTCCATCATAGCTTCACTATCTTTCTAGGTTTTCGATCTGTTTGTGCTCTGCTCACTTGGATTCTCTTGAACATAATGTCTCTTTTCTCCCCATTTTATTTTGTTTCGGATTTGGTGGGGTCTGGGCTGGTATTCGAATGAGTGGGTTACTGATAAATATTTGAGACATTTGAGTTTTGGTATGAAGTTTCGTATTGGGATATTAGAATGTGGAAACTGAGCGATATGGGCGGTGGACTTCCTGGTTTTTGTAAAGTATGTTGTTGTCTCTGTTGAGTAGGCGGTCGTTGGAGGTTGATTCCAGGTAATGATGGGGTTTTTGGGTTTCTTTTTTAATGTTTTATATTCGTATCTATCTATCATATCTCTCTTGTCTGTCATTGTCATCAAGAGTCTGGAGAGACAGAAGATAGATTGGACTTGTTTTCTCGGATATATGGAAATGAGATATTTGTTTGTTTGAATTTGAGAATCTTGAGAATCTACACGTTGATGTTGACAGGGACGCCTATGGATTTGCATTGAGACCTCAACACCTTCAAAGATATAGAGAGTGCTGTGAAATATACAAGGTACTTAATGTCTAGGTTTATTATTTATTTATTTATCATGACTCGTGGAGGGATGTGTCAGGCATGCATTTATAAAATTAGAAATAATTTGTTGCTCATACTTTTCTGGTTGTAGGGAAAAGATGACACATTGTATATACGACTTTTAGGTATTTTATTATATTAGGAACCACTAAATGGGGTGGAATATGTTCTTTGGCTTAGTTGAGTTGAGTTGCTCATATTTGAGGGACCAAGATGAAATATTCAAGGTTATCTTTCTTTTTCATCCCCACCCTTACTTTTCTCAGCAAATAAGCTAAAGATGAATCGTCAGATGACCAACATTGTTACGCATTAATATTTGATATTTGATTTGATGAAGCCATGTTTCTAGCATTAAATAGCAAGGACCATTTTCTAGTCAGCTCTGTGTCAATGTATTCAGGAGGAGGAAGAGGAGAGGACACATAAATGGAAGCAATTCCTTGAACAGCAAAAGGAGTCTTCTCTAGTTTGTGCTTTTGTGGAGGAATATAACAACACTTTGCTTACTGAAATTACACGGGAGGAAGCAGAGTATGTTCCAGGGAGGGGTGGGGAAGGGAATGTGTCAAGTAGCAAGAAGTCTGTTTCTGATGGTTCAACAGAAAGTGACCAACAAAAGGAGGTGTTGGTGGAAAAAGAAACAAAAGCTGGTAAGGTCCGAAAATGGGCTCGGATTCGATTGTCCCTTAGTGCCATCGAGAGTACAATGAGTTTACGCATTAAGGAGAGAAAGAATATGAAAGATGAGCATATAGGTCGAAATCATCTTCCATCCATTGAAGAGGACTTTGAGGAAGTGCTCTCTTTTAATTCGATATCAGATGACAGTGGGAATGAATCCTTGGAAGCAAGTGCTGCTGCTAATGGGATCTCACCAGAACCTTTCTTTCCTTGGAAAGAAGAACTAGTGTGCCTTGTTCGTGGGGGACTGCCAAAGTCTCTCAGGGGAGAGGTACAGTTGATACTATTGAATTGGTTGGTTTTCGTGTTCTCATGTTAGAGATAAATTATTATGTATGTTACTATTATATTGACATTACAGGTATGGCAAGCATTTGTTGGTGCAAGAAAACGCCGTATGGAGAGATATTACCAGAATTTGATAGCTTCAGAAACTAATGCTGGTGAGGGCAAGGATTATGGTAGCTCTTTATCAGTCAATGGCAGTAAGCAGCCCAATGCAGATCATGCCATACCTGAGAAATGGAGAAGGCAGATTGAGAAGGTCATTAGATGCATGGGCCTTGGACTTTATCGTTCAATCTTTTTGATTCGTAGGTGCTACTACTTGTACCTTGTATTGCACTCTAGGCAACTCCCTAGCCTAACTTCTCGTGTTCTCTATTCAGGATTTGCCTCGAACATTCCCAGGCCATCCTGCTCTAGACGAGGTTGGTAGAGATTCCTTAAGGCGTTTGCTTTTAGCGTATGCTCAACATAACCCCTCTGTCGGGTATTGTCAGGTAACAAGAGTTCCAAGAGTTTCTATCCTTTGTTCTCTTAGTTTAATCACTATTGATATTTAGGCTATTGAAATCATGTTGAAAAAAATGGTTAGTTGTCTTATTCTAGTAGAAAGTGCTTTAACTTTGTGGAACTGTTGATGCCTAATTGTTTTGCTTCATACTTGGTTTCCATGTTGGTACCACACCTTCTTTTGCTACTTGTGCTACTTGATACAAGGGTACAGTATTTTTCTAACTTTGTACATTTTTATATTCTTATATATAAAGATCAAAAGGGAAAGGCTTTCTGCTTTGGAGTTTTCACCTTGCCTTGTAGGTGGTAAAATGACTTGCTTTATTCTTTTGCCTTGAACAACTGGTTTTCCTAAAAGTTTAAGTTGTTAGTATTATAATCTCTAACACCATCTGTCATCTATGGCCCCATAGCTGCATGTGAAGACACACAGGCTTGTAGGCAAACAAATCTCGACAACCTCCTTTAAGCTTTGCACATGGGCTCAATAAATTGGGGAAATAAACATGTGGTGAATTTTGAACTCATGATCTCTCACTAAACGAGGTTCTTTTTCCAAATTAAATATCTAATTTTCCTAAAAGTTAAGGTATTAGGATTTAGACTCATAATGAATATTATGCTCTCTAACAAAATGGACTTAAGCCTAAGATGAAGTTGTTGCATAAACTGATGTGAAGCTTGGAAATGCTATTTTTGTGGAGAATTTATTTAATTATTTATATAATTATTTTAGACTTTGATTAAGATGCCTTGAATGTAATTATGTAAGTCTATTGTTCTTAATAGTATAATGGAGGTTGTATTGGTTGAGTTGGCTTTTTAGCCTTAAGGCCCTCTTTATGCTTTTCGTGGAGTGTTGGACTTTATTCTATTTTTTCAACTTGTTTCTTTGCATTCAAAAACATCTCATATGACTTCCCCTTGTTTCCATGTGTTTGTATAATTATTTTTCTTTCTTGTCCTTCCTTTTGACTTCTTTCAATAGTGGGGTGGGAGAGTGAGTGTGTTTGTGCGCGTACTGTTGTTTGTGTGTTAAACTTGCTTTAGGAGTCAAATCATGAATCATAGGCAAGGGAGACATCATGTAACAACTAGCTTCACAGGGTGGAGCTTAGTGGTAGTGTCCTCGGACAATGAACCAGCTGAGATCTTAAGTTCAAGCATTCCTAGTATTTAAGTTGTGTAGCATGGAGGGCTATGCCACTATCACCCTGGTTTTGCTTTAGCGGTAGTTTGGGATAATGTCTTGCTCTTGGGATGAATTCAGTGTTATCCAAAAATTTATAAAAAGAAAACATTATTATACAACACCAGGAAGAACTTGATAGCTTGAGTTGATGTGAAGGTTAATATTTCTTTTTGAAAATTCTGGTGATATTATAGTTCTGTGTGGAATTCTATTGGTTATAACCATATATGAGTATTTTTGAGGACATGGTTGCATTAAGTTGTCCTTTTACCCTCGAGGCAAGATCCTCTTGATGGTCCTCTCTACTCTTTCAGCATTTCTTTTGAACAAACAGTTAGTAATATTTTAGTAAATATATTGTCTTTTTTTTGGTGGCCAATCGTTGTTTAGATGAAGAGTTAAGAGGAAGTTGAAGTTCCCCTCTTATTTTCTTGACTTGAATGAAATCCTTTCAAGCATGAGAAAAGAAGGGAAAAAAAAAAAAGAGAGAGAGAGAGAGCGAGGATAAGGGAAGCAAAATTGTGATTTTTGGGCATGGTGGAATTAATGTGGTCCAACTCAAATTCTGTGTCACTTGTTTTATTTTATTTTATTTTATTTTTATTTCTGACATCAACTTTTGTCACCAGTGATCATGGGTTTTTTACAAGAATTGTGGTGCTTGAGGAATTTTCTTTGCCTGCTATTTTAGCAACATGACCTTTAATATAATTTTGTTATATATAACTCAGGAGAGCCATTGGGTTCAAATGATCTCTTGGCTGCTTTTGTAGCATAACTAGCTTACTTGTAACTCTTAGGGACTTGTTTCCATATTTTTAATTGAAGACACTCTGTAACTTATTAAATTTGGTGATGGAAAATTCTGAGCTCTAAATTTTGAACTTGTTTGTTACACGAGGAATATAAAGGTAGTTAAATTTCTTCTGGCATTTTGAGATGTCTATATGATGGTACCACTGAGAATTCTCGTTTCATATTGCAGTGTGCTCCCATTGAATCTCATATTATTGTGTTTAGTTCTTAATTCTTTTCATCCTCTGTGATTAGTATTCCCACTTTTACTTTGTTCTGTTCTATGAAACTAATAGTCATCATATTGTATCATTGTGTTTTGCTTCTCCCATCAAATCCCATATTGTTCTGATTACTTCTTTTTTCCATCTATTGAATTTTTACACACGCACAGGCAATGAATTTCTTTGCTGGATTGTTGCTACTTCTGATGCCTGAGGAAAATGCATTTTGGTAGGTGAAAACTTTTGACATCATGGTGGAACACACGCATAAAACAATGAATTAGCTTTATGGATTTGTTTGTTTTAACCAAATTATCAGGACTTTGGTGGGTATTCTTGATGATTATTTTGATGGCTACTATTCAGAGGAAATGATAGAATCTCAGGTAATGCGTTTTCACTGTCCGGAGTTGTATAGTCACTATCATTAATTTCATTCTGGTATTAGCATACACTTCTATGTTTTTTTTGAGTTTTCCCCTATCACCCTTAATAAATATGCCAAGGACACTAATTTAATAGTTGCGCTGGTTTGAGAAAAGTTCTGTATTGACAGGTTGACCAACTTGTTTTTGAGGAGTTGATGCGTGAAAGATTTCCTAAATTAGGTTTATCTCTTGTTATCATTTGTTTATTATGTATCCATCCTCCTAAATTGATTTTGTTACATGAAGTAATTTGATTAGTATCTTGTCTTTTATGCTTCCTGTGCAGTTAGTCATCTGGATTGCTTAGGAGTGCAGGTGGCCTGGATCTCTGGACCTTGGTTTCTTTCCATTTTTGTGAATATTATTCCATGGGAAAGTGGTGAGGTTTGCATTATATAATAGAGCAATACATTCTGAAACTGAATGAATTTCCTTTAATTTTTCTTTGCATCTCTAGATTCATTTTGAACACTCCTAGTCGTCAAGCATATTAACCTTGTAATGGTTCCTTTAACCTCAGTTCTTCGAGTTTGGGATGTGCTTCTATTTGAAGGAAACCGTGTTATGCTATTTCGGACAGCACTTGCTTTGATGGAGTTATACGGTACACAGAAAAATAAACTTCAGTGTGAACTCTTTGGCACAATAACTCACAATTTAACTCTGTTTTTAGGCTGTTCAGAGCCATGAAATTCTATCACATTCAATTTCTTGTAGGTCATGCACTAGTTACAACGAAGGATGCTGGAGATGCAATCACTTTGTTGCAATCTTTTGCCGGCTCAACGTTTGATAGTAGTCAGCTTGTTTTGACTGCTTGCATGGGCTACCTGGCTGTAACTGAAGCTAGACTGCAAGAGTTGAGGAAAAAGCATCGACCAGCTGTACTGGGAGTCATTGAAGAAAGATCAAAGGAGGGCCGTGTTTGGAAGGATTCCAAGGGTCTTGCATCTAAGCTATATAGTTTCAAGCATGATCCTGGATCATTGATAAAAGAAACAAATACAGAAGGGTCAGGTGATAATCTTACAGATGGGGATCAGTCTCCTTCCGCTAATCTGGATGTCTTTCTTAAAGGCTTATCTGTCAATTCAGAAGGAGATTCCGTTCCAGACCTTCAAGAACAGGTAGCTAAACTCTTCCTAAAAATTCAGAATATATGTGCTTTATTGGTCAGAGATCCGAATACAACTATATAATTTTTTAACTTCAATGATTCCCTAGAGAAGATATGTGTGTTCTTAATGTTGTTTCACCACTTTAATTTAACATAGCCTCTCTGTATAGTGGTGGCTGTCTGAGTTGCAAGAATGCAAATTAGACACACGGAGGGTTCAGTATCATGGAATTACCATGCATATGACATTGCTTTGGGTAAATTTGGTTATTGTGTTTCACATATTCATTGGAGTTACAAAGTTATTTATATTAAGGGCTCAATCCTCCATCCATGCATGCTCGCAGAGTATGCTGGCAGATGTAGATGAATGTGAGTACAAATATCCACTGTAAAATGACACGTGATTTTAAAAAGAAAAGTCATGTTTGATATTAAATAAAATGATATATGACATGTCTCATTGAATTTTTAATTTTCAAAATATTGTAGTTTATTACACTAATGTTGTAATAATTTAATTTTAAAGATCAAGCAGAACCAGTGTGGTGCACTTGTACAGCTTAATTTTCAAATTAGTGTAGTTTATTACAATTATTTAAACCCAACAGCCATCTTGATGATTTGACGTGTAACACTGTTCTCATTCTATAAAAATATTTTGATTTAATTTTTACTCCTTAATAGGAATAAATAGGTATTTTTTGTGCTTAATGTACTTGGCTGAATTCTTTTAGATTGCAATATTATATATTATTCTGTGCTCTTTATTTTTATCTTTGGAGTTTGGGGTGGGGTGGGAAGCATCCATTTTCTTAAACTAAAAAATGAGCAAAATTTGATGAAAAACCTTTGTGAAGCATGTAATGTAAGCTAAGTTTTTACTGACAATTTTTTTTTAAGGTTTTACAAGCTTTGCATTGTTTTTGAAGTTGGCTTCACTAAGACACAATGAGTTTGGGTTAACATTAAAAGTAATTGGGAGCGTGTTATCTATTACTCCTCACTACATATGGATTTCCACCAATCTTTCTGTCGCTGCATGTTGTAATTTGATGAGCTTGACTGAGTTTCCGTTCCTGTAATTGCTCTCCCTTTTATAATTTGTAACTGCAGAAGTCCATTCTACATGATCTGATGCCATAATTAGTTGGAAAATATAAGCACTTCATGTGCAACTCTTTTTAAGTTTCAATCATTAATAGCTTATGTGCAGGTGGTTTGGCTGAAGGTTGAATTATGCAGGCTGCTGGAGGAGAAAAGATCTGCTACACTCAGGTTTGTATTTTATGGTAATGTTTAGTTTCTGCATCTTTCTAGTGACGTGGTATTTTCATGGGGCTCATTTTATATAGTGAAGATAACATAGCTTTAGAGATTTGATAAGATGAATCACTGATTCTGAGTTCTCAAGTTTAGTAGCCATCTCAGTGCACCTGGAATTCTGAGGGGCATTTGTTTACTCAGTGTAGTCTATGTATGTGGATCAGGAGCCTTGTATACTTAAGAATTGCTCCCTAAGGGCCACTCAGCCACTGTTGCATCTTGACCTTGTTGCTCTCTTCTATGTCCTATTGTGGATTTAAGAACAGAAATTATTCCTAATTTCTTGGAACTATTAGTGTGAAATTATCCCAACCAGTACATGGCAGCCAATTTTGGAAACACAGAATGACTCCTAAAAAGAAACTCACTTTCTCATTGGCATGAATTTATTAATTTCATCGATGTTGCTCATGGAAAATTTGATTGAAACTATCTGATGGCTCCTGTTCTTTTACAGAGCTGAGGAGCTAGAGACAGCTTTAATGGAGATGGTCATGCAAGACAATCGACGGCAATTGAGTGCAAAGGTATGTCTAATAGGCAACAGCTCTTGCTTTACCATGTTTGGCCCTTTTATGTCAAAGGAAATATGTGCTACTATGGACTTAAGTATGGGGTTGCAGCATGATTCTCTCTCTCTCTCTATCTATCTCTTTCATGATTAAAAAAGTGGCTGTTTTAAATCTCTCTCTCCTTTAATGCTCTTTTGATATTGGTTTATGCTTAAGAAAACACATACCTGTATCTCCCTTCTTCTGCTGGTGTTTTGCCTCTCATTTTTGTTGTCTTTGAAAAATTTATGATATATGCTAGCATGTTTTTTATTAATATTTTGTGTTCTTTTATTTATAGTGCCAAAGCTGCTGTAGTCTTATCTCAAATTTGATTGATATTCTAGACTTCTATTAAAATTCACGGAAAACTCATGTTTTAGGGTTCAGCACCATAGAGCTAATGTGGAACTAAAAAACTTAAGATGGGTGTTAGCTTGTTTGATATCTCCCTCTGCTTGCAAGCTCCAAGTCAGTTGTCTTGTTTAAAAAGTTCAAAGATTTGTTTATAATCTGCAGGTTGAGCAGTTGGAGAAAGAGGTAACTGGCCTACGACAACTCCTTACTGATAAGCAAGAACAAGAAAAAGTGATGCTGCAGGTTTAATTCTGCCATTTGTTCTTTTTTCTGTCTACTTGGGATAGGATGATCTATGCTATTCCCTTATTCCGCCATGAATCCTATAGTAAGTGGCAGATAACTTGCACATGCTATAGGTCTTAATGCGGGTGGAACAAGAACAGAGGGTCACTGAAGATGCTCGTGTTTCTGCTGAGCAAGATGCAGCTGCTCAGAGATATGTAGTTAACGTGCTTCAGGTTCTTTCACCTCTTCATTTTGTCACTTTTGGAATCCTCTCGCAGTTTATCTTTTCTGGAAAGTATCTGAGCATGTCAGGGTTAGGCATGCACCAAAAATAGGAAATACAACACATGGCGCTTAAGGAACATAAAAGCATCATTGAATAGGGAATGCATGTGGGCTATAATCCAGAAAGAAGAAAGAGTAAAATCTTAATTGCTAAGTAGGGATAATCAAATTTGAAGAGGAGATCAACTATTTCTGTCAAATCTTAAAACTCTTGACTAGTTGGTGGCAGTTGGTATTCTGCTCAGAAAAAACATGACCTTCAGTTCAAAACCCAAATTTATCAAATTTGTTAGGTGTGTTGCTTTCTCTAGGCAAGAATACATGTCAAGATTCCTCATGAAGTTGAGAATCAAATGTCACAATGATATTGTGTTCAATTCATTTGTTCAATGAACAATGTCCCTAACCTCAGTTGGCTTGAAATTTTTTTTTTTTAATAGGAGTTTGAAAATTTAGCCTCATTATTTGTGCACCATGTTATAAAATCACAGAAGGAACCATCTTTCTGGAATTCTCCGATGGATTTTCCCTCCATGACCATTAGCATCAAGCCTAAACCATATGCTGGTTACATTTACTCTTGAACAACAAGTTTCATGGCACAGACAAGCATCAACAATATTACGTGTATTAAATAGTTAGAATTCTGTAAAAGAAGCCCAACCCTTGGCACTGTTTTCATAATTTTGTATCACCTTAGTCAAATCTGTTTGCACAGTGTAGAATTTGACCTATTCCTCCTAAATATTCTCAATATTAACACTATTTGGATACTCCTTTATAATTTGAGAGGCATTTCATTGATCAAGGTGTTTTATTCTACCATTTTGTTAAGAACATGAACTTTTCCCTTGTTATTCAGAATGTCATCCTGTAGTGAAAACATTCCTTTTCCTGTTACAACAGTTGGTCTTTGTTTTATGATGCCAAAACCTTCTCACAGCTCTTTTAGATAACTATTGTCGGTGGTTCTCTTAATTTTTCCTATCATGCTTCTTTTTCCTATTTAGTATGATTGAACTCCAACATCTTGATCTCAGTTATGCTTGTTTCAAATGCTTGTTATTTGTTGGTACAAACTTTGCTTAATGCTCCAGAAAAATCTTATTGTTGATATTCCCTTCGTTAATATCAGTGAGTTTACCTTTTTCCAGGAATTGAGGGGCTTCATTTGTGGAATCCTAAAATCTGGTTTTAAATGGATCCCTTGAAGTTTGAATTAAAATTTTAACCTGTTCATTATTCATCACTTTGTTGGGATGTTAATAACCATTGAGGAGTAAAGATTTGCTTGCTCATCTCTTTATGGTTCTAATCCATCGCAACCTACGGTTACAACCAGAAATTTATCATTTCTAACAAAATTGTGAAACATCACAATTCCCTCAGCTTGTTTTGAATCCTTATAACTATGGTGAATAAATGGCTTAGGGAAACCAATTTGATGGAACTGCTGGATCTGATGCCAGGAAAGTTGTTTTACTTTCTTGTCAGCAGATCAAGATATTGTGAAAGAATATTATGTTTTATCATGACTTTCTTGTATCATATGAGAATATTCTTTCTCACCACAAACATATATATGCAGGAAAAATATGAAAAGGCTACAGCTTCTCTTGCTCAGATGGAAGAGAGGGTGGTTATGGCAGAAACAATGTTAGAGGCTACCTTGCAGTACCAATCTGGTCAAGTTAAAGCACTATCATCTCCACGGTATGTGAGCAATTCCTCAGACAGGAAATATCTCTGTTAAACCTTTTTGTTATGAATGTCAAAAAAAATCAATTTTGAGATAATATTCATAGAAAAATTTTAGGGTCTGAAAATTTTACAGTTACTCTATTCAACATTGCACTGGAACTTCCAGTGAAGACTAACAATGGAAAGTCTTGGCCAACCTAAGAAGTAGCTATGAAAGTATCCTAAATTTTCTAAATACCCAACCTACCGAGTCAACCATAAATTAGGTGTTCTGAAAATGGCAGTGTCCTCCCTTAGTTTAAACCACTTCAAAATAAGATGTCTTATCAAAGAAGCAACTCAAAATGGATCAGCAGGTGATCAACTCATGCATACCCACTTTGCAATGCAGAAGGGGTCATGCAATAAAAAGTTCCTCCATTGCTTAAGGCCCCCTGGCCTTCCAACTTTGAAAAATTGGACAACTGTGTTTGCATTGCCAGAAGATGGATCAAGATGAGAAAACTTATATAAAGGAGGACAAAAAGAAAATCAGATGGTCAGTATCATTGGCTTTTTTCTGTTGCAATGGTATAGGGGAAGAAAGAACTTAAGGATTGCCTCCACATACCACATAAAGCCAAGATGAAAGATTTGTGGACATTTGGATTATGTAATCTAGGTCCGGCAAAGTTTGAACTGGCCCTACAAGTATGCTTGAAGTTCTAGAGGGTCGATACTTTGTTGATAACCGATTTTGTTTTTTTTTGATAAGTTACCTTGTTGATAACCCTTATTGTAACTCTTTGAAGTGGAGGAAGCATGTTCCCTTTTTTTCTAATTTTCAGAGGCCACTTTCTGGAAAATGAATCTTATCCACTTCAGTTTCATGTCATAAAATTATTTTAATAAAATGGAATTTCAACAGTATTGCACAAATAATCCAAGTGCATCAAGTCCCTCATTTTCTAAGATTTCTTTTTCCATTTTAACAAAATGGAGAGCCAAGTAACATGACTCCAGCCATTTTCCTCTCCCATACCTGAATTAGGAAGCTTAGAATTCAAGAACAGGATTAATTCATATATCCTAGCCATTCAGAAATCATTTAACTATAGGAATTAAATAGTTAAATCCATTCTCTTTTGCATTCATTGAAGCTTTGACCAAAAGGACTAAAATATTTTTGGGTTCCTGAATTCAACATGCCTTGCAGCCACTGAAGTTGCACCTGGTCAATCATTCCCACTATAATTGAACACCTTGAGAACTTATTTGAACTTGGAAATTCCTTTCTAGAAACAGGGCACACTTGTTCCCTTTACTTTGGGTATATAGGATCTAAGCATCAATGCATCATTTTGTGTAAGTGGACATATTTTATTGATGAAATCAGTGCATTATAAAGGTGCTGTGGTTTTGTAGCTCTGCGCAGGCTAATCAAGACTCTGCACAAAATTCATCTATGAGAAGGATAAGTCTGCTCTCTAGGCCATTTGGACTTGGTTGGCGGGATAGGAACAAGGTAAACTTACATGCATGTCCCTGAAAAGTTCTTGATCATTACTGGGCATAGGCAGATACAAAGAGCACACTTATGGAGAGACTGATGGTTTTGCCAAAATTAGACAATAACCGTCAACAAATGGCACATGCTTTAACAGACAGTTCGACAAACATTTTTTTTATGAACCAGTGACATGCCAAATCATTCAAAAGCTAGAATTTTATAGAAAGTTTTTGAACCCTCAAGCACATAGGGTAAAAATTATTGGCATCCCTTTATCAACTTGGCATTCACCCAGATACTACACATATTTTGCTTGTTTTTGCTTCGGTTAGGATTATAAATTCATGAAAGTTGGATGTAGCAGGGGAAACCTACTAATGTTGAGGAGTCCAGTGAAAGTAAATCCACCCATGAAGAGGAGGTTCCAAACATTTTGCATAAAGAGACTAATGGCAGCCAATAGCAGAGGACAAATAGGGAGAATGGAGAAGCATGTCTCTGCCTCGCTAGAGTCCTCAAAATTGAGCCTGCCCTGCTGCCTAAGTACACATTTTGTTGTGTTGTTCAAGTATATTGCTGCCTAGTTTTGCCCTTGTATTATTTATTATGCTTGGGGGCTTTCGGCAATTGATTTTGTATCAATGTTAAGTTGAGAAGCTACATTGATACATGTCCTTCCTAGACAATCTAATGTAAAGCATCGATTATTTTTTGCTAATTAATTCATTATAGCTGGCAGTTGGACCTTTTACTTCTTTTTTTCCTTTTTCTCCAATTAATGAGGTTATTATTATTATTATTATTATTCTTACTATTCTTTTTTTCATTATGGGAAACATATTGCATGACAGTAAAATTTGCTTCACTCTGTTTTTTGTTTCTTCCATGTGCATTAAAAGAGAATACATGAATGCCCTTCATTCCATTGATGGGAAGGACCTTTGGAAACAATTTAATTCATGCTGTTTTGTTTCAACAAAGCCGTAATTTCCTGAAAAAGGACACACCAGTGTGCGGTTACTATGCCTTATAACTTATAAGGGGGTGAATGAAACTTGGACACTCTCAAATTTGGCATCGAGTTTCTCGACCCTTTGCCTTACTTGGGATTAGTCAATTCAATTTCTCGATAGGGGCAGAGAAGGGATATAACTCAGTGGCAGAGTGTTACCTTGACTCATTGTACATCTTGATCAATTGGATTGTTTTTTCACTTTTTTGTGGATTCCTATATGAAGCTTTTGTGGATGTGTTTCCGGGCATTCCTTTATCATTTCGTCCAACAAGAAGAGTTCACTTTCAAATTTCAATGTCATCAGCAATTTGAACAAATCTAAACAAAGTGGCAGGCATATCTCAATTTTCTAGGAAAGTACCTCTATGATCTTATGCATTTTCAATCCTTTGATTACGATATGATCATTGTATGGCAGGGTCAGCTTACATGATGAGTTCACAACAGAACTGTACAATAAGACAAGCAGAGCAGACATATGAAGACTAAATAGCAAATGGGGATTAAAACATAGAGAGGGAAAAACCAATGCCAAGAGAGAAGGCAGGCAGATACAACCAGGGTTCAGATATACAGTCAAAAAAGTAAAACAGAAATTTCCTCTAAATAAGGAACACAGGTTTGTGAAGAGCACCACTCTCTGAAGTAATACAAAGTTTCATAACCAGGTTCCATTCAGTTGAAGCCAACTAACCAGAATTTACAATGCTGTCCATATTAACATCTGATCTTTAGTTGGAATGAGTAGGCATGGGTAGCAGGGCTAAAGGCATTCTGCTGAGTGTTAGAAGGCATCCCAGCAACTAGTAACCAAGAACGCTTAATTTAGTCTTCGGGTTCGATCTTTTTGCGATCCAGCACTGCTTGGGAGCTTCCTATCACCATCCTTTTTGGCTCTAGGTGGAGTAGAAGGGGCGACTCTGGAGCTTTGGACTGGCTGAGTGTCAGGGTCATATGTTTGTGCGGCCAGATAAGTCAAAGCGGTGACAACATCAACTATAAGTGGGCGCAGATTAGGTTGCTCCTGAACACACATTGCAGCAACTGCAAGTGCTTGGTACAACCCTCTTAAAGGATACTGACCTTGTAGCATTGGATCTGCCATATGTAAAAATTTCCTTCTATCTTTGAACAGGGGTCTTGCCTGCAAGACATTCAAGATACAAGCCGCATTTGCAAAAACCAATGTGAAGTTACTACTTTTTGTGAAACAAAATGTTCTATATGACAATTCTTATCCACAAGAAGGGCCTGCTCTATGTATCATATTTTATATTGTCTTATTTTTGAAGAAAAACCAACAAAATTTGAATTTCAACTCCATGCTCCGTATCACAATATTTATGTTTAATCAATACTGTTATTAGAAGATAATTTATTAAAATTATAATAAACAGAAAAAATTGCAAATTTTCCCACTTAGCTACATATGATGACAAGAGCCTCAAATTGCATGTAAATAAAGTCAGAGCAATGATTGAATGTGTGAATAAAAATATGCTGAAGCTACTAGAGATTAGACACATGACATGTTGGCTTCTGACCCATTGGGACAACTCAAAATTCTCTCGAAGAATAAGGTGATGGAAACTATCTGAAAATTCCTTATTTATCATTATACCCTTTTTACCAACTGCCAATCTAGTAATTGAATCATTACTACATAGGAAATGACGACTTACATGGCACAAAAATGGTTGCCAGCCCACTATATGTATATATATTTCAACAGGGAAAAGGAAAGCTTATTCTACTGACAGTAAGGTTAAGGATGAAACAAAGGTAGAGATCTCTCACCCAAGCAACCAGATTATGCTCTCCTGCAGCTTTTGAATTGTCAATTGCTTTCCTGCCTGTTATGATTTCCAAAAGAACAACCCCAAAGCTATAAACATCTGATTTCAGAGTCAGTTGACCTGTCATTGCATACTCTGGGGCACAATATCCATAGGTGCCCATAACCCTTGTAGACACATGGGTATTATCTCCAACAGGCCCAAGTTTGGCCAAGCCAAAATCAGATAACTTGGGATGAAAATCCTCACCAAGCAAAATGTTGGAGCATTTTAGATCACGGTATATAACAGGGGGGCTGGCTTTGTCATGTAAATACTCCAATCCTTTTGCTGCCCCAGCAGCTATTTTCATTCTTGTATTCCAATCCAGTCGTTTCTTACCAAGTGAAACATCTGCAAAATGAACATATATAACCCAACCAATCATGGTGATAAAAAGAAATTATAGGAAAAGAGGTTGTGGCATTAGTGGAATAATATAATACCATGTAGATGATCTTCAAGAGATCCCAGTGGCATGTACTCATAGACTAGTAGTCTTTGATCTCCATCAGCACAATAGCCAATTAGATTAACAAGGTTAGGGTGGTGAAGCAGACTCAACATCAATACTTCGACTAGGAATTCCCGATTCCCTTGCAATCCATTACGATCAAGTTGCTTGATAGCTACAGCCTACACCAAATACAGTATGAAGGTTCAAGTTTTGACATCCAACTTACTGACTGCCTTAAAAGCCCAGTTCTAGAATAAGCCAAAACCATGAAATCTCAAAACTTGCCCATTTTTTGGCGAGATTGTGCTATGTTTACAATCTAGAAATAACAGCATCAACAAAAATGAAAATTTTGCAGAACAACAGCCTGTATGAAACCTATTCTAGCAGTTAGCAATTTGTTCTCTCTTTTATAAAAAATTAAAGGATGACAAACTTGACCAACCTGATTAGTATTTGCAATACGACCTTTATATACTCTACCAAAACCCCCCTCTCCCAAAAGACATTCTCCCCTGAAATTTTTAGTAGCAGCTGCCAATTCACGGAATGTGAATGTCTGTGCTGCAATGTGGTCAGGCCCTCCATTCTTTGAGGCTTCCTTCACATTGAAGGAAGGATTTGCCTTCAATTTCTCTGTAAAACAGGCATTCAATAAAAGATGGGAAAAATAAGTCCGTGAATTAGATTCATCCAAACAACAAGCAGAAAGAAATAAAATGTAAAATTTAGCAAAAGCCAAACAAGGGTTCAGGTTTACTTTTTTCCCAAGGAAGTGCATCAACAGCTCAACAAATGAACAAGGAACACAAAAGATAATCAGAGCTTCTATTCATGGACATACCACCCGTTTCCAACAATGTAAAAACATTAACATAATTAGAAATATGCTCCAAAAGCTAATCTGTGATTACAGTCTGACTTTAGATGAATAAAATGACATGCTTTTGGAATTTGAAACATATGAAGTACGAAAATTTTCACCTTTTAATACCAAAACATGACTTCACCAATATATAACCAAAGAAGCAACCAAAAGAACAAATTGACCAGATACTATTACACAGCACGATGGCCGAATGAACAATTGACCAAAGTTTCTAACTAAGAAGCTGTGCCAAGCAAGTGGAAGAGCTTGGCTCCAACTATAAGCGGACGAAGAGCTACAATCACCAGGAAAGGGACTATGACCTTTTTCAACAAAATTGCACAAATAGGAATGTAATCTCAGTGCCACATCCAAAAAGGAACTAGTCCCCATTATCTAAAGCAAGAAAAAAAATCCAAATTCCAAGATTAAATCAGAAAACATACTGGATGATCTTCAATTATCACAATACACAACTAAAATTGACAACAAATCAGGTGATTCTTTCCCTAAATTGAGCTAGAAATTCAGTTTTTTTTCCTTTTCCTAAATTTCCCCAGCAACCAAACAAGGGTTGAATGGACATGCAGAGTACTGTTCAAACAGGCCAATTTTCATCAATCCAGAATAAACCTCAGATACTAAAAACATGAAATTAAAAAAAAAAACTAAAAATATAAAAAGATCAGCTCTCTTTATCAGTAGACAAGAACCCGAGTTTTTCTTTTATCTGTAATTTCCTGCCAACCAAACGGAGAATAAATGAGCATTCACAGTGTCATCCAAACTAGCCAATTTTCATCAACTCACAACAAACCCAGACGGCGGAAACATAGAACTCTTGAGAAAAAAATAAAAATAAGAGAAGTGATTCCATCAATGAATTGAATTAGAAAATTGAGTGAAAGGCTTACAGACGCAAAAGGGTTATAGTATTTATAAAGTGATGTGCTTTAATTCACCAGAAAAATACGTATATATATATAGAAATATACCAGAAGTGGTTTGGACTTGGATCTGATCAACGGGCTTCTTCCTCTTTTTCTTGGTAGCTTGGTTTGATTTTCCAGAGCAAAGAAACCAACCCATGTTTTCTCTTCACTCAGACACCTCCCTCCAGAGCCGTAGCTGGACACAGAGAGTGAAAAGAAATCAACATACAATCCAGAGAGAGCGAACAGATGCCTTTTATATCTTTTGTTTGTATGACGTTTGCCTTTCTTTTGCTATTTTCTTCTTTTCTCTCACTCCCTCTTTTTTCTCTCCCAAACCCGTCAATCAGAAAAATGAGTTATTTTCGTCAACACTTTTCATTTCAGAATTTTCATGGTTTTTTAAGCCTTTGAGCAAAGAAATTTACAAGAAAAATAAGCATAATGCTATGAAAAAATAAAAAAGGTTATATTTAGTGTGTAGTTATCAAAATTAAATATTTTTAATTTTATATAAAATTATTATCGAGTTAGAAAATATTAAATATCACATAAAATTATGTGAAAATGATAACAGTAAGAAGTTATTGTCGGTTCAAATGATTCAATATATTATATAAAATTGTGTGCAAATGATGGTCGCAAAAAGATACAATGTATGAACCATGATATATGATTACAATCGTGAAACTAGAAGTCGAGCATCATGCTTAGTGTTAGATATACATTCAACATATATTCCACTATTATGTTATTTTCATACTTAAACTGAAAGGCTTTAGTGAGTTCTATCGTTTATAAGTTTCTTATATATATTTTTTTCTTTTTTCCCTCTGAAACCTCATTAATAAAAAATTGAGTTATTTTAAGTAAAACTCATTATTTTAGCACTCATACTATTGTTAAAGAGTAAAGAAATTGAAATGAGAAATAAGCATAATGCTCGAAAAAATGATATATTTTATAGATAATTATGAAAAGTAAACATTTTTAATATCATATAAAACTATCATTAACCCAAAAAGCCCCATGTGCTATATGGAATCTTATGAAAATGCAGTTGCGGGAGCCATGCATGATAAATTAGCAAAACTAGAAGGCTTGAAGCCGAGCACCGCCAAGAGCATTTGATATACCTACAACTATCACGTGAATGCTACTGTAATGCTTACGTAAAGGGAAAAGTCTTCATCATTTACAAATTTCTTCTTTTCTTTCTTTCTCTTTTTTGTTCTCTCACAAAACTTGTAATTTAAAAACATAATTTCTTTTTATTAAAGCCTTTTATTTTCACATTTTCACTATTGTTGAAGTATTTGAGAAAAAAATTAAATGAAAAATAAACACACTGTTAGGAAAAGGCAATATGTTTATACATAGTTATGAAATTAGATATTTATCTTATAAAAACATTGTCGGCCAAAAGGAGCCACATGCTATATGGAATCTTATGAAAGTGGCTAGATGTGGGAAACCATGATACAAATTGACAAAGCCAGGAGGCTCGGGTTGAGCCTCATGAAGCACATTACATATGCATTTATTGTTTATACGAAACTATCACGTGATTGTTGTCGTCATGCTTACTCAAAGTGAAAGGCCTTAGCAAAAGACATTACCTATACTAAAGTGAAAGACCTTATGATAAGATTAAAGTGACAAATTACAAGATAAGAAGAATCTTGATAGACTTAAGAAGCTTTGTTGATCTATCATATCTTCCAGGTTTGAGCAAATGAGCATGCAAAAAGACAACCTAACTTCCAACCCTTGCTATGTAGGAGGATTAGATGGTGTGCCTGGTGAACTAATTGTGGAAATTATACTTCTTATAATTGTTGGACTAGTCACCCACATGACATGATAGTCAGTTACTTACCATTAGATTATCAAGTTTCCATCCCAAGAGAACAAAGGAGACTAAGCAACTATTTGAATATGCTACCACATTGCTTTGTGAGCCATCAAAAAACAAATAGTAAAGAGGGGAGATAACCCCTCACTTACCTTAGAAAGCCAAAACAACTCTTGAGAATGAGGTTGAGAATACAAGGAGTCATCAGTCGTTGAACCCTTAGAATCTTTGGTATTAAAGGAGAAAAACACCAAGAAGATTGTTATGGCAAGGAGTCTCCTCCCTAATAATGAAAAAACTCACTTTCAAAAGCTAGTGGCAAGGATGTGTTAGTGTGGAAACCAAGTGACATGACTAAGGCAAACTTAAGTCATGTCAATCACCAGTTGAACGTTCTATCCTAACAAGCAACTAGTAAGGTAGAAACCTTGAAAACTCACTTTGAAAATACACTATATCATAAACAAATAGATGAATTGACTTATGAAAGTAGATTTTATAATGGAATTGTGGTACCTGTGTTCACTAACTAATATCACCTTATAGTAAAATAAATAAATAAATAAACAAAAACAAAACAAAGAAACAAAAGACAAAAAAAGGCTCATATATGCAGATTTCATAGACTTGAACAAAGTCTACTCAAAGGTCAATTATGTGATCTCTTGCATAGATAAGCTAGTAGATGTTATGGCATGTTTAATTTCTAACCTTTATGGATGCTTATTCTAAATATGACCAAATCCACATGTATAAACCTCAAAAGAAAATAATAACCTTCATCACTAGAAAGAGCCTATCTATTGCCATTGTGTAATACCCTTCATATCAAAGAGCATCAAAGTCACATACCACTATTCAAAAGCAAAGTTAGGCATGAATACTATCATAACTTTCAATAAGCCTTTATCATCCTAAGGAGTCATAGGATGAAGTTGAATCCCCAAGTTCCAACATGTTCTTAGAGTAGATGGTGATTTAAGAATAGAGGCCAATTTCGATCAAATAGTGGCCATACTCAATGTTGACCCCATAGACCATAAAAAATGTATAAAAACTATTAGACCTCATAACCCTAGGAAGAGTTATTGCCCAAACCATGGAATAATACCAATGTTTGTATCACTTTTTGAGGAAAAGTGGGTAGGCACGGAGGAATATGACCTCACCATGCCTAAAAGGCCTCGCATCCTCCTTGAAATCTTATGAAAACGACAATTGTGTCAAGTCATGATGAGAAACTAACAAAACTTTGAAAGTTTAAGTAATGTCACAGAGAGCATTAAATGCACATTTTGAGCCATTACCACATGGTAGCTACTACCATACCTACTCAAGTGGAAAGTATTTAGGTACCAACTTCTCTATGCCAAAAAAATCAACATATCCGTACTATAAATGAAGCTGGATTTTGTGGCTTTGAAATTTTAGTCCTTGATTTTCTTTCTTTTTTCTTTTTTTTTTCCTGCTGAGTTTGTTGCAAAATATTATTAAAATAAATGAACCATTCCGGAAGGAATCTTCAGTTGACTTAGTGGGATGTCGGATTGCCCTTCTGCGTTGTTGTTCGGTTTTTACCGACTTATTAATTAGTCGGCTGTCGACTTCATTGAGGAAATAATGAGGTACATGTTCATGTACCAGACGCTATGTTAGGACTCCCTTTTTTTCACAAGATCCGTCAATATCAGAGGATCAAAATCCAAAATAAAGAGATTATCAAATGAAAGGCCCAGATTAGATCTTTTCAGTTTACCAGATGAGACTCACATAGAATATTGATGTATAAGATGTTCCGCATATTTCCTCTTTCCTGTTAATAATAATAATAATAATAATTATACCCGATTACTCTATATTCAACAACATTTATTTGAGTTTCTAATATTTAAAAAATAAAAATTTTTAAGTGTTAAAAAACATAAAAATATTTTCTAAAATTACTGTTAAATACACTATAATTATAATAAAAAGCCTTATTAAGTTTCTAGAATAAAATTAATTTATAATATTTTTTATAATATATTAGATAACAAAAACAAAATAATTTTTAGAAAAAAAAACATATGATGAATGTTAGTCTAAAATCACTTCAAAAACCTAAAACTTTCCTTTTAGCATCTTATTTTTATAATAGAAGTGTTCTCAAACATTAGAAAAGATTTGCTATCATTTTAAAATTACTATCAAATATCCCTCAATCCTCAATCATTATTATTAAGATAACATCTCATCATTAATATTATTTCACTAATACTTATAATGCTAAAAAAGAGGGAGAATAACAGTTTGTTTAATAATGATTTTAGAAAGTATTTTTAATTTAAAAACTTTTTATTTATTTATAAAATTTAATGAATATTTTAAAATTTTTAAGAAACCACTAATAATATTATTTACAAAAAACATTTGATAAATAATTTTCTAAAAACACTTAAAAAAAACGTTTTTATTAAAAACATTTCCAACAAAAACGTTGCAAAATGCAATCTACTTAGAAAAGCAGACCAAAATCCTCAAAGCAACTTCACCCTAATCATTTGTGGATTTTTGGATGATATGATGAGATTTGGATTTATGGGGTGGTGGAGATTCTCAAAGGATATGATATTCCGTATATGGTTGACTATAATAGGGGGGCAGGCAAGCCAAACGCTTTATTTTGTTATTATATCCAAATGCATTCCAGCAACTATTTGCACAGGTAAAGAAAAATATTTAACATGAATCAAAGCTGCATTTTACCTTACAAGTTATAACTAATGCTATATTTTTCTTCAACAATTGATTCCCCCAGCAGATGCAGAAAAGGAGATTAGAAAAGCCCATTCAGCTTAAAAAGTGGGTAGGTGATTGGAGATATTCTTTCAACAATTGCAGTGGAGAGAAAGTTGGCTTTTCCCCAGGCAATCCCCCATTTTAGGGAGGTATCATGGGGATGAACAAGTCCAAAACTAGTGTACCTACTCCAAACCCCACCTGTGAGGCTACTTCCTTTGCTTCCATACTCCATAGTCCCCTTCTTGTGATGATCAAAAGTTAAATATGTAGCTTGTCCTTGAAAGTAGAATGCCAATCTTTAAGATTTTGTTAATGCTGGATGGAGCTATGCGAGCGTGAAATCACCCCTTGGTGCCAGGTTGTTACACCAGGCAGATTGTCTCCAAATTATGGCTTCTTTAGAGCTTCCCTTGCCTGCAGTGTTCACTCCAAAGACTTCATCTGGAACCATGTTCCGTTTGTTGCAGTTGCCTACTTGTTTGTAAGAGCTGCACATGCACACAGGCATGTGCCTTCATCTTCAAATTGCCTGGTTACTTGTTTGCGTAAGAAGGTCAAGAGAGAGCTATCTGTTTACCATATCCAGTTATTGTTTGGATAGCTTTTTGGGAGCTAAATGAAAATCAAGAAAATGAAGCTGGTTTTGAAGACAAAACATGATTTTAAATCATATAAATGTGCATGACAATGCAGCAAATCATGGGGCTATCAGGCAAAAACAGATGAAGCCCTTGATCCCTTTCGGAGTTTCATATGATGTCTCTGAGATGGCACTTTGGCAGGTGGAGTGTATCACAGGCTGGACGATTGTTGTTGGTCCAAATGAGACCCGACAGTAACTAAAGGATCCAAGGCAATTCTACTAATTCTATCAAGTAGAAAACAATTGAAAAGATAAAAGTGTACTCATAGCTAAAGAGCAAGCAGCAATTGGAGAAAAAGCTAAAACAGATGATAACTCCCACCTATCTGAAAATTCTTATTATATTCCACACAAAATTATCTTCATCAAGAAGGCTTCACATATGAAATTCCCAGGGAAAAAGATAGGATGTTAAAGTGGAATAGTCATGGCCAGTGTCAGAATAGCTCTGGTTGTTTGATTTCTGTTCCAACTGGACTTTTTTTTAACTATACTTCGTTAGATAATCGATTTCCACAGCACTATCGTTCATGGTTTCTCTTTATTCGTATGGGCCTGCATATCTGGTTCAGAGGTTGCTGCATTTGTATTCCTGGTTGGCATATCATGGTTATGTTTTCCCTCGTATGTTGTGATAAATGACCCTGGGTCCTCTGATGCTCTTTCCACATGCTTGCGCACATTGCACTTGAGACTAGTGCATCTATAGTAACTTCTGCAAGACCATTTAAACCACACAATTCTTTATACTAGCCTCTGGAAAAGAAATCTAAACATGTTCTGGTGCCCATAATAAGAACATTAATACAATAATGATAAGAATAGCCCCCTAAAACCATCACTTTTGGCTGCATTCCACCATAATCTTTAGAAATAGAACTTGTATAAATATAAACAAGGAATCCAATGGGGTGGGGTACAACAACAACAACAACAATAATAATAATAATAGCAACAGTACTAAGTATTATAATATTAGTAGAAGTAACACTATCATCTAATAATAGTATAAAACATTATAGAAACATTCCCAAAGGTTTTTGAAGTATGATTGACTTTCAGGAACTAAAACATTTTAGTGACTACATTGCACCTAGGCAAAAGATTATGTGCTTATAAGTGGAAAAGTAGTCAACTGCTTCCACTTATTTCCACGAGAAGTCTGAGGAAAGAAGGCCAGCGTTTGCTGGTCAATAACCTTGAGGGAGGTCACTATTATTTCAGAATCCCTGAGTTCAGGTGAGTGCGGCTTTTAGAAACTTCCGTGTTTTAAAATAGGATTTTTTTTTTCTTTTCATATTTTTGATAGGCAGAAATTAGTTGCAAGAAAACCTTGGAATTTTCAATGGAAAAATGATCGGTCATAGCAACAACCATGTAATTGCATTCTTCCACAAACTTTTTTAGTACAACATGCACCAGGTCTTGATCTATGTACTTGAATTGCAATATTCCAAGAATTTTCAGAGTAAAAATACTTTTACCTAGGAGGATCTTAAGAGAGGCCATTCAACTTTTGAATTTGGACAAAAAGAAGAGTATATTAGATTTGTCAGTATTCAGTCTAACACCTTAAAAAAGTTTGCACCAACCTGGGATATGAATTTCCCTTCACAACCTTCTGCCCATATTTTCTCCAGCGAAAGCCATCACCCAGGATCTCAGAATCTGTAGAATTTTGCACAACAATACGTGGTTCTTGTGCACCTTCCCCTACAATGACTGTTTCACTGGATTGATTCTCACTTTTCCTGAAGAAAGCAACAATAACAAAAACTAATTATCTGAATATAGGGGAAATTCATAACAATTGCACTGCATTGTGGTAAAATAAAAGGATTGCATCACCACAAAAGCTTAATGACATTCAAATATAAAATGATAAAAATAAAAAGGAAAAAGAAAACATAACTAATTACAGCATCTAATCGAGATAATCCTTTGGAAGAGTTCATCAGGTACAGCAACACAAAAGTGTGCTAATTTTTAGAATAAGTCCTATGAATTTGAAGGTACTGAAATTCACTTGTTTGGTACCTTCTCTTACTCCTGGGTTCATCTTCCTCTGGCTCCAATCCCTTGCTTCCTTCCTCACAATCTCCACTAAGACCACAAGAATTATCTGGAGTACCACCACCTGCCTTTAATGCTCCAGTTGTACCAGAATCATAATTTAGTGGAGCTTTGCCTGGATATGTTGAATGGGTGGATAATCCAACTTCATTCTGATTCTCAATTCTACCTTCAGAACCTTCATTCCTCTCATTCAGGTGGGTACCCCATGCTGGGTTGTTGGTATCTTGACCAGTTCCATCAGCAGATACAAATCCCTGCCCCAGTGTCCCTGATGAATTGCGTTTAGGAGGTTGAGGTTTTGAATGATTGTGCTCACCTTTGTAGACAATTTCTGCTATCTGCCCATCCAATGATCTTTCTACCTTCTTCTTCACAGGACAACTTGGGAATGTGCACTTGTAGTAGCTTCTGGGATACTCACTTCCTTTGACTTGCTTTTGGCCATATTTTCTCCAATTATATCCATCATAGGAAGGTCGGTCCCCATTGCTTGAGGGAAGCAAAGGTTTCTGATCTTCTTCCAGATTCTGTGATGCTGTCTTAGAGGGCTCGCTTGTTCTATCTGTTTCTTCTTGAGATGGAAAAGTCTGATGTAGATTTGAGCTAAGGTGAGGTCTGGAATGTTGTCTATCTTGGTTTGGAGGTTGAACACGGGCCTCCACCTGTGCTAGTGTTTGCTGGTGGCTCATATTGGAGTTCCCCTGAACAAACAGAAAAATGATTCTCATCTTAATATCTTAAGCAGAGTACATATTATTATTATTATTCACAATTGAGCACATGGATAGTTTTTGCAGATGCAAATTTGAGTCTTCCATACACGTTTTGCATAGGATCACAGGATGATGAAATGACAAATCAGACAAAATTAGATAAAGTCACAGAAACCATCCATTGACAGTGCATACTACACCCTAAAAGCCAGGAAATATAGATACTGACCAGATTTGCTAGCAGAGAAACAGTTGTCTTTGATACAAGCTTTGCCAAGGGCTTGTATACCACAGTGGGTTTGCTGTCTGATTTTAAAACCTTATCAGACGAATTACAAACTTCTGTTCCAGATACTTGAGCCTGAAATTGTTGGGACACCAGAAAGATCAGAGACAAGCTCTCCTTGAAAATAAAAGATATGTCCATGAATTAAGATGTACCTGGGAAGAAACCACCCCAATTGGAGCACGGTTTGCCACGGGTTTGAACCTCACTGTCTTTGGTCTAATGGCAGCAAAAGAAGTTTCAGGACATGGGGTTGGGGGCGACGCATTGATGGCACCTGCAAGGAGCTCAGAGAAAGACCTAAAACTGGAACAGGTAGGCCTTGAAGCAACTGGTTTAGCTACAACTATCCTCTCAGACTCTTTAATCTCCATTTTCAATTGATTAATAGAGTGCTGCTAAATTTTGTTAAAACAACATGTGCCACTGAAAAAAATGCACGAACTTGAAACTTCAGTCATCTTATAACCAGACTGCTTAGGACTCCCGTTTCTGGATAGCAGATACAAGGTTACAAAGTTGCTGCAGGGGAAAGCTTGATACAGAATGACAATCAATGGAGGCTTGGGGATGTGACAGTTGCTAACATTGGCTCCAGCTACTCAAAACTTGCAATCAACTTCTACAAGCCTGCATCACACTGGTGTTAGAAGAGAAGACGCACAAAATGGAATAAGAGCAAAAGGTGCATACCATATTTAAAACAAAATCTTGGCTAGGAGCAGCATATAATTATAGGCAAGTAAATCAAATTTTATACTTGATACTTATCAGTATCTCCTAATACAAGCTAATTATTCCAACATATCATACACAAACCCATGCTGATAGAACCTGTTACAGTACTAAACCATATATTTTATCTTTTTGAGCAGTGCAAATATCAATTAGTAATGTTCACAGTTCATACTTGTACCAACCTCTCCAATGTTCTTATATCACAAGGTAACCACCCTTCACAGGTTTGAACTACACAAAGTTATAAGAATAGAAAATGGAAAATATCATATCATAACTTGCCTCAGAAGAAAGTTCATATCATATTTCCAGTCATGAACGAACTAAACATGGTTATAAGATGAAAAATGGAAAACCGGTGATAAAAGTAATGGGAAAAATCCAAAATTTTCACCCTTCAGCTAGCCTCAGGAGAAAGTTCTTATCATAATTGCAGTATAGGATGGATGAGTCCCAATTCTGGAGTCAATAATAAGAAGATCACAGAACTAAAAGATATCCAACTTCAGAAACCATCAAACAAAAAAAAAAGGTACTTGAAAAGGGAACATATACAATTTTTAAATGGAATTAAATGCAAATATAGTCTTATGAACATTATAGTTGCATTGTCTGAATCTTCTATTTGAAAAATATGACTTCCAGATTGCTTTTTCTTGGTCACCTAGACTGCAAAGATTGATCTACACCTTGGAATGCTGGTTTCATGCGCTAAATGGCTAAATATAGCCTTCTGTATTTAAGACAATATAAAAGGAGTCAACAAAATAATCATCTCAATTTTACAACGTTTAGAAAGCAGTATCATCATCCTTTCTATTGGATGGATTGTGAACCTTCTAGATTGTGGTTAATCTTTAACATATATACTCTTTTGCTTCTTTGGTTTATCATTTCAGTTCTTTTTCCTTAAAAGATTTTTTTTTTTTTCTAACCAGATTAGTACAGGCTGAACAACTGTAAGAAAAAAAGAAAACAATCCAGCAAGCGAGCTCATCCTGAAATAAAGGGAGTGGTTTTCCTACAATTTGGAAAACTATCTATCCTTTTCATCCTTCAACACAAAGTAAGCGGCAAAACTCTGGAACTGTTTCCTGGATCTACTTTCCTATATACCTATTCCTAAAAGTTGAACAACAAGTTAAAGACACAAAATTTGAATCTAGTCTACTCCTGTTTTATCACGAACCAGGTTGCATGCCATGAAACAAACCAACAGTTACAAAACATCTTGTTAAGAAACTAGCAAAATCCATGCCACGCTCAGAAAAAAGGGGAAAAGAAAAGGCAGAAAATAGATGGATGGATTAAGCATAGCCAGAGCCTCTGAGTCCCCTTTTGAATCTCTGATTCCTTTCTAACTTGTTCTAGTCCCTCAACCTTTCATTGAGGTTTAATACCCAAGAAAAATCTGTCAGAAATCCCATCATCCCACGCTCTCAATCTTTGAAAGAATCCTTCAAGCAGTGTTAAGTTCAAATTAATTGCTACCCATCTTTATTGCACACCCAACAGGCACAATGAGCAGAGCCGAGTTTCTCTGCTTCCTGCTATGGATCAAACTAACTTCACATTGCAACCACATGTTCACATGCAATTCAATTCTTGCAAAGCACCATCCTTCCTTTCAATTGCTCTCAATATTCTTCACCCATAACATCTTGACAGTGAACCTCATCAAATTTTTAAAAAAATACAGCCTTCAGTATCCGGTTTCAGAACCCCATCCATCAACCTCTTCTTTGGTTAAAATATTGCTCGATTTTTTAAGGATGCAAAAAAGCAACATCAGAGGACTATACCGCATGCAAGAGTATCAAACCCTGAAAAGGGAAAAGGCTAGGAAAAAAATTGCAAACCCTAAAAACCACATAATCATAAATCACAAACACAAAAATCATATATAGAGTAAAAAACAACATTCATGTACAAAAATTAAAATCAAAGGAAGACAACGAAATAGAAACTCACCAGACTTAGCAAACAACCAAAGAAACTGTTTAGCTTGACTGAAATCTCATTCTACCATTCAGCTCTACCTGCATTACAGAACCAAAACTTTAATAAGAAAAATAAATATAAATTTTAATATTAAAAAACAGAAGGAAAATGACACAAGGGACTGGACCCCAGAAACAGAGAAACCTTAACCAGTTGAAAACCAAGGTACACCACACACGACATGATTATTGCAAGAAATGCATAAAGCTTGTGATTTTTGAAGATAAGCACAACCCAGATAGAGAAAAAGAGTTTTCAACTAGTTTTACTAAGACCTAAGTTTCTGAGGCTTTGAAAATTACCTTCCGGGTTTCTAGAGAGGGAAAGAGAGAGAGAGAGAGAGAGAGAGAGAGAGAGAGGAAGGTTCTGCAACACAAAATGAGAGGCAGTTTGCACTTTGAAAAGCTGTGCAGAAGAAAAACAAGAAAAAGGAGGATAATTTGGTGCAATGCTGAAAAAGAGAACGGGTGGCTTTGAATAATTTTTGTTATTATGAATCGGTTTTCGGGTTTTGGATTTAGTAATGAGGGTTTCTGGAGGAGAGTGGTTGGTTGTTTGGACTCTGAAGGGAGCTAATCCCCCCTTCCCCCAACTGTACGGCCAACTAACTGTCTCTGCTTCTCTTTGACTATCTGATATCTCGCTCTTCTCCTTTCTTTTCTTTTTTTCTTTTTTCCCATTTTTCTTTGGGGTGATTAAATCTTTTAAAAAACTGAAGAGAGCGAGTGGAGGGCACCCGAGGCGCTATTGGGCAGTCTGCCACTGTTAGTGACAGCAGACTGTCATGCACCATGTGGTGGTATGTCATTGGTTGAAGCAATATTAACGCGCAACCAATGGGTGAGGCCCCCCGATGCTGTGATATGCGACCCATCGGTCAGGGGGGAGAAGGGACTGTTTTACCCCTGACAAAATGACGGGAGCAAGAAGTTAGAGGGGCAAAAGAGTCATGCCACGAAGCCTAGATCTCTCCGGAGGCCTTGTTAGGTTTGAAACATTAAAGACGATGGTAACAACCCTTGCGTCAAAGGTGGTGTTTTCGAAAGCGTCAATTTTCTCGCTAGCCAAACAGCCAAACGATTTGTTACGCATTTATGGCTTGATTGATACAAAATTAATGTGATTTTAATTACATTTAAATATATTTATTACATTCCTTTTAACTGGCCCCAACCATAGCATATTATTTTAACTTTTCATAGATTCCAAAAAATAAAAAGTAAAGAATGTAACGCTACATAGTCTTTACATATAAAAATATACATAGAAGCTCGTCTGTAGTTGAAATCACGAGGCTTGAATTTTTCTCAAGCTACCCCCTTCAGCATATATTTTAGAACGTGATTAAAAACTACGGTCAAACGAGGATAGGAGGTGAATCGAGATGTGATTAACGATTTGTTTTGGACGATACTTACAAGCCACATTTCAAAAATATGAGCTCTTGTGTTGGAAATTCTTCTCATTATTTCAACCATTGTTTGCCTTAATCTATGAAGCTACGGGCTTTGCGCAAAGGTCCAAATCAATACATATATATGGGCATGGTCCTACCATTTGTAATGTGTATAATGAAGAATAGCGCCAGTGTTTAAATTGAAATGGAAGGCAATGATCTCAGATATTGACTTTGAAGCGAAATGTCAGGGTAAAAGGGAAGTGAAGGTGATTTCAAAAGCCTCCAATCTCCATAGATGATAAGATGTTGTCGGCTATCATGACTGCGTATCCATGGACCATGGGCGTGTATCTGCATGCATCGCCCCGGTCAAGCCACACCCACATTCAAAGCATTGCCCAAGAGCTAGACATTTGATATTCAGTTGTCACTTGTCAGCATGCTAGAGGCGCAATAAATGAATATGATTATAATAATAAAGAATGAATTAAAGGTGGGAAGATAAGAGGCGAAGCGATCGGATTAGTTGAGGGTGGGACTTTGGGAAAGTTAGTTGGGCAGATATGGACACGTGGGGGGGGTGCCACCTCCCCAGCCCCCGAACTGACATTCTTTCTCCACGTCTGTGACTGGTAGACTGGTAGTTGCCCCTCTCCATCGCACGTGCCCATTCACTCCTACTCTGATTTTGTTCTTTCTTTTTTTTTTGACATAAACGATTGAATTACAATTTAAATAATTATACATTCCAGAATAAAAGAAAAAATTTATGAGACTATATAATATAAACTTATCTTCACCATATAAACACATTTTTAATAAAAATATTTTAAAAATTATTTTTTGAATGTTTTTCTTAAACATTTTTTTTTATTTTTTATATTAAAATTTAAAAAAATAAATAAGATATTGTTTGAAGATGATAATAAAAAATAAAAATAAATTTATATATTTTTTTAGGGAAATGAAATAATATATGATATTTTAATGTAACGGATATTATTATTATTATAAGGTTTTGTTTGGCCATATATATTAAATCATTATAATTTTTTTTAGGCCTTTCTTTTAGTGGATTATGATCGCATCCTTTTCTTCAAGGATAATGCTTGAGATCATTGACTTCTCTTTTGTGGTGGCCATGCAATACACTGTAGCCATTCGGAATCTTTTGTTTTTTTATTTTTCTATTTATTTTAGATATAGACAAGTACCATTCGAGCTATTTTTTTTTTCTCTTTGATAGTATCTTCACATATAAAAAATTATAAGATCATCCTTTCAGGGTGATAGAGGCCGCATACCATTCAAGTTTTTTTTTTTTATTATTATTATTAATACTTTTCTCGTGGCTACGAAGAAAGTTATAATCAATAAGATTTTCTTAACTCTCCATTCCAAGAAAAAAAAATATTAAATTCTTTTTCCTTCCTACCTACCAGATATCCTTAGAAAAATGATAAGAATAAAACTTGAAAGATTATTTAAATTAAAATATTTTTTCAAAGTAATTTCAAGGTTTTCTAGTAAAAAATTAAAATAAAATAAGTGAAAAATGAATTTTTATATTATTTACAATAGTAGCAAGAAAACTTTTCTTTAAAAATTCATTCATAACTTTCTTATTTAATACTTGGTTCTTTAAAATTCATTTTTTTGAATTCACTTCACTTAGTTATCTCCTTTATATAAAAATTAAATAAGTTAAAAATATTTAAATTTTAATTAACTTTTCATAATAAAAAAAAATATTATTATTATTATTATTAAAAGAGTCATTAAAAATTCAATTTTGGAATCTAACCCTTTATTTTTTTTATCTCTTGGTAAAAATGTCATTTTTTTAAAATTATATTTTATTTTAAAATATATTATAAATACTTGAAATAATTAAGGGTATTTATGTAAAAAAAATTAATTTTTAAACAAAGATATAAGAAAAGATAAATTCACAAATATGAAAAGTATTTCATCAATTTTGACTAATTATTTTTATATTAAAACTCTTAGACTGCAATCAACTGGTTCTGAACAAATATTTTATGAAACGTAGCGTGTCGCCCTTGTGCTTTGGACCCTCAAACGTATCTTACTCTTCTCTAGAAAAGATAAATTAATAAGAGTCCAACAGGAAACATAATATAGGAGTACAGATATTGGCACCAGGAAAGGTGGCGAAGTAGATACTGCAGGCATTCAGAAATCAATAATGATTACTTTCATTACATTTCTTTAATTATTTGTTATCAAGTGATGAGTCGCAGAATTAGACCAAAGGTCTCTTCCGTGTGAATTTTAAGGATGTATGCAATGAGATAATTTCAACAAAATATCCAAACAGGCCCTGACATTCCTTTTTGAATGCCATGGAATTTGTGATGATCACAAAGCAGGGCATGACTAAGATATGTATCATGATGATCTTTTGTTTGCCTCCTCTTCAATTGTCAAAGCGAGTATGATTTACTGAGAAAAGAACAGCCGTCATCATATCATTCTTACGAATCTTATGTTTGTCAAAATTGATCAGTCGTGATCAGAGCCGGAACGTATGGTTTAATAAAGTTGGAAGGGACGACGGTAGTGGGTCTGCAACGCATTATTGTGGCTACCTGCAATCTTAAGGAAAAACAAAATGGAAAAAGGAAAAAGGAGCCGTCGGATGGCATGCATTCGGCGTGTACGTGGTTAGATGAAACGGTGACAATGGCTCGAGCTCGTCTTGACCGAGGAGGGATCATGACGGACAATTGAAGCTTAAAAGTAGTTGAAACATATAAAAGTTGATGTTTAAAATCAAAACCCCACAGTTTGAACGAATGACCTTATTTTGGTAATATGTTTTGAAAAATTATTATATAATATTTTATAAAATAAAAAATTGTTTGAAAATTTAGAATGCTTTTAACTTATCATTTACTTTTTTTAAATATGTTTTAAAAATATTTTTTATTTGTAATTATAAATCCATATTTTTCATGTTTATTTGAAGATGAACGAGATTTGTTTTTATCGTAAATAAATTGATTGAAAAAAAAAAAGTTAGAATCGTTGTTTATCTGTAAAGAGAAAATGAAATAAAAAAATAAAAGATAAGTGATTGATTCATTTAAAGTCTAATGATGAAAATTGAGTTTACATTATTGGGATTAAGTTATTTATTGAGAAGATACCCGGAACAAGCCTACACTAATTTGATTTATTAAATTGATCAAATAAAAATATTTAATTATTTTTTAAATATTAACTATTTAAAATTATTGACTTCAATATATTTATTTACAAAGTTTCGATTCATTTAAAAAAATGATTTTTTTTATTAAAGTTCAAATTTATTTTTTAAATGATTTTTCTTGTTTTAATTAAAAGAGATTATTGAGTGTAATTTTATTAAAAAAGAAAAGGTTAAATTTGATTTTATTTAAAAAATAATTTTTATTTAATTTTATTAGAAAAATAATGAATTTTTATAATTTTATTTCAAGAAAATGTTTTAATTCAAATTTTATTTATTTTTAAATATTTCAGTTTTAAATTTGAAAATATTTAATAATATCGATTTCATTAATTATTATTACAAAAATGCTTGAGCTTAAAAAATATGGATTTGATCTATTCTTATTATTTCATTATTAAGATGGTTGAGCTCAATCCAGAGCTCCACCCTGCTTCTCGTGGCAGTCGGAGCATTGGTTTCCGGTGAGTTTGTTGGTCAAAGGCGTTTAATGCCATAGGATGGCTGTACACGTACTCCACTGGCGTCGGCCTCTATATTACACGACACGACGGCGAATACGTAGCTTCTGCACTCTTCCCTACGATGATGGGTCAAACCCGCGCCGCCCCCCCCCCCCCCTCCCCTCCTGAAAGCCTAAAATTTATTGGACTTGAAAAGTCCGCCGAGGGATAAATAATAATAATAATAATATTAAAACGATACCCATAACCGAACGCCACGTTATTGTAAATTTGCAATCTCGGATCATAATTTAATTATTTTTTATTATCTTTTCACATTTTATATAATAAAATTAAATATGATATAATCAAAATTTTAAATATTTTTTTTAATTTTTTTTCTTTCTAAGCATTTTTAATTATATATACATTTACGTATTTTTTTTATAGGAAAAAGTGGATGATGAAAAGACCCTTAAATTTTATAAATCAATTTTATCTTTCATATATTTAAAAATATTTTAAAATACATCTATTTTTTCATAAATTAGATAATTAAGTATAATCATGGATACTTAATTATAAAATTCGATTTCCTTTTTTAATTTTCCTTTTTAATCGTAAGACTTGATTTAAGCTTTTTTTTTTTCATAAACAAACAACTCTTTTTCGAAATTTATATTTTTAACTAACATTCTTTATTAATGATGTGAAAAATTTTAAATTTTTTTAGTTTATTGTTGATGTCAAAACATCAAAATTTTTATTCAATTTTATTAAAAAAAATATAAAAAAGTGATAGAATTTATATAATATAAAATATAAAATCATTATTAAGTAGAATATTAAAAGATATTTTATTTATTACTCGAGAATCCTAAAGAATTTTTCCACAATGATTTGTATCTTATATTAGATAATAAAACTTTATGATATATTTATTTGTAATATATTTTTATTAATTTAAAATTAGTTTTTTGATAATTTTATTTATATTATAAAATATAAAAATTTATTGAAATTTGTAGATGATCATTCATATTGATGTATATCTCTTTGTAACTCCCGGGAGATATGAAAATTCATTTCGTTATCCTCCTACATTTTATCCTACTTTTTTTAAAAAAATATTTTTATTTATTTTCTCCGTCTTTTCTTCTCATTATTATTTTATTTTATAACACATTATTAACACAACACTATGAGTATATAGAAAAAAAGAATAATACTCAAGGTAAGAAAAAAAAAAACTCTAAGGTACAAAAGAAAATAGAAGATTCATTTACAAAATTTCTTATAAGTATGTAGCCTTATTCTCTTCGATTAAATATGAATAGTATACATTGTATTATTATAATTTTTATTTACTTTATTTCATAGTCAGAAGTTATGTGAATCATATTTCATACAATTGCATATTTTTATTATTTCATAACTAGAAGTTATATAGAAAAAAATTTCAGAACCAAAAGTAATGAAAAATACGTACAATCTTCATAACCAGATGTTATGGGGTAAATTATAAAATTACAAATACATAGTCGAAAGTTATGCATAAGATCCCTAATTACTTTTTAATTATATTACATCTTAAAGTTACATAAAATAGTATTATAAGACCAAAAACTATATAATGAATAGTTCATACCTAAAGTTATGTACAAATTTAAAATTATAGATATATAGTCAGAAGTTATGTATATAACTCATAATTATTTGTTTTTAATTATATAGTATAACTGAAAGTTATACAAAATAATATTATATAATCAAAAGTTATAAAATGAATAGTTCATAACTTGAAACTATACACAAATCTACATAATGAATAGTCCATAACATGAAGGTATGCACAAATTTACATAAAAAAATAATTCATAGCCTAAAGCTTTGAAAAAAAAAGTTAATAAATTAATAATTATTAAAACTCGTATAATCTGAAGCTATATGAATATAACCATAAGTTATATAAATATTATTATCCATAACTCGAAGTTATGAAAATGAGAAAATTAATATTCTTTGTGCTAATCAAATGTTAAACCAAAGTTATTAATATATACTCTTTTTTTAGCTAGAAGCTATAGAAAACAAAATTAATTTTGTACAACTTTATGAAATTCATATAACCCAAAATTATAGTAAAATATATTATAACCTAAAGTTATGATAATAAACATATATATAATATTTATATATTATCAAAAGATTAATATTTTGTATATCAAGTTATACAAATAGGTAAGTGCATGACATTTTTTTTTAATGAATTCTTGTTATTAGAAGTTATACCGTTATTAATAGAAATATTTACATATAGATGTGGAATTTTTGGGATACATGAAATTATTATATTTATATTTAATATTCTTGTGTTAAAGGTGATATTTTATATATATTTTTTTTATTCTAGTTGATACACAATAATACTTTGATATAATAGTTAGATTTTTCAATATTTTATATAAAATATGATTGTTTCATATAGAAAGTTGAGATTTTTGAATAGCATATGTACTTATATCTTGAAAATTTTGGATAATATCTTTTATTTGGGTTTACTTATCGAGAATTTAATAATGAAATTATGTGTTGAATTTTTTTTAATTTTTTTATTTATATTTTTGATACATATGAACTATATGACTTGGTCATATGATTAATAAATTGATTTTACATGTCAATTTTCTTTAAAACATGTTTTTATGATTAAAAAATTTGAGTTATATAAAATAATATATATTATTGCATGTTGTCATATATGGTATTTTCATTAATGCAATAATTTCATTATCCAAAAATAATTTTGAAATTATAATAAGTTCAACTATTGTTCTCAATATATTATGTTATATCTTTACATATATATTTAGATAAATTGGTAGTGTTTCAATTAAAGTTTTGAGACAACAAAGTGCTTTAAATCATAATATGTTATCTTGAAACTTTGATTTATGAATTAATTTTTGCACATTGATTTAGATCATAATAATATTTTGAATAAAATTATTGATCTATCACTACAATTAGTTTGATTATTGAAATACTTTTTAGTTATTTTATGTATAAACTGCTTCATACTTATAAAATCAAATGTGTGAGATATTTAAGAAATATATAACTTTAAATTATCATTTTCATATTTGTTTTGTTGTGTTATATGCTTCCATTGCTTTTAAACAACTTATTAAGGTAAGTCATTATCAATGATTAGATTTTTTTCATTGATTTTAACTATTTCTTTATGATAATATTTCTTAAACTCTATAAAGGCAATGTCTTTATGACATGTTTTATGATTCGTTATTTTGATGAAACTTTTGTCTCATTAATTGCACAACATTGATGACAAACAATGTTAATATTATATCAGGTGATAAAAACCTGATTAAAGGCTCCATAAGAGCTTATACTATGTCACTAGTAGTATTTAATTTTATGCGAATGACATTTTATATTATACTAGATCCATAAGAATCTTGTAAGACCAACTTGGTCCCCGGGGATAAACAATGATACATTAATTTATTATAAAGTCGTATGAACGTACATTATAAAAACCATAAGTTTTTTTATCTAATGACTAGTCTACTTATACACTTGAAAGATAGGATGACATGTTGTGCAAATTATCATTTTAATGAGATAATTTTTCCGCTATTAGGTGGAGAAAAGTCAGTTCCAGAAGAACAGTATGAAAATATTTTGAATGTATTGACTTTGACTTATATATCTTGATCCTTGTACTAATAAATGTGAATCAGAAGTTCAACAGATTATTTATTTGCAAAAACTTGCAAATCGATTACCAAATGCTTTCATTGATGCAAAAAAAAAGTGATAAAATCATTTTCACTGATTTAAAATATTCCAGTACAAATTGATGTCCCTAAAGGACAATTAAATAATGCGTTGATGTCCTTGAAGGACGATTAAATAATGAGTTGATGTTCTTGAAAGACAATTAAATAATAAGTTGATATCCATAAAGGATAATTAAATAAAAAGTTGATATCCATGAAAGACAATTAAATAAAGTGTTGATGTCCTTGAAGAACAATTAAATAATAAGTTGATATCCATGAAGACAATTAAATAATGAGTTGATATCTTTGAATGACAATTGAATAATGAGTTTAAGGCACGCTTGAAGCATGGTAGACCCTGAAGAGGCAAACACATTCCTTATAAGAGGAAAACACAAGGAATGATATATGATAGGTGGCACTCTTGAAGAAGTTGCATATACAATGGGTTATTAAAATGACCGATCAGTCTCAAGCAACTCCTAAAGAGGCATAATTTAAACAAGTAGCCATATGAGAGACATATATTTTACAATTAGTTCTTGAAAAGGTATAAGTACCTAATATTGATGAGATCTCAATTATCTACTTATATATGGAAAAAAATGGGATTGAAATACTCTCATCATTGACAATATATTTTCTTTCCAAGTGGCTTTTGACATCATAAGAAATGATAAGGATGCCAAAATAGAAACTATGGATGAATGTCAACATAGAAAAAATTGACCAAAATGAAAAAAATGTATCCCGACAAAATTAGACTCATTAGAAAAATGAGAAGTATTTGGACCAGTAGTCTAGACGCATGAAGTTATTAAACATGTTGAATATAAATGAGTATTTTACAAGAAAGTGTAACGAAAAAAATGAAATCACGAGATATAAAACGTGACTCATAGATCAAGGTTTCTCATAGAGGCCTAATATTGACTACGAGGAAACATATTATCTTATGATGGACACAACCATATTTAGATATCTAATTTGTTTCTTAGAAAGATTGGATTTACGTCTTATGGATGTTGTTATTGCATATTTACATGGATATTTAGATAGTGACATATATATGAAAATCCCTAAAGAATTTCAAATGTCTAAATCAACTAATTCAAAACATTGTAGCATATACTTAATCAAGTTACAAAGATTATTGTATCGGTTAAGCAATCCAAAGGCATGTGGTACAATCACTTCAATGAATATTTGAAATGGGAAGCATGTATGTATTACCTTATTTGTTTATGCATATTCATTATGTTGAATATTTGTAATTATTATAGTATATGTGAAACATTGAATTTTGTTGGAACTCTTGAAGAGCTTACAAGAAAAATTGACTATTTGAAAAGTAAATATGAAATGAAAGATCCTAAAAAACAAAATTTTTGCCTCAACCTACAGATCAAGCATTTTTCAAATGAAATACTAGTTTATTAGTCAACATATACAAAAAAAGTTTGGAAGCACTTTCATATTGGTAAATTACATCCATTAAGTTATTCGATGATAGTTCGTTCACTTGAAGTGAAAAATGATTCATTCCGTCTTAAAGAATATGATGAAGAACTACTCGGTCCAGAAGTACTATATTACAGTGTTATTGGTGCATTGATGTATATTGCAAGTTACACACGACTAAATATTGCATTAATTGTTAACTTACTTGTGAGATATAGTTTAACACCAACTAAGAGACATTGGAATAAAGTCAATCATGTACTACGATAGCATGAGTCTATGTTATTCAAAAGGATTAGAATCTTAATTATTTGAATATGTAGATATTGACTATCTTTTAAACCCCCACAAAGCTCATCTCAAATGAAGTATGTATTTATCTATGGTGGTATGATAATATCATGGAGATTAATAAACCGAATAATGGAAACATGTGGACTACCCCCCATTAGAGGTAATGCTACCAAGTAAATAATGTTGCATGCATTGCACAAATTAACGAATGATACATTAAAGGTGATATAATCAAACATACATCACCGAAGTTTTTTACTTTCATAAACTCCAGAAGAGTGATGAAATTACTATTCGATGAGTAAGTTCAAGTGACAATTTAGTAGATCTATTTACAAAGACATTATCAATTGCAATACTCAAGAAGATCATTGGAATACACTGACTCTTAAAGATCTCTATGTTATGCTACTAGAGAAAATATAATCATGTCAACATGAGGGAAGCTAATTGATAAGAATATCACTACGCTACACTCTTTTTTTTTTTCCTTCGTTCAGGTTTTGTCCCATTAGGTTTTACTAACAAGGTTTTTAACGAGACAACTGTAGTAATCCAAAAGAATATTATATTTTTTTATCTTTCATTAAGGTTTTTTCTAATAAGGTTTTAATGAGACATATTCTTACGATCATGCAAGGAGAAGTGTTATAAAATATGAGAATTTATTGAATTATAAGAATTTGTGAATGATCATCTATATTGATGTATATCTCTTTGTAACTCTCTGTAAAAGAAAGACACTTCTAAGGAAAATTAATTCTGTTATCTTCCTACATTCTATTACACTTTTCTTTAAATATTTTTGTTTATTATCTCGTTTTTTCTTCTCCTTATTCTTTTATTTTACAACAATTTAATAGTATCAAGTAAAATTATCATTTTAGGGAATAATTATTTGACTTATGAAAAAATACATATATTTTATTTAAAGTAAGACAAAGATTATTTAGTGGGTATTTTATAATAATTTAATTGAAATTATTAAATAAACTAAATATACAAATAATTTAAAATAGTAAATTAAAATAATTAATTTATTTTAGATCTCAATTATTTTTAATTATATTTATTCATATTCAATGGGAGTTTCTTTTGTATTTATGATTTAACGTTTAAGAATTATTTTTCATAATAAATATTTTATAGTTTTTTATATATCTAAATACTTTTAATATGATTATTTAATAAATAAAGTTATTATTTAAGATTATTAAAAATAAATATGAATTAAAATTAATAATAATAATAATGTCAATTTAATAGTTTAAAAAAATTTAAGTTAATTTTATCAAACCATCTTAATACTTAAATAATAAATTTGAAATCAACAACTTAAGAATTACTTAACTAAATTTAATTTAGAATATTACTTTATTAAAATTTAAATTTAAGTTAATAATTGAAGAATAACTTAACTAAATCTAACTTAAATTATTACCTAATTATTAAATTTAATCAAACAACGGCTAATTTAGATTTTATTGAGATTGTTGATTTGAGATTTATTATGGTTGTTTTTGTAGAATTAATTTTGAATCTACCGCCTATTTTTCCTTTCAGAAATCCCCCAAATCGTAACGGCATGTTGCCTTCTCCTCATCAACCAGAGGACGGCACAATCTCTGATCTGGATGCCCCAAGCGCCACGAGAAACTCCATGGTTCCAGTGCGTACCTCTTTTTCTTATCATCGGAGGTCTTACAGTGAGATGCGGATGCGGTACTCAGGTTAGTAAGTTTGAACTAAGATGTTGAAACCATGGTTCTGTTGAGGAAGAAGATAGAATCTTGAATTTCCAGTTATGGCTCTGCTCTCATTCCAATTGCAGGTTATAAGTAGGGCAGATTTCCTAGATTCCACATTTTTTTTTTTAAAATTATTGATCAGGTCTGAGATAGGTAGATTGCATCTAGTTTTCGCAAAATTAGGGTTGTACTCAAAGTTGATTCTTTGATGTCGGCAAATATGATCATTTTTGTAATCTTGGAAGCAAAATCCGTAAGAAAGGGAGATGATGGAGGACCTTGTTGATTTGTTGAAGAAGGATGGACAGTTGAACAAATGTGGAGAATGACACTGTTGTCTGATTGTAGTCACCGATCAGGTTTCAGGAAAAATTAGAAGACTATAAGGTAGCCCATGTTCTACATTGCATAATGCTGGTCTGTTAATAAGTTTTTTGAAAAGCTAATCTAGCCAAATCTAGAACTTTAATATTAAAAAATGGGTGCTGAAGCAAAATGATAGAATAATATATTATCCATTCTCGAGCATGTGCAACCAGTACAAAGACTGCGCCTATTGGAGACAGCGGTTTAGTTTAGGTCAGGAGGAAACCCAAAAATAGGACAATGAGTCTACACTGTGCCTTGAAAATTTTATTCAAATTTAATTTTTTAGTTAGTGACTTACTCTAGTAAGTCTAAAAAAACATTGAGTAAAGACAAGTTGGTTTTTTTTTATTAGATAGGATAGTTAAAAGTCTTAATTAACTTGGAATTGAGAATTTAAAAAGAAAAATCTTTATGAATAATCAAAATAATTTAGAAATAAATTTTAAATTAAGAATTTTAATTTGGAAAAGAATTTTAAATTGAAAATTTAAAAAGAAAAATCTTTTCAAATAATAAAAATGATTTGGAAAGAAATTTTAAATTGGGGATTTAAGATTATTCAATTTTTTATTTTTTAATTTAAAACATGAAATCTTTCCAAATTCTTGTAAAACTCTTAAATTTCTAAATTGTTTTAAGTAAAATATAACTCCTAAATTGATTCAAATTCCACTATTTTTTTTTTCTTATATATACCCTACCCAAATGTGTTTTTTTAGAGAACACATTGAGAAAGACTTAACATAACTTGTCCTACATTCTGAATCTCTCAAGAATGATTTAAAGTATTGAATCTTGGGTTGTTTAAAGACCTGCATCCTTTCAACAAGACTGAGAAGTATTTATTGAAGTAATTGGAGATTGTTGCATCACGGACGTAGATCAAGTTATAGGTTTTGGAGAGTAAGTTTGTAAGATGAAACAACTAGGTAATTCTGTATAACTTGATCTCATACGGTGAATTTAGATTTGAGATCTTAGACCTTGTAATTTTATATCTCCACATTTAGTGTGGGGGTTTTCCACATTGCATATTTGTTTGATTTTTTAATATCTCATAGGTTAAAATTTAGTTATAATATTCAAAGCACATATTGTAATCTTTTTAAATACAACAATTCACCCCCTTTGTGTGGTACCCTACTAACATTAGTTTTTCAAATGATAATGGTTTCAGATAAGTTGAATGGACTTAATCCCATGTCTAGGTAGTCGGAAAAATGGGTTTCAAGAATTGATTATGCTATTTTATTATAATAATATTTATGTTTCAATGGTAATTGTGCTTTACTATTTTTATAGATTCATGAAAATATTATTTAAAATATCTGTCCATATATGAAGCCCCACGTTTGTGTATTGGATGCATTAAAAGGCATGTTGCTTCTTTCTCTTTTGTCTTATTTGTTAATCCTAACATTTTGTTTTGGTCTAGGTAGTTACTGTAGCAACTAATGGGCTACCACCATGGAGGATATTAAAAAATCTTTGGGGTGGGGTGGAAATTGGAGAAGAAGCCCCATCTTGTGAAGTGGTCGATTGTTTGTTTGGATAAAAAAAATGGTGGCTTAGGTGTTAGATGCCTCTCTAAACTCAATAGAGCTTTCTTGGGTAAATGGAGCTGATGCTTTGTGGAATAAAGTGGGACCCTTTAGAATCAAGTTATTAGTAGGAAGTATGGGGTAGAAGAAGGGGGGTTGGTGTACCCGAGAAGTAAGGGAGGGGTATGGTATGGGGGCTTTGGAAGGAAATTAGAAAGGAATGACCTTTTATGAAAAACAATTTTGTATTTTTGGTAGGGGATGGAAGAAGAGTGAGATTTTGGGAGGATAGGTGGTGTAGTGACGAGGCTCTAAGTCGTTTTTTCTCTTCTTTGTATGCTTTGGCGACTTTTAAAGAGGTGTGGGTATCGTCCTCAAGGACTAACCTAATGGAAGTTGTCAAACTAGGTCTAAATATTTGTTTTTCACCCAATTTCTTGAATTGAGAATGCGTAAAATTGAATTTACTAAAATAAACCTAAGTAAATTGCAAAAGAATTATTGACTTCTAATTCAAATGATTTAAGATTGGAGGTTCCACAATCCAACTTTGGGTATAAGGCCTCAAACAAAACAAGGGTATCAATTTTAGTTAGTATTAGGGTTCTCAGAATGTGGGGTCAAATGAGATCAACCTGAGTTCCATAACTCAAGATTGCATCCATATTCTAACTTTTAATATTTTATTCTATTATTGAAATACCAAATAGATGAATGGATATGAAAATTGGGTTTAGGTCTAGGATTTAGGCCTCTACCACTTTATGTAGATTTGTTTTAGGATATATAACAATAACAAAACCTCAAATAATTAAGGATCATGAATTACCAAGAATTCCTAGTATCAAGGAATGGGCTATTGTACCATCTTTTAATTCAAACTAACATTAGAGGATATCTCTATTTTATTTATTATGCCTCAACCTTTCATTCATTTTATTTTTAGTTTGATTTTACCCATTATTTTCCCTTGGCTCTAACTCTAAGTTTTCATGTTTCATACCCCAAGATAGCTTTTTAAACCTCTCATGGTGTTGATTTCATTCACACAATCCATAAAAGAAGAATAAAGAATCATTATTTAATAAAAGAAATTAGAAACAATTTATTAAAGTAATAAAATAAAGAAAATAAACTAAGAATTTTCAATATCGTCTTCTACCTCCAAGAATATCCAAGAACTCCTAAAAAGGAAATCTAATGCCCTGTTTATAGGTCAAAAGCTAAGTTGACACATGGCAAGATCTTAGAGAACATGTAAAATCTTCTTTCCAAATCAAGGGCTCTCAATCAAAATTGTAAAATTTGAATCATGAGAGCCTTTAGTGAAAAGTTATTAATTTTGCACAAGGATACTCCATTTTGCATGGTCATGCAAAATTTATTCCCATTGCTCTCTCAGCATGCTCTCTGGTGTATTCCGCATGTTCATGCGAAAATTCGCATGTTCATATGAAAGTGATTCCAATAGGTTTTTAAGCTGCTACAAAAGTGAGCTTTCCATTCTAGTTCACACGTTCATGCGAAAATTCACATGAACATGCGAGCGAAACTGATATTTCTTTGGTTTCTCTTTGCCTAGTTCTCTTCAATCACCCATATCTTCCTCGTTTCAACTTTGATTTGACACTGTTTGAAGTATAGGATTTTTGACTTTTCGAGCTTTGAAACGATATATAGCATGCCCAAAAATGACCTTGGGAAGTACTCCAAATTTTATCTCAAATTCATAGTATATGTTATTGCCAAATTTTGATTTCTAATTAGAATGTTTGAACTTTAAGCATATTTGTTAATCTTCTTTCTTGTGTTTGTTTGCTTTCCAACTCTTTCCATAACTTTCATTTCTCATCTCTCATGCTATGAATTACTCCATTTTCATTTGTCAAAAGTTTTCTTGTGTTTCACACTCTTGGAGCTCGCTCTAAGCATATCTAGTCTTTTCTCTACCATGACTGTAAATAACTTCTTCAACTTGCATCATTTTCATCCTTTAGACCTGAGATTTAACTTAAGATATATGTTAGATCCATGGGTAGGATCTTAGCAACAATTCAAGTTGGGTTGGGTGAATTGAGCCTTTACATTTGCATAATTCATTACCATATGTGCCACAATTTAAGGCTCTAATCAATGCACCACCCAGCCATATTAGATTAGACTGGCGAGATGGCAGCTATAACATGTTCTATTTGCATTCTTAATTTGCAGTTGTGATATACCTGGAAATCTCTTAGGCATGCATGTTAAATTTTCAGCTGTGTGTAATGTCTTTGTATATCATTTTATTTCATTTATTTTTATTTTTATTTTGTTTTTCCTGTTGAAACATGTTTTATTTCGTCTTTTCTCAGGCAATGTTTCAATGGGCAAAGACTCGAAGATAGGCATATCTAGACATTTGGATTTACAACTTGAGCATCCAGTTAAGGTTCCAACTGCTCTTGTGGGTACAAATCAAAGTATTTTTTCTGACGTTGACTCTAATAAATCTAGTGAGGCAAGGAATAATTGACAGGGTGATAGCTCATCCAGAAATTTGGAGAAAACTGCTGATCAGATACATGTAATCCCCAAGATCACTTGGCTTTTACAGACAGCAGAGAGTTGAAGATCCAAATGGACCCTTAAAGATATCAGAAATCAATAATGAAACTGTTAATGATGCAAAAGAACCACCATTGCTTGATCTTACGTTCAAGAGGATTACAGAAGTTGAACACACAACAAACACAGTTCAGGATGACGGCAATCTCTTGTGACTGTTGGGCCTTTCAGCCTTCTCAAGGTATGAGGAAGCTTAGGATCCAGAAAATATTTTTGCTGTTTATGATGGAATCTTGAACAGATTCTTCCATATGTTGTTCGCTGCTATTCAGTTACAGTGTAGCCTCAAATGCTAATAAGTCCCATTGCAGGAACATAGAAGGCGGTTCTCCAAGTGATAATAGCTCAAAGTAAAAAGGAATTGACATGTAATTTTCAATCTCATTCAAGTGCCAAATCTCCCGATCAGTGCTCATATGGGGGAACCAGTAGTTTTGATCTGGGCTCTGCAACTGAAAAAAAAAAATATTCATAGTTCTCTAATGGTTTGATTAGCAAGGGCTTAAGCTTTTTACTTTTCCTCTGTTTTAATTTTTGGACAGTATCTTGTTATAGGTGCTAATGTTGGCTGCTGTTTTCCTGTCTATTATTTCCTATGATCTTCTTTTCTGTGCTAATGGTGACCTCCCCGACACCATGAAAAAATGAAGGGGAAAAGGAAGAAGAAAAAGAAGTGGCATTAACATCAGTGGTCAAATGTTCACATCCATGCCCTGCTTTCTGACCTATGAAAGTTGATCTTTTATGTTACCACAGTTTGTTGGATTAGATAAGAGGCTAATGAGATGGCAGTCAAAACTCATTCTGGCTGAATGAGAGGGATGTGCTTGGATCTCCATATTCGGCCTCTTAACCATCAACAATAACCCGTCTAAAACATAAAACACCGGTTGCCACTAAGCCATGAGGAGTTGTGATTGAAGAAAATGACAGCAGCTGCTCCAAAATGTGGCTCTTCCAATGGTCTGGGCTTGCCTGCTGAAGGCAACACAGGAAGTAATGGGTTGGAAGCATGTCAAATAGTAAAAATGAAGGCAATGGCCTGAACAGGAGCAGTACAATGTTGAAGGCTATGGGGATAAACATAGGAGGTGATAATGTGATAGCTGGGAAAAATGGAAGTGTTGATGCTAGTGAGAAGGAATGGAAGCAATTGAAACAAAATAGATCTCATAGAGAGAAGCAGCTTTGGTCAAATTTCATTAAGAGAGAAAGGAGAGATGTATGATGCTTCAAAAATATGGTAACTAGCTTAGTTGTTTAGAAAAATGTTGCATCCCTCATATAAGTTATCCAAGAGGCATGTGGGAGATGCCTATGATTTTGCAAAAAGTATAGGCATTCCATCATGTCTAGCTAGATAACTCATTTGTAGGAAATAACATTGCTAAGTTGTTCTTTCACTAATGCTAGGTGTTGGTAAATTATTGAATAAAAAAATTCTGTTTCACTTATCTTCTCTTAGTTCTGTCCAAGTGTATCTTTATGCTAGCAGAATTTAGTTTTCTTTTACATTCTGCTTGTCATATTGATTAGTATGAAATTAGAAACCTAAAAAGTACTCATTCTAGAACCTACTGGTGAGCCCATATGGCATATTGAAAGACACATCAACAAGATGACAAGTTGAGAGCTAGCATATGTTTTTTTGGTGTAATGAAAAACACTGCTAGAAGTAATCAAGCTTGATGTTGTCATAGCTTATCATAAAAAAATAAAAAAAAAAGCTTGATGTTGTCATAGCCTAATCAAGCTAGTATGTGATGTATCATAGGTCTGTTCTTATCCATAGTTTGCTTGTCTAGGTTTTTCCTTGAATTTTCATCCTTATATTTGGTCCTAGGGTTTTCTGTAATTATTTTTCAGACCTGGTGCTTCCATCCTGCTATGAAATGGGAAATCCCATTTCATAGCAGGCTACTTGGATTTCTCAGCCACCCGAACCTCCTCATACTTCTTAATATCATGCATGATATAATAAGTTGTCCATCTTGACTCCTTTAGTACTTTTCTTAACATAGGAGATGGAACCTTAGGTTAGTATGATGGCTAAAACTGCAACAAGGTTTCAGCAAACCACTAAGTTAAAAATGATCTGACTAGTTTTCCTGAATTAGCAACTTTTCTTTGTGCCTCCTGTTGGCCAGAAGCTGTTACTTGTGAAATTGGGTATAACAATGACCAATAGAACATGGGACCTAGTTGACTAAGTGCACCAGAGAGTTGGAGACCTACCATGTAGAAGCAAAGCTGTTGGCTGGAAATGATGTTTCTTTCTTTTTCTTATTCTTTTAGGCATTGAACTTGATGGATAAGTGGTCAAACAAAACGGATTAGTAGTTAATTGAACCCATAATAATAGTCTGTTGTACCATAACTAGACTATTATTGTTGTTTAAGAATGAAGTCATGTATTTTTACAAGAATGAACTTATGTACCATCATAATAGGATCTAGAAAAATATACTGATAGTTAAATTTTTAGGGCAAACAATACTGACAATTGAGATGTGCAGATATTATTGAAAGCGTGTTTTTAATATTAGTAGGTTTATTATCTTCTTCCAGAGTGATCATCATTATATGGTGAAAATTTTAATTTGATTACAGGTTCTATGGTTGGTAAGTATGGTTTCATGTAGGGACATCAGATCTTTGCAACTAGCCTATCTCCCACCGTCTTACTATATTCTGGTCACTAGACCATTAAAGTGAGGAATCCTGGCATGTTGGTAAAAAAATATAACTTTAGTAGTGCAGTTGTCCAATCAATTGGGTCATCTTACACTGTTTATTGAGATCAAAAGGTCTGCTAAGAAATGTACTATTAGTGGAACTATCAGAATAAATTGATAGGGAAAGGGACTAAAAAGTAATGGATTATAAAAAATAACCAAACTACATATGTACGTTGGGATTGCAAGATCTAGTTGTGATGGAGAAGTAAAGTTCTTAAGTAACTTTTGAGTAATAACAAGTAGCCTTGAGGGAGCTCCGTGACTATTCTTATGTAGTTCTAATGCTGTAATAACAGAGAGATGAGTTATTTAATATTAGCTATCCATGGAATATATAGTTACTCAATGTCTTTGATAAGGAAACCCATTTGTGTGTGGAAGCAAGGTTCCATTTGAACATATGTTGATTCCTCAAACTATTGGTGGTAGGAGGTCTGCCGAACTCTGAAAATGCATGAACAATAGAACTTGACAATGGCTTGAAAAGATGTGTCACTTTCAGATAAGAATCTTGTTGAGCAGCAGCTTTAGAAGACAAAATGTTTTAACCACTAGAAAGGTTCACATGCAAATGCAAAAGACACCCTTCTCATGCAGCGTATCATTTCATCCTATACTGATAAATTTGTAAAATATTGGGGAGAGTTAGATTGTCTAAAGTAAGCCATGTTTTTTCAAATATATTCATTTATTCTTTTAGCTGGTTCTTAGAATGTGTGCATGTTTGTAAGAGAGAGTTTTCCCTTTGTTTTTCGAATGGGTTACCCCTAGTAAGTAGGAGAATTGGAACCTAATGGCTTGAAGTCAGTAGTCCCAGCTTTTGGTCCATGTTTTTCGAATGGGTTACCCTTGGTCAGTAGGAGAATTGGCACCTAATGGCTTAAACTCAACAGTCCCAGATTTTGGTGCATTTGAGCATGCTTCCATGCTAGCCTATTAACCCACCCATTGGAAATGCATGCTTTGTTTACATTTTGAATCCTTGCATGTTTATACATTTTGAGCTCTTACAAAGTTTTCATTTCTGTTTCAAACAGATACTCTGAACAAATACAGTTGTCCCCTTGAACTAGTTTGGAGGTGACCTTCCTACGGATATTCAAAAGCCCAAAATCTCGCCTTCCAGATCAGCTAGTGATCAAGATTCTTCAATCTATCTTCATGAAATTTTCTCTTATCATAGATACTGTTTAAATTTTCTCTTATCATATTGGCTGGCAAGTATTATTTTCATTAAATCTTATATTTGGTACATACTGTGTAACACAACTTGCTGTTTCTTACATTGGCAAGGACATACAATATGATGCAACAGAACAGAACAGATAGTATACATATGTGAAGATGCTCAAAAATCTTCATGGATAACTGAAAATTTCTTATTCCTTATTTTCTGGATACAGAGTGGGTTTTTTCAAAGGGGGAGGACTCTCTTTCTCTTTGTTGCCTGTGATTTCTTTTTACAGGCATTTTTCTGTATAGGTGCTGGTATTCTTGTGAAGGGGTTGGCTTTTCTGCAAGCTGCCACATGCTTTGTTGACTTTTGGGAATATGGGGACAAGAGTAGTTGTGCTCATCTTTTTAGGCGCAGGTCCGTCGGTCAGGTCAATGGTCAACCTGCAAGTTTGGAGGTCATTTTTTTTCATGGTCCTTATTTTAGGGTGAGGTGAATTTGTGCACCCTCAGGTTTTGAGATAGACCATTCTCCTGGTGGTTTAATTTTTGGTAGCTCCAATATGTATGTCTATATAATCAATATATATGTATCACATATGCCCCCAATGTTTTCCCAGTGGAACAGACTTCGATATTTTTTTTGTATTCAGCTATCAAAACAGCTGTTTTGTTGCTATTGAACAAAAGATAAGCTTGCTTGTCAAGTGTTTAGAGACTTGGACAAAAGATAAATGGGGGTGTAAGGTAGGGGAGGATTTATGTATATGGGGACAGCTTCCTCCTGGGATAAAAAACAAGAAAAAGTGAGTTGGTTGTTTCATCTTTTCTTCAGATACAATACTCTGGATTACATATCATTGTTGAAAATTTGGATAGAACTAACTGTTTGTTTTGATTTTCAGGTTTGATGTCAGACCAGGGAGATGATGGTCGCAAAATTTGTGTGGAAGATGTTCACAACAATGCAAGCAGGAGCACGATGGATTCTTTTGAAATGCTACAACTGCCCCTACTTTTAAAGGTAAATCCACACACATTGTATGTGCCATCACCTTTATAAACATAACTCTTAAAATAAAAGTCATGTCATTATCAAATAGTGAGAGATCATGAGTTCAAAATTCACCACATGTTTATTTCCCCAATTTATTGAGCCCATGTGCAAAGCTTAAAGAGATTTGTTTGCCAACAGGCCTGTGTCTTCACATGCAGCTATGGGGCCATAGATGACAGATGGTGTTCGAGATTATAATACCAACAACTTAAACTTTTAGGAAAACCAGTTGTTCAAGGCAAAAGAATAATGCAAGTCATTTTACCACCTACAAGGCAAGGTGAAAACTCCAAAGCAGAAAGCCTTTCCCTTTTGATCTTTACATATAAGAATATAATAATGTACAAAGTTAGAAAAATATTGTACCCTTGTATCAAGTAGCACAAGTAGCAAAAGAAGGTGTGGTACCAACATGGAAACCAAGTATGAAGCAAAATAATTAGGCATCAACAGTTCCACAAAGTTAAAGCACTTTCTACTAGAATAAGACAACTAACCATTTTTTTCAACATGATTTCAATAGCCTAAATATCAATAGTGATTAAACTAAGAGAACAAAGGATAGAAACTCTTGGAACTCTAGTTACCTGACAATACCCAACAGAGGGGTTATGTTGAGCATACGCTAAAAGCAAACGGCTTAAGGAATCTCTACCAACCTCGTCTAGAGCAGGATGGCCTGGGAATGTTCGAGGCAAATCCTGAATAGAGAACACGAGAAGTTAGGCTAGGGAGATTCCTAGAGTGCAATACAAGGTACAAGTAGTAGCACCTACGAATCAAAAAGATTGAACGATAAAGTCCAAGGCCCATGCATCTAATGACCTTCTCAATCCGCCTTCTCCATTTCTCAGGTATGGCATGATCTGCGTTGGGCTGCTTACTGCCACTGACTGATAAAGAGCTACCATAATCCTTGCCCTCACCAGCATTAGTTTCTGAAGCTATCAAATTCTAGTAATATCTCTCCATCTGGCGTTTTCTTGCACCAACAAATGCTTGCCATACCTGTAATGTCAATATAATAGTAACATACATAATAATTTCTCTCTAACATGAGAACACGAAAACCAACCAATTCAATAGTATCAACTGCACCTCTCCCCTGAGAGCCTTTGGCAGTCCCCCACGAACAAGGCACACTAGTTCTTCTTTCCAAGGAAAGAAAGGTTCTGGTGAGATCCCATTAGCAGTAGCACTTGCTTCCAAGGATTCATTCCCACTGTCATCTGATATCAAATTAAAAGAGAGCACTTCCTCAAAGTCCTCTTCTATGGATGGAGGATGATTTCGACCTATCTGCTCATCTTTCATATTCTTTCTCTCCTTAATGCGTAAACTCATTGTACTCTCGATGGCACTAAGGGACAATCGAATCCGGGCCCATTTTCGGACCTTATCAGCTTTTGTTTCTTTTGCCACCAACACCTCCTTTTGTTGGTCACTTTCTGTTGAACCATCAGAAACAGACTTCTTGCTACTTGACACATTCCCTTCCCCACCCCTCCCTGGAACAGACTCTGCTTCCTCCCGTGTAATTTCAGTAAGCAAAGTGTTGTTATATTCCTCCACAAAAGCACAAACTAGAGAAGACTCCTTTTGCTGTTCAAGGAATTGCTTCCATTTATGTGTCCTCTCTCCTCTTCCTCCTCCTGAATACATTGACACAGAGCTGACTAGAAAATGGTCCTTGCTATTTAATGCTAGAAACATGGCTTCATCAAATCAAATATCAAATATTAATGCGTAACAATGTTGGTCATCTGATGATTCATCTTTAGGTTATTTGCTGAGAAAAGTAAGGGTGGGGGATGAAAAAGAAAGATAACTTTGAATATTTCATCTTGGTCCCTCAAATATGAGCAACTCAACTCAACTAAGCCAAAGAACATATTCCAACCCATTTAGTGGTTCCTTGTTTTCCTAGGTTCCTAATATAATAAAATGCCTAAAAGTTGTATACACAATGTGTCATCTTTTCCCTACAACCAGAAAAGTATTAGCAACAAATTATTTTCTAATTTTATAAATGCATGCCTGACACATCCCTCCACGAGTCATGATAAATAAATAAATAAATAATAAACCTAGCCATTAAGTACCTTGTATATTTCACAGCACTCTCTATATCTTTGAAGGTGTTGAGGTCTCAATGCAAATCCATAGGCGTCTCTGTCAACATCAACGTGTAGATTCTCAAGATTCTCAAATTCAAACAGACAAATATCTCATTTCTATATATCCGAGAAAACAAGTCCAATCTATCTTCCGTATCTCCAGACTCTTGATGACAATGACAGACAAGAGAGATATGATAGATAGATACTAATATAAAACATGGAAAATTCTAGGGTACCTCTTCGGTACCTACCCAAAAAGCTTTTCAAGCCATTGGATGGCCAAGATTATAATCTTGGACATCCATTTTAAATTTGAAATAAAAATTTCACCCAGTTAAGGGAAATTCTTTCTTCCTCCATTCTCAACAATTTTGGGTTTAAATAAAATAAATATTAGATAAAAATAGAATTAGAAAAAAATAAAAAATAAAATGATATAAAATTTGAAAACATATTTATTAACAAAAAAAATCATCATATATCATAATTATATTATTTTATTTTTAACAAATTATTAAACATTTAAATTCAACATAAAATGAATATGATAATATTTTAATATGAAATGAGTATTTTAATAAAAATTCAACATTTTGGTAATCATATGTAAAGTTTAGGTAATTAGATCGTCCTAATTTTTTTTTCGTACTCTCCAAATTTTACATTTTTTGAATTTAAGGTTTTTAAAGTTAAATTACAATAAAATAAATTACTAATACTCTTTTAAGTTATTAATGATAGTATTTTCGAAAATAAATTTGTAATTTCAAAAATTTTAAAACTAAAAATCAATATGAAAAATGTGATAAAAGTACCAAACATGTATTTATCACATTTTTTATACTGTTCTCATATTTTTCGTACCCTAAATTATTTATATTTTTAAAATTTTAGATTTACTTTTTAACTTGAAATAACAATAACATAGTTTAATAATATTATTTTGAGTTATTATTGATAGAATTGTTAAAAAAAAATTAAGCATTAAAAAAATTTTAAATTGGAAATAATGTAAATTATCCTAAAAAATTAAAAAATTAAAACACTAAAAAATTAGAGAGGATATGAAAAATGTGAGAAAAGGTATGAAGATTATGAGAAATCCTCACATTCTTCGTACCTTACCTCACATTCTCCGTACCCTAAAATTTAACAAATTTTCGATTTTTTTTCCACTTAAAAATATAAATAATATTGTTTGTTGATATTAATCAAGCTTAGAAATGATGAATATTACTTTTAAGAAAATTAAAAAATTAAAACACTAAGTAATTGTAGAAGGTACGAATAATGTGAGGAATTGTACAAAGAATGCGAGGAATCCTCACATTCTTAGCACCTTTCGTCACATTCTCTTTACCCTCGAAAATTTTACAAATTTTCAAACTTTTCAAATTTTTTTTCCATATGGAAATACAATAATATTATTTATTGATACTAATTAAGCTTAGAAATGATGGAAATTACTCTTAAAAGAAATTAAAAAAATTACTTTTAAAGAAATTATGGAAGTTTGTACCCCCTCTCACAAAGTTCGTACTATCTCTCACAAAGTTCGTATCCTCTCTCACAAAGTTTGTACTCTCTCTTAGAAAGTCCGTACCATCTCTTAGAAAGTCCGTACCCTCTCTTAGAAAGATCATACCCTCTCTTACAAAGTTCGTGTTCTCTTTGACAAAGTTTGTACCATCTCTTACAAAGTTCGTACCATCTCTTAGAAAGTTCGTACCCTCTCTTAGAAAGTTCGTACCCACTCTTAAAAACTTCGTACCCTCTCTTAGAAAGTTCGTACTCATTCTTAGAAAGTTCGTACCATCTCTTAGAAAGTTCGTACCCACTTTTAGAAAGTTCGTACCATCTCTTAGAAAGTTCGCACATTCTTTTAGAAAGTTCGCACTCTATCTTAAAAAGTTCGCACTCACTCTTAGAAAGTTCGTACCATCTCTTAGAAAGTTTGTACCATGTCTTAGAAAGTTCGTACCATGTTTTAGAAAGTTCGTACCATGTCTTAGAAAATTTGTACCATATCTTAGAAAGTTCGTACACACTCTTAGAAAGTTCGTACACACTCTTAGAAAGTTCGTACACACTCTTAGAAAGTTCGTACACACTCTTAGAAAGTTCGTACCATCTCTTAGAAAGTTTGTACCATGTCTTAGAAAGTTCGTACCCTCTCTTAGAAAGTTCGTACCCTCTCTTAGAAAGTTCGTACCCTCTCTTAGAAAGTTCGTACCCACTCTTAGAAAGTTCGTACCATTTCTTAGAAAGTTCGCACTCTCTCTTAGAAAGTTCACACCCACTCTTAGAAAGTTCTCTTAGAAAGTTCGTATAATCTCTTAGAAAGTTCGTACCCTCTCTTAGAAAACTCACGCCCACTCTTAGAAAGTTCGTACCATCTCTTAGAAAGTTCGTACTCTCTCTTAGAAAGTTCGTATCCTCTCTTAAAAAGTTTGTACCCATTCTTAGAAAGTTTGTACCCTCTCTTAGAAAGTTCGTATCCTCTCTTAGAAAGTTCGTTCCCTCTCTTAGAAAGTTCGTACCTTCTGTTAGAAAGTTCGTACTCTCTCTTAGAAAGTTCATACATTCTCTTAGAAAGTTCGTATTCACTCTTAGAAAGTTCGTACCCTGTCTTAGAAAGTTCGTATCCATTCTTAGAAAGTTCGTACCCTCTCTTAGAAAGTTCGTACCATCTCTTAAAAAGTTCGTACCATCTCTTAGAAAGTTCGTACACTTTTTTAGAAAGTTCGTACATATTCTTAGAAAGTTCGTACACATTTTTAGAAAGTTCGTATCATCTCTTAAAAAGTTCGCACCCTCTCTTAGAAAGTTCGCACACACTCTTAGAAAGTTCGTACAATCTCTTAAAAAGTTCGTACTCTCTCTTAGAAAGTTCATACCATCTCTTAGAAAGTTCGTACCCTCTCTTAGAAAGTTTGTACCCATTCTTAGAAAGTTCGTATCCTCTCTTACAAAGTTCGTACCATCTTTTACAAAATATTGATGACAATTTCATAACAAATTACTAAATGCTCTCAATTTGATTAAAAATAACTCAGAAAAAAAAAATTAAAAAATCTAGATATTATAAATCATCACATATTTAAATGTCATTTAACATGACATTTCTACCTACAATAGTTATATGTAAATGGAAAAAAAAAATCAAATGTTACCTTTTAACACTTGTAATCACTTGACATCCTTCAAGACATATAAAACTCCATTTTCAAATTTAATCTATGAACAAAAAAAAAAAATTATATAAAAATATTAATAACAATTTGAGAACAAAATTTTATAATAAACTCATAAAAAATTCTAAAATCGTTATTTAACATCACATTTCTTCCTACAACAATTATATTTAGATAAAAAAAATATCAAATATTACCTTTGACACTTGTAATCACTTGAAATCCTTCATCTTCTTCATATAATACAAATTTTAAATTTTCTCTCTAAAAAAAGTTTTAAACTTGATCTTGAAATTTGATTCATCAAAATACATCTTACATATTTTGTAATTTGGTAGTTGAAATTATGTAATTTTCATATTATATTACTATTTTTTTTTTATATATATATGAATAATGAAAGTATAAAAGTAGTAGGTAAGATTTTCTTTTTTTAGATAGAGTTAGGTAATGCATTAAATAACAAATTATATTTGATATTTAATAATAAATTATAAAAAAGTTGTAATATTTAGATATATATGAAATGCATGTGATTATTTTTCACTAACAAGTCATCTTTATCGGTTTGATAAGTTTTTATAAATTTTTTAATGATATGCACTTTACACATGTCATATTTTTATTGGGGTTAAATGTGGGTAGGTAGCCCAAAATGAAGAGCGGGTAACATTATACAACCTATAAAACATTCAAAAAGAAACCAAAAACTCCATCATTACCTGGAATCAACCTCCAACGACCGCCTATTCAATAGAGACAACAACATACTTTACAAAAACCAGCAAGTCCACCGCCATATCGCTCAGTTTCCACATTCTAATATCCCAATACGAAACTTCATACCAAAACTCAAATGTCTCAAATATTTCTCAGTAACCCACTCATTCGAATACCAGCCCAGACCCCACCAAATCCGAAACAAAATAAAATGGGGAGAAAAGAGACATTATGTTCAAGAGAATCCAAGTGAGCAGAGCACGAACAGATTGAAAACCTAGAAAGATAGTGAAGCTATGATGGAACAAACCGAAGGAGAGAAACAAGGGGGGCAAGAACACGTGGGCACAGTCACAGAAGAAGAAAATGGTGGGTGTACCGTGTACCTGAAGAGTTGGGAATTGTTGAGGAGGTTCAAAGTCTTGTCCGGCATCCTCGGATGGTCTGGGTTTTGGTGGTTGTTACTTGTCGCTTGATTCCTGCAACTGTGCAACTGTTCTTCTCTTTTCCTTTTTCTCCTCCAACGTTCTTGTTTGGCTCCTTATTTTAAGTTTCCTTCCATGAATTAATTGATTTGGACTCACGTGTCGTTCGACTGTGATGTTTGGCCTGTTTGATCTGAGGCCCAGCCCAGCCACTTCTCTCAATTTTTTTTTTCCAAGGGTAGGATAAAAATATGTGTTAAGAATCTCATTATCAATAAAAGGTACACAGTTGTTTCTTGTTTTTTATGAAAGTTAATTTTAAGGATAACCCTGTTTCCTTAATAAACAAAAATAGAGAAAAAAAAATGGAGAAAAAGCAAGTCAACCCCAACATATAAGATTTAATTTGGGAAATTTGTGTTTTGATGAGCCATTTGGAAAATATATGATTTTCAGAACCCAATTTTATAAAATATGATAACCAGATTTTAATATGGAAAGTAATATTGTTTTCATGTACTCTGAGTTGGCTCCATTTTTTGTGTCAAGATTACCTTCTGACGGCAATGACTTTGGCGGCAATGATTTTTGGCTTAGGTTTTCTGGTGCCCAAGGGGGCTTCCTTTTTGGCTTTTTTCTCCATGTTGGAGTGAGGAGTGAGGAAGACGAAAGTGTCCTTGTCGTCACTGTTGCTCTGGTGGAGGAAGTCGCGGAACTTCCACCATTTCGATGATCCTGTGGAGTTGCTTTTCCTGCACCTTCCTGATGGAGACTCTGCTGCCTTGGGTTTCCACACGCAGTACGTCCCTGACAACACTCCCTCGAGCTCGTCGGCCTCCCATGACGAGCACGAAGCTGTATTGCCCTCCGGGTCTCCATTACAGATAAAAAAAATAGGTTACAGTGGTGGTGGCGGCAATGACCTTCACACCTTCAGATTTTTCTCAAATATGAAATAGAATTTCAATTGAAAAATATGCTTTTGATAGAGGAGAGAGGAACGACTTCATGCTCGTCATCAGAGGTCAACGAGCTTGAGGGAGTGCTACCGGGACATACTACGTGTGGAAACCCAAGGCGACAGAGTCTCCACCGAGAAGGTGCAGGACAAGCAACTCCACGAGATCATCAAAACGGTGGAAGTTTTGCGACTTCCTCCACCGGAGCAACAATGATGACAAGGACACTTTCGTCTTCCTCACTCCTCACTCTAGCATGAAGAAAAAAGCCGAAAAGGAAGCCCCCTTCGGCGTCGAAAAACCTAAGCCAAAAGCCATTGCCGTCGGAGGGTAACCTTGGCACAAAAAATGGAGCCAGCTTAGAGTGCATGAAAGTAATATTACTTTCCATATTAAAATCTGGTTATCATATTTTATAAAGTTGTGTTCCGAAAATCAAATATTTTCCAAATGACCCCATCAAAACATAAGTTTCCCATATAGTTTGATTGGGTGCACCATGCATGGTACAATTTAGTAATAATGAATGGGTCAGAACTCAGAACTTACGAGCATTGATTCGCTTGATGCGAAACAAAACTGCACATACATTGGAGCAGTTTTTGTTCCAAAATGATCTTATTTAATTAATTTAATCATTTATTATTTTTCCTTCACCTCAATGTTTACAATAAAAAATGCACATACATGGAATGGTTGAAGAAAAATGAGTTGTTATTATTCCAAATGAGGCCCCCATGAAAGCAGCTGTTGCAAAAGACTTCAATTTTATTTATGAATGTAGCCAGGTATGGCTGCCAAATGGCTCTATTACATGGTAACTCTAGCTCTACCATATAGGCACGTAAAACAGTACAATAGGCTAAGAGACATTCCAAAGGGAAAGGGAACCAAGCCCCGTTATTCTGTAGATAGTAGAAAACCAGTGCTGGCAATTGATCTGTTTGTTACTGGAAGATGATCATTACTGGGTCTGCAAAGCGGCAAATACGTTCAAGAGGTCAGCAATTTATATATAGTCTGCAAGCACAGAGAAAATTGAAAAAAGCACACATAGAACATTAAACTAGATTGCCATAGAAGTATTACCAGGAAACGCTTCTTGTAAGCTTCAACGAGTTCTTTGGGATCACATTTTGTTTGCTTATAAGCACCAATCTTGTTCAACTCCTGCAAAAGGACATGAATGACCAAGATGATCGTCGAAGAACCAAGAGGGACCATTACAATAACACCACACACTCCTTTGTACAACACTTACTCAAAACTAAAAGAAGTAATTTTCAAACTTTTTAGAAGTACATTCAAAATTTTGCCAAATGCCCGATTTTTCATCAAAAGTTTTTTTATGTTAAAAATATTGCCTAAAAGTACTACCAAACAGACTCTAAGTGTAGCCAAAAATTTCTGGGAGGATCATCAGTAGAAGTGCCCCAAGAAATGCTGCACTATGCTCAGATTCAATTAAATTCTGATAATACTCTCTCCACCAAAACCCTTACTATAGACAACAAAGCCAGCACTCTAAACTCAGATTAACCTATTTATATAACTCACTTCCAACAATGACCATCGTGTCACAATCCACTCTGAGGCTTAAATAGTATGAGTAAGAGTAAAAACCCTTTCAGGAGGTAAGCAGCAATAACCTGTAAGCCCAAGGCACACTTCTGAACTACTAGCATGCCTGTGCCTAGGTTTGTGCAACTTCTACAGTTTATCAATGGACAAGGAGGGCATCTGCTTCATTATGGACAAAAGTCACTGCTAACTACATTTCATCAATCTTTCTATTAACATTGTATGATTTTTGAAAGTACCTCAATCCATGCTGCTAGTTTAGGCCTGCCAGCTGTGATGTCATACTTCCACACTTCGGATAAGAAGATTTGGAATCTTTCAACAAATGGAATGTAGGCTATGTCCACCTGAAAACATAATTTTACTTGTGAAAGCTAGATGAGAAAGCACTTAACCCAAAATCAACAAAAGGCATGCAATGCAGCATTAACATGAACGAAAAGTATACCTACCAAACTGAATTGGCCAAGGAAGAAAGGCCCATCATCAAATTTATGAAGGGCAGTTTCTAGATGATCAAAAGGAGCACCTGTTACAGATAACTAGCTTCCATCAATCTCCTGCATAGATACTGTGTAATAATAAAAATTCCACAAGTATCAAGGTAAACAACTCACCGACTTCTTTTGTTGGGTCTCCTTTCAATGAAGTATATAAAATTCTGTTGAATGTATCAGTGTAGGAGATCAACTCCTCAGCAAACTCTCGCTTGCCAGGACCCTAAAATGTTTTCACATCATCACTTTTGTTAGAGAGGCGGAGACAGAGAGGGGCAGCCCATCAAGGGCACAAACGAATTTTACAAATCTTACATCAGGGCAAAGTGAAGGCCCTCCAAAGTTGCTATCAACATATTTAATCAAATCAAGACTCTCTCCAATGACTTTGTTATTGTGTTCCAGTGCAGGCACCTATAAAAGGACGACTTCTTAGTTGATGAAATAGAGGATATAATTTGTTGAATTGATGTAAAAGCATGTGTGATCAACTGTAAATGATCAACTAATGTGTTTTCCATAAGCACAAAATTTTAGAAAACCAGACATCTCAATAGGTCTCCTAATAAATAAATGAATAAAAGCATATCGTTTTCAAAGAATATTACCTTATTTTCAGGGTAGACTTTTTCCTTATACCATGCAGGCCTGTTTTGAAGGTTAAGAGGAACCAATTTAATCTGTTCTTGTAAACCCTGAAATCAAAAGATTTAAAGACAACCGAAGATCAAAGCGCGAAGTTTGAAATCTAATACCAAACCATAAAAGCTTGCATTACACAACTTAAGAACAGCAGAAGCAGAGTTTTCAAGGGAATCAAGAGAACCAACCAACCTTATAATTCCTGGTTATCCACACTCGCTGGGCGAAGGGGCAAGAATATGAAATATACAACCTTCAAGAAACAAATCCATTTTTATAAAACCCGAAGAGAAATCCAAATTTAAAAAAAAAACCAATCGCCCGCCGCCCGCCGTTTGGTTGCCAAGAAAACTCAGTAAATGAAATCCAAAGGCCCCGAAAAGAAAATTTAGTTAACCCAGTCAAACAGTATCACATCGGCTAATTGAGCCGATCATTCTGCTTCCCAACCATTGAAACAACAGAATTTTCTTTATGTTCTTTCCTTTTACAGGACTTGAGCTTATTACCAACCAAACAGGGGATCAGCAAATGATCGGAAAAAAAAAAAACAGAGTGAAAATGAAAGAACCTTGTGGTGCCATCAAAGAGAGGAGGTTGATCAGAAGTAGAATCCAACACCGGAGGCAGAAGCTCTTCCACACATCTAGGAAATTCAAAACAAAACAAAACCTCATTAATTGAAAGAAATACAATGCAAATTTATGGAGAAAATTTCCAAAATCTTACGTAGTGGCCATGTCTGCTGTCTGGGAGGGCGAGAAGCTTAGGGTGCCTGAGAGATCGCAGTTCTGAGTGGTTTTATAGGAGAAATTGATCCCACGCGATCGTGAGCAATGACGCTATGCGGAAGTCAGCGCGCGGCGGAGGAGAGATACAGTGTGAGGGCGATCACAAGATGAAATCCTGGGCTCTTCTCTCAGCCGTTGGATTTAATTACTTTTTGCGATTTTTGGAATAACCCGGTCTTGCGAATTCCTCTCCTGGTTCTTGCGAAGGATCTAGACCTCTATTCTTGATATTACAGCGAAAATCACTCTTTTTTATTTTTTTTCAATGTTTTTAGCTTCGCTAGGAAAAAGGAATAATAATAAATAAAAAAATGTAGAGAATTAATTCTATGTTTGATAAAATTAGTTCAAAAAATTATATGAGTTTAGAAAATTTTTTCTATTTTTCTATTTTTATTTTTATCTTTTTTTTTTTAAAACATTTTTAGTTTTTCTAAAAATAATTCTTATTTTTAAATTTTATTTTCTAAAAATATTTTTATTCTTTTTTTACTTAAAAAAGAAGAAGCATTTGATTAAGAAAAATAAAAACTATTTTTAGAAATGAAAATTTTAAATTATAATGATAGTCCATGAAATTATTCTAATATAAAAATATATTCATTTGTAATAATAATACATAGAATATTTATATAGTGTTTTTTAAAGATATATTTTATTATAAATATAGATATGAGATAATATTTTAAAATATGTTTGATTATAAATACATATAAGATAATATTTTATTTACATCAATATTTCGTATCACATAATTTATTTTATATGATTTTATTCCTTATTTCATTTTCAATTTTATAGATTTACCTTTTTTTTTTAATGTGAAAATTTAAAAATACTTGTAAAATAAAAGAAATAGAAAAGGAAATAAGAACAAAATAAATGAGAATGTTGAGAGGAAAAATAGAATATTATTTCACAAATAGTCTATTCCAAGCCACACAAAATTAGTATCAAATCTATTATTACCATCAAAGCCAGATAAATATCAGTTTCACAGTTGGTGGCTGATTGTAAATTGGACTGGAACAGACAAAGAGCAATTGTAAATTTTAAAAGAAATCAGTCTACTGTCCCAGCTCCTTTGGCTGGTCAGATTTCTTCATTAGACTCAACAGTACCCCAGCACCAAGACTTGATAGTCCGATTTCCTGTTCTAACCCATTTTATAGGGCGTAGAGTAAGATGTTGATAAGTCAACACAATCCCATCAATGACTTACTTTCCAGACACCATCTTGACTTGTTACGAATAGATTGCCATCATAATTAGCTGTAACATTAAGAACAAACAAATCTTGGACCATAAACATAATCATTTTTAGCAAATAAAATATTTCTTCAGATTTGAAAAAGAAGGAAAAAGAAGAAGAGAAAAAACAGTTCCTCAAAAGCCTAGGAGGCTTTCTTGCACAGTTCTCATCACTGTTGTCATACATTCTACTTCAAAGATTGAATGTTAGCTATCAAGTTTATAGAAAGCAATATTAAGAAAACGAAAGTGTAGGAAAATCTGTGAGAGGAATGATTTGATACATACAATCTGACTCCACAAATCCTTATCACAAACTACCTTTCTTATGCATACCTGAGCCAAGTTGTGTCCAGACTCCAGAGTAATTACTGGATGGAAATGGACAATGTTAATCGCAGAGTCAGTACAAATACACTTGATCCCCTTTCATTTCTTTGTATTTCGTCTCAAATCCTATTTTCTAGAGCCCATCTAACAAGGACTGAGCTTGGGCTGGCCTATACTCAACCTGGAGTTGGATCAGAAAAAAGGACTATGTGTTGAGTTCTAACAATTGTAAGAGAAGGTCAAATATCAGGCCAGTTTGAACCTAATCTAAGGTTAATTTCACAAAAGGGCTCGCTCAAGCTGAGAGTACCTTAGATTGGACTGTGCTGAGCTTGAGTCACTGGCCCCTGCTTCTGGCTAGACTTGAGCCCAAGCTTAGCCCACCCCAACTTATAGCTCATTTCACAGAAAGATTCAAAGTACTAGATTCTCAAATTTTTAACACACTTGACAATTATTATCATCATCCTATTATTTCTTCATTGAACTGCTCTCTTCATTATAGATCTTGATGGTGATTGGTAACATTCTTTGTCCAACAATAAGCCGGGACACCAAAGGGAGTAACAGTAGGAACTTGAAGCATTGCACTAGAGGCAAGAATATTCAGGCATCAAGAATGGAAAGTTGGAATATATTTTCCTATAGGAGGAAAGAAAATGTTGTCAACAACAATACACCAATAATTAAAGCAAATGTGTAATGACTAACAAGCAGAAATCTGAAACCAATTTGGAAAACTCCCATTGATAAGGATTCTTATCTATATGGCAGCACAGGACATGCCAGCTTCGAACCATACAACCACAAATTTATACTGGAGAAAACAGAGGTGACCAATGCCATCACATTCAAGACATAAGTCTTTAGGTTTCAGAGTGCAATTTTTCTGATTTTGACTATGTGTAAAACAAGTTTAATGATTATGGAACCACATTAAGTCAAACTACTAAAATTTCCATCTCAGGTTGGAAAAACTTGACTAGTTCAAAAATATTACAAAAAAAAAAACTATTGACAACCTCCTGTGACATCCATATATGTATATACATATGTCTATATGCATAGAAAGACAAGGTAGTTACCAGTCACAGGAATGAATTTCTGGCATGTCTTCACTACAAAGCTGTTGGATAGGTCTGTCTCATCTTCATCAGCAGCAAATAGCTGTTTATAATAGGTTTACTGCTTCAAACCTCTTTCATATAACCCAGCCAAAATTTCAGAAAGAAATCCAATTAACAGCAATAGAACCATGAAGTGAAATAAATAAATAAATAAGTTCATACACATGGAATTTCACCTGAAGGGTGGCTGAGAGAGGGACGTCTCTGAATAGAGGATGATGGCTGGCATAGTGAGCTAAGCATAGGATGGACAGAGAGGCAGATTGGAGTAGAAAAGCTGGGGGAGAGAAAGAGAGCAGGGGTGGGGGTGATATCTGGATAAAAAAACAGAGGAAGTTGTTGTAAACTTCATTGTCAACCCAAAACCAGAAATCTCATGTTAAATCATATAAAGAAAATATGTTGATTAGATTAGAGAATGTAGACAAACCTAAATCCATTGTCGGTCTTGAAGAAGTATGGTTCTTCTAAGGCAATAGAGGAGGAAAACCACCTTTCTGTTTTCTTGGGAGGCAGGAACATTTTGTATTTTCAGAAAAGAAAACTTAGAAAGACACTAAAAATCAATTTCATTTCCCCTTTTATTAATTTCCTCTATGCCTCAAGGACCATACCCATTGGGCTCTTGGGCCACATGTATCTTAGGCCCATCATGTAAGATACATGTGACTTGGGCTCTACATACAAGGTAGCCTATACTTAATAAATATAAATTAAATATGTATAGATAGCTTAATCATAAATAATTAGTTATTCTAAGGGATAGGGATTTTCAATTTGGAAGGGGAAGGTTTTTCAGTAGGGGAGAGACCAGATAAAAGGAAAAAAAAAAAAGGTTGGAGAGCAAGATTTCTAGAGAGAAAAAAAGAAGAGGATCAAGAAGAGAAAACAAGAGCACTGACGTCAATGTGGTTTCATCCGCATGTTGTTGCCCCTGCTCCGGTGGCTGCTGTCGCACCAAAAGCAGCTGCTTCTCTGGCTCCTCCTTCCTTTCTGATATCAATTGGTTCGTGGCATTGTTTGTCATCCCTCTGCTTTCGTTTCCTTTCCTCTCTCCCATTCGTCCCTCTCTTTCCTTCCCTTTCTTTAATCTCCATTTTCTTCCTACGTGCCCACCTCTCACATCTAGCACATGTTGCTACCCCTTCCACCATACCCATGTCTTCGTTGCTCGCCCATGCCGCAACTCACAAATTGCTATTCCCATCCCACTTCTCCATTCCCTCACTGCCATCATCAACGTGCAACCATTGTCCCTCTCCATCAGCTTGACATCCATTGATCTTCGGTTTTAAAAGTGAGGTAAAACTGTCATTTGATCTTCACAGTTGATATTTTGAGCATTGTGTCATGGGATGTTTCAAATGAGCCTCCCCATGGGTTTATATAGAGCACATGAAGCTTATGGAGACTCCCACACTTAGCCATTAGTGGGAAGAGTGTGGAAGGTTCTAGAGATGCTTAGAAAAGTCCACACAACTCTACACTATGGTGGAAGGTATGAGAGGAGTCCAAAGCTTTCTAGAGAATTCCAGAGGTCTCTTGTATATTCTTGTCCATAGGTTTGTACATAGAATAGTGTAGGATGTTATAGAATATTCTCGAATTGTAAGGGACCCTCCAAGGTTCTAGAGAGTTCCATTGGTGCCTATAATTAGGTGAGGGTCTCATTTGGCCAAGGTACCAAGCAAGTGAGTTCCTAAAACACTTGTAAAGGCTTCCTTGAGTAATAAAGCTTCCATTCCTTAAGAATTGCCTACTATGCCTTCTTAAACTTTTGAGTCGTGAGCATCTTAGCCTAACAGGCTAAGTGTTGGGAGTAAGACTGACTTAACAAGATCAAATGTCTTGACTTATCTAAGTGCCGCACAAGCTTAGAAAACAACTAAGTCCGTGACAATTGGGTTTTATTGGTGGGCTCTCAAGGCATTGAGTTGTGATTATTTTTGGGCCTAAATTTGTTCATGTGGGCTTTAAGTTTTATTTATTGAGTTTAGGTTTGATTAGTTTATATTCATTTGGGCTTTTGTTTTACATGGGCTTGACTGTTGACTAAAGGGCTTTCTTTTGAGATAGAAAATGAGGCTTGATAGGAGCACACGAGTACATGGCTATGCATGGTCACTCTCTAGTGCAATAACCTAAATGTCACGTGTCATCCTCTTTGTTCATTTATTTATTTATTTTTTTGGTGTTAAAACTTAATTTTCAAAACTCAAAATTTCAAATAATTCTCAAAACTCTAATTTCTTTCAAATTTAATTTTCAAAACTCCAATTCTCAAATTTAATTTTCAAAACTCCAATTTTTAAAATAAATTTTCACAACTTCAATTTTCAAAGAATTTTCAAAACTCCAATTCTCGAATTTAATTTTCAAAATTATTTTTTTTTTTAAGAAATTCAATTCTCAAACAATTCTTCAAAATTCCAATTTTCAATACTTCAATTTTTAAATAATTTTTCAAAATTCTAATTTTCAAATTTAATTTTTAAGAAATCTCATTCTCAAATAATTCTCCAAGATTTAATTTTCAAAACTTTCATTTTCAAATAATTCTTCAAAATTCCAAATTTTAAATTTAATTTTCAATATTTCAATTTTCAAATAAATTTCAAAACTCTAATTTTCTTTCAAATAGTTTTAATTTCACTCCAGTTTTCAAATAATTTTAAGTCCTCAACTTTCATTCTTCATTAGGGTTTTAGATCACCAAAAATCCCGATTTCAAATAAACTTGCTACCTTTCTTTTCAGATAAGCACTTTCACCAATTTTCTTTGATTTTAAAATAATTTTCTATTTCTCTTTATTTTAAAAAAGTATGAATATGATTTTCATAAACTTACTACATTTCTCTTTAGATAAGTACTTTCACAAATTTTCTTTTATTTTAAAATAATTTTATATTTCTCTTTATTTTAAATAAGCATGAATATGATTTTTATAATTCTAAAATAATGGAATTTGTAAGATTAATTTATGTAAAATCCTATAACATGCTTGCAGCTTCTTTAAATATATGCATTCTATGGGATGCATTTATGTTTCATTTGCAATAGGATAGTTAATAACTTAATACCGTGACATTCCAACAGTGCAAGAATATAGCAAAATCAGAAATAAATAAATAAAACTTTCTCTAGTGTCATTATTTCTTTCTTTCTTTCTTTCTTCTATGGTGACTAGCAACATTATCATCTTCTGATTTTCAATTACTTGAGGTTCATGCGCAGAAGTAGTAGTAAGACTGAATGACGATGTTCTTCAAATTGATAAATTGTAGTTTTTTCATTCATTCTTTCATTCGTTCATGTACAGAGTATATATAGAGGGTAATCATCATTCTAAGAATGGGAAAGAATGATACAAGGAAAGAATGATATAAGGAAATAACAACTAATATCCTAATATCTCAACTTTCCTAATATCTCAATATTCCTAATATCTTAATATTCCTAGTATCTCAATATTCCTAATATCTCAATATTCATAATATCTCCACTTTCCTAATATCTAAACATTCCTAATATCTCAACACTAAATGATATAAGGAAATAATGATATAAGGAAAGCATTCCTAATATCTCAACACTCCCCCTCAAGTTGGTGCATAGATGTCACACATGCCCAACTTGTCTAAAAATTTTGAGAACACTTGACTTGAGACAGCTTTGGTAAGGATATCGGCCAATTGATCTTCTGATCGAATCTTAGGCAATTCCACAATCTTATCATCCAACTTTTCCTTAATGAAGAATCTATCCACCTCGACATGCTTTGTACGATCATGTTGTACTGGATTATGAGCAATATCACATGCGGCTTTATTGTCACAAAACAATCGGATTGGTTGCCTAGATAGGTAACCTAAATCTTGTAAGAGGAGTCTTAGCCATAATGCCTCACAAAGTCCAAGAGCCATACCTCTAAATTCCGCTTCTGCACTTGAACGAGCGACGACATTCTGTTTCTTACTTTTCCATGTCACAAGATTACCACCTACAAAGGTAAAGTAACCAGATGTAGATCGCCTATCATCTACTGCACCAGCCCAATCAGCATCAGTATATACTTCTATACTCTGATGATCAACATTTTTTTGCGAATAAAATTCCCTTCCCAGGAGCATTCTTCAAATACCTCAAAATACGCATGACTGCATTCATATGTTGTTCTCCAGGATTATGCATGTATTGACTCACTACACTCAATGCATAAGCAAGATCTGGTCTTGTATGAGCTAAGTACATTAATCTCCCCACAAGTCTTTGGTATCTTCCCTTATCGGTTGATACTTGATTAGGCTCAACACACAATTTCAGACCTTCTTCTATTGGTGTATTAATAGGTTGACATCCCGACATTCCAGTCTCCTGTAAAAGATCTAAGGCATACTTTCTTTGAGACAGAAAAATTCCTTCACTTGATCGAGAAACTTCAATCCCAAGAAAGTATTTCAGAGGACCTAGATCTTTCATTTCGAATTCTCTAGATAGATAATTTTGTAGAGCTTTTCTTTCTTCAGGATCATTTCCTGTAACTACCATGTCATCCACATATACGATGAGTGCCGTAATCTTACCATGTTGCTTTTTAGGAACAAAGTGTGATCTGAATTACTTTGACGATAGCCAAAAGCTCTCATTGACTTTGTGAACCTTCCAAACCATGCTCTCGAGGATTGCTTCAACCCATACAATGACTTCTTCAATCTGCACACCTTCTGACATTGCTTTTCTGACACCATGCATCCTGGTGGAAGATCCATATATACTTCTTCAGATAACTCGCCATGCAAAAAGGCATTTTTCACATCAAATTGTTGTAATGGCCAATCTAGGTTTGCAGCTAAAGACAGTAATACTCGAATTGTGTTGATCTTAGCTACAGGTGCAAATGTCTCTGTGTAGTCAATTCCATAAGTTTGAGTGTACCCTTTTGCTACCAGTCTTGCTTTAAATCGTTCAATACTACCATCTGCCTTGTACTTCACAGTATAGATCCAACGACACCCAACTGGCTTCTTTCCTGGTGGACATTCTACGAGTTCCCATGTTTCATTCTTCTGCAATGATTTCATCTCTTCATTCATGGCTGCTTTCCACCTTGGATCAGCTAAGGCTTCCTGCACACTGTTAGGAATAGCTACAGTAGATAATTGATTTACAAATGACTTATTTGATTCATACAAACGATGGGTAGACACATAGTTGCTCATGGGATATTGACTTTAGTAGACAATTCAGGTTCATATGTGGGTTTAGGAATACCTCTATTATGACGATGTGGTAACCGTTTCATGAATGGATCAGACTCCAAATTAAGAACACCCTCAACAGACGACGATTGGTTTGGTATTTCAATGAAGACATCTTCGGATCCAAATTGTTGACCACTCATATCCAACTCACCCACTTCCTGGTTCACTAGTTCAGATTGTCCAGATTCATCTTCCTCAGAAATATGATAATCATAATCGAGAGTCTGAATTTCCTTATGGTACTCCCCCTGAAGTTCAGACTCAGATGAAAAATACATTGAATCTTCATGAAACACCACATCCATTGTAATATACATTTGTCGAGTTGGAGGATGGTAACATCGATATCCCTTTTTGTGCAATGCATATCCAACAAACACACATTGCAATGCATGGGAAGTTAACTTGGTGCGTTGGTGCTTGTGTAGATGCACAAATGCTACGCAACCAAAAACACGAGGAGGTAGATTTGGGACGGTTGGGGCAACAACGGCATTAGTAAGAGCTTGGAGAGGTGTTTGAAAGTTAATTGAGCTAGAAGGTACCTGATTGATCAAGTATGCGGCAGATGTGATTGCTTCTCCCCAATAAGATATTGGTGTTTTTGCTGCTATCAAGGAAGCACGAACAACCTCTAACAAGTGTCGATTTTTTCGTTCAGCGACTCCATTTTGCTGGGGTGTATTGGAACAAGTAGTTTGATGAATGATGCCATGTCCTTCCAAATACTTTTGAAGATCAGAACTTTGATATTCTCCACCATTATCACTACGCAAAACCCGAACCTTTGCATTGTATTGAGTTTCAATCATTTTATGAAATTTTTGAAACAACAAGTTCACTTCATCTTTGGTCTTCATCAAGCATAACCATGTCATTCTGGTACAATCATCAATAAAAGTAACAAACCAACGTGAGCCACTCAAAGTTGGGACTTTGGATGGGCCCCAAACATCAGAATGTATAACCATAAAAGGAAACGGACTTTTATTCAAAATTAACGGAAACGAAGCACGATGACTTTTAGCCAATTCACAAATATCACAACGGAAACCAGAAATATCACTCTTTGCAAACAAACTAGGAAACAATTTTTTTAAATAACCAAAGGAAGCATGTCCCAGACGTCGATGCCACAACCAAATTTCAGACTTTTTCTTCTCCCCCTCAGATCCATCTGCCATCAAGGTTTGTTGCAACTTATTTGAATCCTTTGACTGCAAGTCCAAGTAATAGAGTTTTCCCCGTTTAATACCACAACCAATCGTCTGTCTTGTTTGGATGTCCTTAATCACACAAAATTCAGGCCAAAAAATGACAATACAAGATAAGGCTGTAGTGATTTGAGAAACTGACAAAAGATTGTAATCTAAAGATGGAACAACTAAAACAGAATCCAAATTCAAAGTATCAGTAAGAGTTAAGGATCCTTCCCCAATAACTGGGGTTGTGTTACCATTGGCTGTGGAAACAATTTTTTGTGAGGAAGGTCTAAGGGGTGAAACCTGTCTAGAATCAAAAGTCATATGATCTGTAGCACCAGAATCAATTATCCATGTACTATTAATAACAGGTGTAAAAGTATTTAAAAACTTACCACCATGATCAGTAGCGGCTACCAATGCAGAGGCTTTCTCAGCAACATTAGCCTCTGTTTTTATTTCGGCAACAATTGCAGTCGAGGTTTTCTTGGAATCCTTCTTCCGTTGATCACGATTATTATAAGTAATACCAAAGTGTTGATAGCCTAAACATGATCTAAAGGTCCATGGTTCAAACCCTCGGTTCCTTATTGTTTTCCTAGTCATACCAAGAGTCGTTGCTTTGAAATTGTGGGATATCCAGACTGGTGGGATCAGTCTTATTGCAGTGAGTGCATTTGAAGGTTGACTTATCAATATTAGGGCTTGTCTTAGGATGGTTGATCGCTGTCGGACCACCATAGCGACAAAATATCCAGGATTTCAGTTCCATGGCTCTGATACCATCTTCAAATTGATAAATTGTAGTTTTTTCATTCATTCTTTCATTCGTTCATGTACAGAGTATATATAGAGGGTAATCATCATTCTAAGAATGGGAAAGAATGATACAAGGAAAGAATGATATAAGGAAATAACAACTAATATCCTAATATCTCAACTTTCCTAATATCTCAATATTCCTAATATCTTAATATTCCTAGTATCTCAATATTCCTAATATCTCAATATTCATAATATCTCCACTTTCCTAATATCTAAACATTCCTAATATCTCAACACTAAATGATATAAGGAAATAATAATATAAGGAAAGCATTCCTAATATCTCAACAGATGTGTACTAAGTGAAAGTTTACACCCTCACAAAGGTTTGTAATTAACCATCACTTGCATTGAGATTCTTGCTTCAAAAGAACTTCTTATATACCCTTCTTTCTCATTATGGAAAATGGTCTTTATAAATAACAGTGAGAGGAAGGTATGACATGCAAACCTAACAAGATTTCAAAGGAAGATCATAAAAGTTCATACAACAACCACAGATATCCAATCCACACATGGGTAATTTTTACAATTATGCCATATAGAGCCATGTTCCTTCATACCCAGCAAAAAACCTCCGATGCCTTGCCAACTCCATCTTTAAACCCCACACCAACACCAAATATCACAGCCATGCACACCTACAAGAAGCGACTACTACGATAATTTACTCTAGCCAATAACAGAAACAAGAAATCAATACATAACAGGCACTAAGCTGAGAGGCACTTACCCTTAAAGCAACAGTTCTGATGGAGGAGACATAAGTTTCATAATTTTGAATAAGAATTCATCCTATTGTAAGAGTCTAAAATTCACCTCATCATTCATCCTATTAATTTGATAATGAACTTCAGAAGTTGTTACAAAAAAATCAATTTTTAATCATTAAGAATAAGAATTTTGAATGCTTGAATACTTACATTAATTTTGGTTACCTTATGCTTAGGGCTGTGGTTTATGAATAACAGGATTCTTTTCCTCTTAGATGTTTTATTTGCACTTGATTTTTAAAATATCACCGTGATTTTATGAGAGTAAAAGTTAAGATGTAAGATTTTTTTACCGCTTCCTGACTTTGAGTCGGGAGTAGAGCAAAGGCCTTCACAAATATTTGAAAAACAACTAGTTTAGAATTAATCATTATCTAATTTAAAAAATTGAGAAGGAAAAAAATCTAATATAGTGTTTATAATTATAACATAAATAAATATTTACGAAAGATCTTTGTAACTTGAATTAGTGTCTTTAATACTGACAACTTCTTTCTTGAGGATCCTTGTAACTTGAATGTTGGTAACTTCTTTATTTAAAGAAACTACTAGAATTTTTTATTACCCCCCCTTTAGATTCATTATAAAAGAACTATATTTTAAATTATTTAATTAAAAAAATAAATAAAACGTCACACACGTAGAAAAATAATTTAAATTTTTTTAAAAATGATATAACACCTTTCATCAATTTCCTTATCCCCATATCACACTCAAAACATTTTTCTATTTTTCAAAAAAATAAAATGCTCAAACAAAAATATTAAATTGAGGGGACATTTATAATTTTGAATAAATGAAGGTGTGTGTGTGTGTTTTTTTTATTATTTAATTTTTTATCTGTAAGATGCTTAAACCAAAATTTTCATATAAAATAAAATTTAAAAATTCTGGATAACTTTTGTTAAAAATAAATTTAAAGTACTTTACTAATTACTATTGTGTAACCTGGATGAGAGTCAATTCACTGTAAAATAGAAAAGTTGTGATAAAAAATAAAAAATAAAAAATCAATGTTAGGATTTTATTCTTTTTCTTTTTTGTCAAGAAAATTTAAATATAAAATTTTCTAATGACTTATTACTCAAAAACAAAATCAACAACATAAAATCACTTTATTTGGATATAATAGAAATTAATATAAAAATTCTTTCACATATAACCACTATTTTCACCTTAAAATTGATCTATTTCTCCATAAAATCATTCCATAATTTTATAAATTTTTCATTCAAAAAAATAAAATAAAATAACAACACTGAAACCATAAAAAAAATAAAATTACGAACATTCAACTCCATTCACATTTAAAAAAACAAGTTTTTTTTTTAGACACATTGAAAAGAAATACATAAATTGCACCTTTTTCTAGACACATTGATCTGCTTGGCCATTAAAAAAAAATACATAATCATGCTACTTATCGTTTCACTGTTGTTGCGGTTGAAAATTGGAATCCCCATCACTCTTTGGCTTTAAATCCTGCGTATCTCCTTTACTTCCGCAAGGAAATCTCTGACCAAAAAGAGGGCAAATTAAAGATAAATGAGGACCCAAAAAGGGGAAAAATTTACTACTCAATTAAAGGTCAATAATGAAGCATGCATAGTCTTATAAGAGTAAATTAAGTTTCAAAGTAAAAAAAGGAAAAAGTAAAAGCGGGTTATACTTTAATAAAAGTATTTTTTGTAAAAATATTTTTAAGAGAATTATCTATTAAGTTTTTCTTCAAAACATTATAAATGATTTTTTGGATTTTTTAAAAATGTTTTCTAAATTTTATTTATCATTTTATTTGTATTCAAAAATAATTTTTATGCTGAAAATGTTTTCTAAAAATATGGTGAAAGGAAGTCTTAAATTACATTACATTATTTTGGCGCCTCCTCCAAATGTGTTGCCAAAGGAATTTGAGCTCATTCTTTCTTATGGGCTTCACTAGGAAGTCGGTTGCACCCTTCGACAAACAATTGAGCACCAAGGCGCCGGAGTCATGTGTAGACATCACTGCATGCAACCCAAATCTCATCTCATCAAATTTAAATACCAGTTGCTCAAAAATATCCCACACAACGTGGCATCAAGTCAGAAGGATCGATGGAAGAAGGAGCACAAGATATACTCACTAATTACTGGAATATTTTTGCGGGTTTTGTGGTTCATAATCTTGCATAGCAGTGCAATACCTGATAGACGAGGTAAATTCACCTCAGTTAATACAAGATCAATATGATTGCTTGTATCTTTTAATATCCTCCATGCTTGCAATCCATTCGATGCTTCTGTAACTGTAAAGCACCAAATTGAACGTTGGAGACAGCACAAGCATAACCCAAGAAATTAAGACCATATTTGGTAATTATTTTTGAAAGCCATTTTTTGTTTTTTGTTTTTGTTTTTAAAAATAGAAATATGGTATTTTTGGATAATGTTATTTAATTATTTTTTTATAATTGTTTTAAAGAAATAATGACATAAATATGAAGAAGGATTAAACTTTTATCGCGCAAAACTGATTTTTAAAATTGTTTTCGAAAATACTTGTGAAAGATAGTGAAACTAGCTACACCCATGTAGGCCATATTTGTTGAGAAGGATAGAAGTAGAAGTAGAGAGAGGGAGATGAGAGATGATGACTAACCTTGATAGCCACAGTTGCGAAGCAAAGCACCGATTACATAGCGCGTAGAATCATCATTTTCCACTAGCAGAACACGAGATTTCATGAGGACCAACGCCTCGTAACAATCCATGGACTCTTCATCATCACTAACATCGTCACCTTCGGCGCCTGCAGAGGGAACCTCATCTCCATCCCTAGCTTTAATATCCTTCCCATCTTCCCCGCACTGACCCAGATAAGGTAACCCTATCTTTCCATCAGCGTTCATGTTAACAGTCCCGTTAAATCACACCAAACCTTTCCCCTTACAACTCACTCTTTATCTTTACCCTGCAACAACATCACAGCACAACCCTTCTTCCATCAAGACAATAACTTACTACTACGGAAACTAAACTTAGAGGATAAGGATGTTTTCAAAAGATCAAATTTAAAATTTTTGAGAATTTTGTTGTTGAGGAGGGAATGTTCGATCTTGGAGAAAGATACTGTGGGTGTGTGCATATGGATAGTGATTAATGTTTGAGATAGACAGTAGCTCAAGGTGTGAGTTCACCAGATAAGCTCAGACTCAAGAGTAGACTTAGTAGTTCAGATTCCGGATAAAATTAAGTTAATGCTTTTGGCTTATTGAGTTAAGAGTCCGGACAAAATATTTGAAGAAAAGTTTTTACTTAAAAAGACAAACGAAATTAAAACAGCTGTTTTTAATTGAGTGATAGTTGTTTTTCCCATTTTAGATGTAAGCTTTCATATGTAAATAGAGGTGATAATTCTTCTTCGTATGTCATGTTCATTTTGTGTCATAACATCAAGTATTAATTAAACCAAGTGAGTTATCCCATATACAACATGATTAATGACCATGTTAAAATATAAAAGTCTATTTGACAGTAATTTTCAAAAATATTTTTAATCTTTCTAATAATTAGAAATTTTTTATTAAAAGAGTTATTTTTAAATGTTAGAAAAATTAGAAACACTTTTAAAATTATTATCAAACAAATTTTAAATATGAACAAAACTTTATTATTAAATATGTAACGCAACACAATATGCATAATCTATTTCATTATCAAGTTGAGTAAGATTATATATGAGTTAGTGTGTTGTTAATTTAATGTATTTATAACTTAATCACCCTATTTGGTAATTATGTTAAAAAGGTTTATTTGAACTTGAAATGAGGTAAATTGAATGTTAGCCCATTTGCCCCCTAATCTTTAACAAATCTAAAATAATATTATTTTAAAATATTTCAAGCTTTTTAAAATTAAGAGAAATATTCATTTTTAGATGAGTCAAACCTAAGCTAAATGGGTCATTAAATTGTTTAACATGATATAATTATTAAATAGATTATTTTGGATCAAATTTGAGCACATGGTTTGACTTAAATATGAACTATTTATTAAATAAATTATGTGCATTAACATGAATTTGACTTAAACACAATTAAGTTCAACCCAAATCCATAAAAAGCAAGTTGAGTTTGAGTTAGGTTTATGAATTACGTCAAATTTTATCACCTCTAATTATAAGTAAAATTATCTTTCTTAATTCATTGCATTGCATGCTAAGTAAAAGTGAGATCATCTTGTCAATCTAACACTAATTTTCTGAATTTTGGTAAAAAAAATTCTTAAAAATAATGATCAAGAAAAGGTTAGGATCTATGTTTTCAAAAGGACAACAATGATATATAATTGATAATTTTGATGCCCTTTTCATATGTTGAAGATATGAATGATTATAGCTTATTTGAGACCAAGGATTGTGGCCAGGAGAATTTGAATTATGCCAGTGGCTAATGACCACATTTTTGTTGTATGATTCAAAGTAAAAAATAAAAAACATCATATCAGCCATGATGTGATTGGAAAGGGGGGAATCTTACTCAATTGAAATCTATGATAATATGTGTATCTCTTCTTTCAAGCAGTACCTTGAACAATATAGGAAAAAACTTTATAAATTTATAGTTTGAGTTCAAAAATAATTTTATGTTCTTCAAAACAAAATAAATAAATACTTTGACCACTAAAAATCATTTTCTATTTTCTGTTTTTTAATAATAGAAAATAGAATGTTTTTAAATAATATGGGATGATGGTGTGTTGAAAAAATAATATGAGATGATGGTAGGTCACTTTTTTTAAAAGATAAAAAGGGATTAAACATGTTGGAGTGGATTCTGAAAGTAGTGAATCATTCACATGGAGCAGTTCAGAAGGGACGGACACCTAATTTATTCCACAGTACATGCTACCAAACAAAAGGAAAAGTGTTGAAGAAAGAAGAAAACTGAGGTTGTTTCTATCATTCACATGGCCCAAATTCAACAAGGACGAGCTAATTATTCAATCAAGCTCACTCTTCCCCTTTAAAAGGGACTTGAGGAGGAATGAGGATGGGGCAGGTCATTTGCAGTACAACATGAAAAAGTAAAAAAAAACTTGAGGGAGATGGAAAGGAATCTTGGTTACCCACTACTCTTACTAGTTACTAGAATGATGTTTAAAGGAGAGGTTGGAGGGTGTTTGGCTAAGTTGGCAAATGCCAAACCACAATGGTATTTATTCCAAGTGCTTGTTTCAAAAAAGAAATCATTAGTGCCATCATGTCATAATGGAAAAATAACAACCGATAAGACCCCATAAAAAATAAATAAAAAAAATCTAAGGTTATGTTTTATTCTCAGAAAATTTGAAGGAAAATGCAAAAAAAAAAAAATATAAAGGAAAAACAGGACGAAATAAAAAGTAAAGGAAAATAAAAAAATAGATTAAAAGTTAATAAATTATTTTTTTTGTTACTTCAAACTCATTTTATTTATTTTAACTCATCAATATAAAGATTAAATAATTTAAAAATACATAAGTTTTTAATTAGTTTTAATCATATTTGATTTTCTTTAATATTTTTCATAGGACAACCAAACATAAAAAAATCATTTTTCTTTACATTTTTTTTTTCCTTAGTATTTTCCGGGAACCAAACATAACCTAAGAGTTTGAAATATAAAAAAAATGCTAAAAGTATTTTATCAATAGAAATCCACATCTAAATTATTGAATTTATATTGAGATTATGATTAAAAAATAAAATTTTAAAATGTTACGTGATACCAATTAATTGATAGTGCAATTTCAATATAGTATCAAAAAAAAAAAATACTATTTGATATTGTAAAGAAACCCAAAATATAAAAATAGATCATCAAAACACGAGGGTAGATAAAATTTAACAAATACGTACATATGATGGACATGTTTTGAAGCACAACGACATCGTAATATTAAGGTCTTTACAATTGGAGATAGTTTCTCATCATATCATATCTTTCATTTCCAACGGACTTAAATGTTTGTTTGAATACTTTTTTTTTTTGGTTAAAATAAAAAATAGTAATAATTTTTATATAAAATATAACAACTTTTAAAAATTTACAATGAAATATAAAAAAAAATTATTATTCCAAATTTAAAATTTTTTAAAGTCACTTTTAAAAACATAATTAATATAGGTAATCACTTTACGTACACAAAGTTCTACTTTTTATATAAAATAAAATGCTATTTTTTTTTTACTTTAAAAATTAAAAATAGAAAATATATTCAAATGGGCACTAAGAATAATAGTTTTTGAACCTTATGTTGAGCAAAATGATAGTAATAATTTGAAAATCAAGAGCAATTTTTTTTTTTTTTTTTTTCTGCATTTGGAAGCAATTCCTCAAAATTTCTAGTCCGAGGTAGATAAGATAGCTAAGAGGAAAATAACTCCATTCTACATAAACCACAACCCTAAATATAGGGTGTGCATATATTCAAGTATTCAATAATTCTTCGGAGTTCCTGAAAAATACTAAGAAAAAAAAATATTGTAGAAAATAATTTTTTTTTATATTGGTTGTATTGAAAATAATAAAGAAATATATAATTAAATTTAATATAAAATTTATTTATTTTTAAATTATTTCATCTTGATATAAAAGGGTTAAACAAATGAAATAAGGTATAAAAATAATTTATTAGTTTTAATTTTTTTTCTTCTACTTTTCATCTTTATTTTTTTTCCTTATATTTTTTTCTTAGGTTATATTTGGTTTTAAAAAAATACTAAGAAAAGAAAAAAAATATTAAAGAAAATGAGTTTCGTATATATGTTTGATTGCCTTGTGAAAAATATAAAGAAAATAAATTATAACTAAAACTAATTAAAAACTTATATATTTTTTAATTATTTAATCTTTATATCAATAAGCTAAACAAGTGAAATGAGTTTGAAATAATAAATAAGAAAAATATATTGATTTTAAATCTATTTTTATTTTTTTCTTACTTTTTTTTTTTTCTTTATTTTCTTTCCCATGCATTTTTCCTTAAAATTTTCAGGAACAAACATAACTTTAAACTTTCTGAAAATCAAACATAACTTTAATGTTTTACTAACAAGTCCATTGTCAAATTGGATAAACGATAGTTTGAATAACAAAGGTGACTTTGTTTAAGGCTAAATATGTTTGCGTAAGTCTTTCTAGAAGGCTAGAAATGTTGTCCCAAAGATCTTTCATATTTTTTCCAATTTTATGATTATCTTAGGGCACTAAAAAGCAAAGGATATGCAAGTTTCTTTTGTATTTTTTATTTTTTATATACAAGTAAGTTATGTGTGTTGTTTCTTCTACCTGGCAGTAAAGCTTGATGTGACCCATCGTCACATGTGATTAAGACAGAAAAAGTAGGCCAAAAATAAAGAGCAGTGCGAATGGAGAATTCCGGAAAACAAGGTGTGTGCTCCAAGAAAACAGTTCCCATGCGGTGGGGTTCACCATTGATTGAGGTGTTGAAATTAGCGAGAAGCTTTAAGTCTTTTCTTGTTATGTGATTTGAGTTACTATAATGATATACATCGGTCACTCTCGTTCTTATACTTTGGTTGTTTCACTTATAATGATATACATCGTACAAATGACTCATCTACTCTACGAGAATAGTGAGTTACAGATCTTGACCAAAACAGTTCACAAAATGACTCATCTACTGTAAGATGCATTTCTTATTTATTCAACCATCAAGGATTCACTACAGCACCATGAAAACCCACCATTCATTCAGCAAAATGATTACAAAACTTGGATTTCATAATAGAAGAGTACTAGCAAAATGATTGTCATTGCCACTTCCACCCTTGAAAGCAGAGCTCCGACTATTACCTTCAGAGTGCAGGGAAGAAGAGAATAAAAGATCTTGGGAGGGAGATGAAGGTCAATGGCTAAGGATTAATGATAAAGCTGCATGCGATGGTGATTCGAGAATATTGGTACTAACTCTGAAATTTATGCATGTGCTGCCGATGGAAAAGGATGAGGCTACAGGTTTAATTGATGTTGTGCTGCTTCATAAATATAGTTATGAAGGTTTATGTACTCCATTTTTCACGTGAGACAATTCCTAAGATGTGGTTATGAGTCTAAATTTTGTGGATTCTCTCATATGAAAAGCAGAGCCTACAAACCTTCATAATTGCATTTATGAAGGAACAGCATGATGAATAAGCGTGTAGCCTAATCCTTTTCCACCCGCAGCACATGTATAGATAGCATGATCAATGGCAACTCCTAGTAAATGTCTTTCTCTCGACCACCATCACATGCAATTCTATCGTTAATCCTCGACCTTTGACTCTCATCTCCTCTCCAAAATCTCTCATTCTCTTCTTCCTTACACTTAGAGAAAGAAAATATCCAGGATGAGTATAAATTTAAAAGACCTGCATGGGAAGGACTTGTTTTACCTTGCCGCAAAGAGAACCCACGATGACTGATTCCGACATATGAAGGTGAAGTTGGTGAAAAGATGGGGGCGAGGGTGGCTGTAGTGGTTGGCGGTGGGGAGTAGTGACGGCGGACGGATCATGTGGAGCTGTAGTGGCCTGGTGCATCGTTGCGAAGACGATAAAGGGTGGGTTTGGAAGGGTCATCGGAAATGAAGGTGGGCTGATCATACTCCGAGATTAATAGGGCTTGATGTGGTGAAGACGATGTGTAAGGAGAGAGTAGAGGCCGGGTTCCCCCACCCCACCCCCAACACACGCTCTCTTCCTGCCATAATGTTGTAAATTTATAATCATCTTAAAAATTAAAATAAAATTCTTGTTTGGGCCAAAAACGTATATTTGGTTGCACTTTTTTCAAAACTTTTTATTTAAAAATCATATAGGGAAATTTGTTTTTTATTTTTATTTTTATAAATTTGATGTCAAAATTTATTAAAAAAAATATATGATTTTTTTTTAATTCCAAAATCCTTTTCAACAAATTTTAAAATGGAGAATTAATATATATCAATATTCTCGTAATCGGACCAATTATTAAACAAAAAAAGTTATAAGTTATTGGTTTATAATTAACCGATCGGGTTGAAGGTTGAACTACAATCAAATTAGTGATGTCATCAATATATAATGTATAATTTATATATTATATAAAATTAAAAATAATTATAAGAAAATTAAAATATATAATTAAATTTTTTAATTATATTTCATTTTATATTTGATATATGTAATTAAATGATAAAGATAAATATAAATGTATTAATATTTTAAATTTTATCAAAAACAATATATATATATATATATATATATATATATATATATATATATATATATATATATATATAATATTTAAGTATGAAGATATATTTAAAATGTAAAGAAAATTATAATGTTTAATTTTCTTTTTATGTCTTTGTATTTTACTATTTTAAAATTATTATATTAATTAATTTATGTTATTTTCATTATTATAACAAAAATAAATGTGAACGTAAATATTTACATTTATTTAAATGTTTTATATGATAAAATACAAAATATGTGAATATAAATATTTACATTGATCGGATAAAAATTTGAAAAAAATAAAATAATTAGTATCGTTATATAATTTGATTTGCAAAATCATTTAATGAAAATGCTCAATAGTTCATGGTCGTATATGTGTTATATAAAAATGTTGGGCTTGGTGAAAGATGGGTTAAATGGTTTCATGAGTGAACAGGTCTTGCATGCAATGGTTTTGGGCTTGAGCGATCAATTCGAACGGAACCGACCAATTTTGCCTCATTTGACAGTTTGACAGTCAATCCAAGCGGTTCTATACTAATTAAATAATAAAATAGCCCATTAGCGCGAACTAAACAAGAAAAGTCGTCATTTGACTATTGGACTAATCGGTTCGATCCAATTTTTAAATCATTTATTTTTTGACTTATTATTAATCCATCCCATATTGGAAATTAATGAAATATATGTGTTGTATAAAAATCTTGCAACCACCTTTAGCTTTCAAAGTCATCATGCGTGTTGAGCTTGGTGACAGATAGGTTAGATAGGTTTCACCCTTGAAAGGGCCTTAGAATGGTTTACCCAAATGGTCCAACCATTGATCCAAACGGTACTATACCAATTTAATAATAAAACAGTCCATTAGGGTAAATTGGACCGAAAAATTTCAAAAAAGTCACCAATTGTCAATCAATTAGACGGGTTGGTCTAGTTCGACTTTTAAAACATTGATATATATTAATATTTTTTATTTTTTTTGCCAAACCACATTATCAGTCCTTCAACTATAAATAAAAGTTTCTTATTTGTTGTTTTATGATTATGAAACATGTTTTTGCTTTTTAGTTTTTAAAACAAAAAATAAAATTACCAAATATACTTAAGAGACCTCTTTACATAAACCAAATAGAAGAATAATCATGGTTGGCCTAATTAGCATTTGATGGACAAGACAAGTGATGCAAAATTTCTAACCTTCCTCTCCTCATCTTCTTACAAATTTAAAGGAAAAGACATTAAAGTGATAAGATTCGGTTTGGACGTATCAAACTTGTTAGCGTAATTACATTGATAAATGATATCAAATTAAAGTCCATTAAGGTAAATTGGATCGAAAAAGTCACCAATTGTTAATCAGATAGACTGGCCCATCTGACCTAACTTTCAAAACATTTATACATATTAACATTTATTTTTCTTTGCCAAACCGCATTATTGGTCCTTCAATTATAAATAAAAGTTTTTTATTTGTTATTTTATGATTATGAAACATGTTTTTGCTTTTTAGTTTTTAAAACAAAAAATAAAATTACCAAATATACTTAAGAGACCTCTTTACATAAACCAAGTAGAAAAATAATCATGGTTGGCCTAATTAGCATTTGATGGACAAGACAAGTGATGCAAAATTTCTAACCTTCCTCTCCTCATTTTCTTACAAATTCAAAGGAAAAGACATTAAAGTGATTAGATTCGGTTTGAACGTACCAAACTTGTTAGCGTAACTGCATTGACAAATGATATCAACTTAAAGTCCATTAAGGTAAATTGGATCGAAAAAGTCATCAATTGTCAATCAGATAGACTAGCTCATCTGGCCTAACTTTCAAAACATTGATACATATTAACATTTATTTTTCTTTGCCAAACCGCATTATTGGTCCTTCAATTATAAATAAAAGTTTTTTATTTGTTATTTTATGATTATGAAACATGTTTTTGCTTTTTAGTTTTTAAAACAAAAAATAAAATTACCAAATATACTTAAGAGACCTCTTTACATAAACCAAATAGAAAAATAATCATGGTTGGCCTAATTAGCATTTGATGGACAAGACAAGTGATGCAAAATTTCTGACCTTCCTCTCCTCATCTTCTTACAAATTCAAAGGAAAAGACATTAAAGTGATAAGATTCGGTTTGGACGTACCAAACTTGTTAGTGTAACTGCATTGATAAATGATATCAAATTAAAGTCCATTAAGGTAAATTGGATCGAAAAAGTCACCAATTGTCAATCAGATAGACTAGCTCATCTGGCGTAACTTTCAAAACATTGATACATATTAACATTTATTTTTCTTTGCCAAACCGCATTATTGGTCCTTCAATTATAAATAAAAGTTTTTTATTTGTTATTTTATGATTATGAAACATGTTTTTGCTTTTTAGTTTTTAAAACAAAAAATAAAATTACCAAATATACTTAAGAGACCTCTTTACATAAACCAAATAGAAAAATAATCATGGTTGGCCTAATTAGCATTTGATGGACAAGACAAGTGATGCAAAATTTCCAACCTTCCTCTCCTCATCTTCTTACAAATTCAAAGGAAAAGACATTAAAGTGATAAGATTTGGTATGGATGCACCAAACTTGTTGGCCTAGCTACATTCATAAGTTATATCAAATTAAAGTCATTCACACAAGAAAATTTTATAAATCATGTGATGAAATAAAATAATATATGTGGTACACCAACAATACATTTTTGCTTATTAGAGAAACAAAAGTGGGGTGAATAGTAAAATTGTGTTTTTTTTTATTTGTCTTGATATTTCGAATTTTTTGGGACAGAAGCATGTGATTAGGCGTAGTCCATGAATCTTATACATGGGGAATCAAAGGATGGGCCAATTATAACTTATGAAGTATTTCTTTACTTTCCTTGTTTCTTAATTGTCATAAGTAAGAAAGATGGCATTTCCACCCTTTTAAGTTGATGAAATAGGATATTATTATTATTATTAAGATGGAATCATTATAGATTTCCTACCATCTCCACATTGTTTAGGCTTTTAGATGATGATATAAAGGAACAAGTGCAGCTATTAGGACTATTTAATAAGGAAAATTGATTACGTGGAAAGGTGATGATACATATTATTTGACTAGATAAGTGGTATTTGGTTTCTAGTCTTTGTGATGCGTATTAGTGGAAGAAGGTGTTGCATACACCAAGGTTTAATGAAGCTAGGGACATGGATAGCACTCGTCTCAAGTAAGTTTCTTGATCTTAAAATTTGAAATCAACAATGACATAGAAGGTTATGCCTACAGATAAGAATATGAATCTTGAACTAGCTAAATTCGTAAGGGTAAAGGGGAAAAAGTTAGCTTACGAAAGGAAGGGCACACATTTTTCTAAATGAAAGAACATTTGCCCCTCAACAATTGATCTAAAAAGTCCCACAACTCCTTAAGTGCATGAAGTGGCCTCCAAAAACTATTTTAAAGTTTAATTGTATATAGAACTCCGGAAGGGTAAGGAAATACTTGAAGGTTTTTTAAAAGTCTCAAATTTATCTTTTAGCTTATTTATTTTCAACTCAAACTAGTTCGAGTAAAAAATTTGCTCTATTGTCATCCCTAACAAGAAGACAAACTAAAAAGCATTTGAAACTCAACCTCACATTCAAATATCAAACCTTCTTTCTCTTTCTCTCTCTCTAGAATTCTCCATTTCTTCTTGGGGTGATATTGGATAGGTGGCTTCTTGTATGCCAATAAGATTTCTCGACTGTGGTAATGGTAGTGAGGCCAAGAACATATAGACATTATTTCTCTACCACCATTGTCTAAGGTTTTTTCTAAGGCACCTGAAATTTGAGGAAATATGAGATGGATATGTTAAAGAAATATTTGTATTGAAGGACAATATAAATCTCACATGTGAAAAAAATAAGTTTCATTTATTGAAAATTGTAAATATAATCTCAATTTGACATTTTTACCCCTACACTTTAAAAAAAAAAAAAAAACTTGAATTTTATATGAGGATAAAAAAATTGATGGAGAATATATTTCGTATTTCATAGAAATTATTCTTTTAAATGTGTGAGTATTTCATCCCTTTTAACTAAATAACCCTATATTAAAAGAGAGAACTAACAGGGCATTCGTTATGTTTGTTTCCAACAAAATCAAATGGTCATGCAATTTCATGATGTAAGGAAAGCTATATTTATAATTTATTTTAAATAAAATATTATTATCTATTTTTTACAAAAAAAAACAAAAAAGAAAACTAATTTATGGTTTTATTAAAATATTAATATCTATGTTATATAATATTTACTAAAATACTATTATTTTTTAACAAATTTATACTTTTATTATATAGGATTAGTATTTTAATATATATTGAGTTTACAAATTTTTTACAAAATAAAAAATTTTTTAAAATCCAAAATTTTTCTTTTTAGAAAAAAATTCTTAGAAAATTGCCATTTTTTTTTTTTTTAATCTTGAAAACAAAATTTTAAAAGTAAGTTTCAAAAAATATAACCAAACAGGTCATTAGTGTTTCTCTATAAAAAAAAAAAAAAAAAAGAGTTTCATGCTCATGCAACTTTACTGACCAATTTGCAACAAGTATTTTTTTTTTTTTAAAATAATATTATCTTTATTAAATCTTTGTAAAATCCATCTTATTAATTATTAAAAAAATAAATAAATTCTGAATAGGATGACACCTGTCCATTTTCATTTTGGAAAAACAAATCATAGCTGAAATAATGTATGGCAGCAAGATTTGCAAAACCTGGACCAATCGGATCACAGGTAAAAAAATAGAAAACGGCAAAAAAAAATGTCTCCACTCTCTCCCAACAGCCAACGATCGTCGTTACGTGTTTCTGAGCATCCATGGCGATTTCTCTCTCCACTACGATCTTGCCCAACACCATCCAACGCAGCAGAATCACCATTCTCCTTTCGCCACGTGTGAGTCGCAATCTCGGCTTTTCCCTCTCCTTCAGACCCTGCAACGAAAGCATCGAACTCTCTTCATCGAGAAGTGTCATCACAGCCTCCGCCGCCTCCGGTTCTCCTGGCAAGTTCCTGACTCTTCCTTTATTTTGTTGCGATAAAAAAAGCCCAAGAAAAAAAAAAAGAGAGAGAATTTTGAATTACTGTTATTTGTTGTTTTCCTTTTTCTTTCTCGGTGACCAAACAGAGAATTCAACCAGTCCAAATAGCCGTGTATGCGGCTTATTTATAGGGAATTATTTTGTTTTACTGATTTTTAAAGAAGTTTAAGATTGGAATTTTTATTTTTTCTTCTCGGGTTCAATTTCTGAGCACCAAACATAGCGTAAGTTAAATTAAATGCTATTAGAGAGGTAAATTACATCCAGTCTTCGGAAGATGTGAACTGGTTTGAAGGCACTTGATAATTGAACGTGTTAATGTAACCAGGAATTGAATCTTCCACTGTTAGTGATGATACCACGAACTTATTGGATAGAGCGCAAGTGTTTGATTTGAATGGAAACGGGATTCCAATTTCTGATTTGTGGAAAGATAGAAAAGCTGTGGTGGCATTTGCTCGCCATTTTGGGTGTGTTCTGTTTTTCAGTTTTATGCATCCAATTCATTATGAACCTTTGCTTATTAAAGCTTCTAGAAGCACTTGCACAGATCACTCTATTTATTTCCTTTATATTGTTCTTGATTATTTACTGCAGATGTGTTTTTTGCCGCAAACGGGCTGATTTGCTTGCCTCTCAGAAGGTAATGATGCATAAGCAGGATGTTTCATCTTCATTGTATGGGCTGTCCTTCTTGATTTTTAGATTGATTTAGCATTGGTTAGTTTCACAAAAAGTAGGGTGCTCCGGATTTATTTGATACCCCACATCTGGGAGGCAAGAACTTTTGGAAAATACTAGAGGAATTCGATATCCACCGAGTGTTTTTCTTGATTTTTAATATTGTCTTGTACCATGGTTTTCTAGAAATGCCATTAGGATAGGAAGGTTACTTCTGTTTCAGTAGGGATTTTTTATGTTCCTTTTGGTGATGGTGGATGTTCTTCCACCTAAATATTTGCATTAAATCCTTCATTAAACACTTGTTTTCTTTTATTTTTCTTTCTTTTTTTCTTTGCTTTTCTTCTTTCTTAAAAAAAAAAAATTTGCGTTGGTTTTTGGGTTGGATGAGACCACTCATTCCCACTTGCAAGTGACGTCTGAACTCTGTACCACAAAACCCAAAATCAAACCGATGGTTGTTGAATCTTGTGCTTGCTTACCGTAGGGAGATTGGCCGGCATCCTCTGAGACTATCAATGGAAAGTGTTTCATTTTTGACAGCAATTCATCATTTAATATCATGGTTCTAATTTGTTGACAGGATAGAATGGATGCATCTGGGGTGGCACTAGTTTTAATTGGACCTGGTAGCATTGATCAGGTATATACTGAGAAAGCTTATTGAGTTGTTCCTTAATATTTGTGATCGCATATCAGCTAATGTGATGAGTAATATATATGGTGATAGGATGTAACAGTATTTGTTGGACTCTTCTTATTTTTAATTGCAGTTTAACAAAATTTCAGGAAAGTTTGACTATCAAATTTGGGTTAACAAGGACCGTCTTCATAATAAAACTTGTTGTAGTCATTGAACATATCTTGCTAAACATGTATTTCTTTCTGCTTCTTCACTGGAATTGATTTCTGCAAGCCTCAAATTGCAAAAATTTTTCTTTCATTGCTTCATGCTAATACCATGTACCTTTTTTATAACCATTAGCAATAATTTTGATGTAGGCAAAAGCATTCTCTGAGCAAACAAATTTCAAAGGAGGTATGATTCTGAAAAAACTTGATAAGTCTCTCATGGATCTCCACGAGGCCAATTTCAAATGGCAACATGTGTATCATGAGAAGTAGTAATCCTTACTGCAAGAGAGTAATTTCTTAGGGTTTGTCTTATCACTTGTTTGTCATGCCATCTCACAGCGATGAGTCTCCATAACCAAAGCAAAGTTTTTACTGCTTTAAAGAAGCAGTAATCAGCGTGCTTGGCTAACTCGGATTTGCCTGTTCACCTTGTGGAGATTTCAGGGGTCCATCCAGAAGTTGTTGACATTTCTTACCTTTTGATCTCTTCTGAAATGTATAGTTTCTACAATAGTTTTGTGTTTCTCCTTGTTGCTGCTAGGTAATAGAATCTGTTGTTGGTTTCAGAAGTGTACGCAGATCCTAGCCACTCGTCATATGAAGTACTGGGATTTGTTTCTGGAGTTTTAAGCACATTTACTCCCCAGGTACTTGAGAAATGCTGTGTTACGAATGCACACATTCTATCTCCTTGTTTAAATATAAGAATGCTAGCAGCTTATACATGTGATAGTCTCAATTTTTGGGGTTTTTTAAAGTGCAATTAGCTTTAGTTTCTAAGTTGCTTCCATAACATTTTAGGCAGGTTTAAAGATTATACAATTGTACATGGAAGGTTATCGACAGGACTGGGGGCTTTCCTTTCAAAGGGATACTGTGACAAGAGGAGGCTGGTATGTAAACTATCTTGATAAGTGTTATTAGAATCATGCCTGCATGGTTATGATGGGATTCACAAATCCTCACCTTGTAAAAGAAATGTTAAATTTTAAACTCCTTAAAACTGTCTTTTTATTTCTTATTTTTTATTTTTTTATTATAGCCAAAAAAATTAGAAAGATATTAAGAAGAGCCTTACAAAATAGAAGTGCAATTCACAGAGCATCAAAGGAAAAAAAGGGATATAAACACAATAATCAAAGGGCTGAACATCCTAACCCTGACCCAATCCCTCTATAGATCAAAGAGAGAGAGGTCAGTCCCCCACAGGATCCTAGCACAATCCAAAAAAGGTCCAAGGAGAAATTCCTTCAACACCTGAGCTGAGACTCCTTTCTCTTGAAGCTCCGTGATTATGCCCCCTCCATAGGCACAAGCATAGACAGAAAGGAGGCATCCTCCAAATCCTTCTGGATATCTTCCCCCCACCAGTACCATGCCCTTAGAATGTAAGTCTTTCAATCATGTTATCATAGAGAATTATACTCAATACAGCATACCTATAAATTAAATGATGAACAGAAAATCAGAAGTGCGACAAGAACAGACTAGTTGATATCTTCCACTAACTGAATGCCTCTTAACATTCCTCAACACGTTTGTGGTGACAACTTATAACTTGAGTTGATAACCACTACATGCTTAATAAAAAAACCCTATCTAAACCATTCAAAATATATTATGCTTCAATTACAAATTTCCATGCGAAGTTTACCATTTTTAGTCGTTCCCATGATGTTTCATTTGAATAAAGTGATAGTAGCAGCAGTAAATGTGCACAGAACTGCCAAAAAAATCTTGCAATAGCCTGTGCCCATTTCAGTGGGTTAAACTATAAAATTGCATGGCATTGGCATAGTTCTAGTTATACCTACTACTTACTTTTTGCTAGCTTTGTTATATGTAAGTATTTTGCTGTATTACCCAAAATGAGAACTAATGGTGATAGCCAGAATATGTTCTTCTTCTCAAGGCCAATCTCAATACCTTCTGTTCATTTTAAACAAAAACATTTTAACAGCTATATAAAATAGGCTACTTTGTTGTGGTTTTCTCAGGCAGCAAGGGGGAATCATTGTTGCAGGTCCTGGTAAAAGTAACATCTCATACATCCACAAGGTTTGTCCCTTCTACTTCTATCCAGTTCTCTCTCTTTTTGCTTCTAGAAATAACCATGTGAATCCATCAATAAGCCTATCAGAGGAAAAAGAATAACAATAAAAATTAGATTCTTTTGTTGGTAATAAATGATAATTGCAAATACATTCATCTACATATGTTAATTTAGCAATGTGTCTCTCATCACTTCTTTGAAATGTGGCATTTCAAAAGTTGAAAAATGATCCGAGTTTTGTTTTAAGGGATTATGTTGGCAATCTTCATAATGACTCCATTTTGGATTACACATTCTCATTTGAGGGATACTTTGCTAGTTTCCTAATATATCATTGTACATTTGTCGAGTTGATTAGGACAAAGAAGCAGGAGATGATCCAGATATGGAAGATATTTTGAATGCATGTTGCTCATGAAGCAGGAAATGAGCCAGTAAGGTGCATCTTAACCTTCTCTATGGTTTTACTTATGTTTACAAACTGTATCTACCTTTGCCACTGACTTTGAGGTCGAGGAGTAAGAACTAACTGCCTACTTGTGTTCCAATCTTCAAGTCTTTGAGACTAAGTAGTAGCTTGAGGAGTGAACTGGCAGTCTTGCCCATGGGTCAAGGTTGAGATTGGGATTACAACACCAACCCCTCCCCCTTCTTCCCTAACCATCCACATGAAAGGATAACAATAATTGTGGAGGATGATTCCATCCATGGCCCATGTGATAGTAATTCGTAAGAGAAACAGAACTTTACCTGACTTAAAATAAGTTAGAACTAGACTGAATAAATACAGTAACCTTACCAAATGTTGATTCCCTAAGCATGAGTACTAATAATTTCAGAGTTCCTGTGAGCTTGTCCACTGAGCTGACTAGCTAGGCTGCATAGCTATCCTGGATGAACCCGATCCCTTGTTAGATGTAGTTGTAATCCCGCTAAAGGAACATGACCAGACAATCCAATACGTGGTTGGCATAATCCAGTGAACCCATCAATATTTGCAGCCTAATACATCATCAAGTAAGAAATTGTAGTGCTTTCTGTTCCTCTACATGCATTGAGAAAACATATAAAATGGGAAATTAGAGAAAAATGATGAAGATTTTTTATTCCCTGGCAATAATAAAAAAATTAAATTTTAAAAGGAAAAGAAGCTATGCACCTCAGCAGAAGTTCCTTTGTTATAACTAAATTTTGTTCATAAGGAACAAAGTTTTTGGGCTAAAATTTTGACTCGCACAAGTAGCACCAGACCATGACCCTGCAATTTCATGATAGAAAAATGATTCGAGCCATACAAATTTTACCGCCCATAATTGTACAATTTTTGTGGTCTATGTAAAAAAAAAATAACTGATGGCAAGGCTCCTGACTACCAGAGAATCAACTTGGAAGAATTTGGTAAAAGTCCTGTGACTAGTAGGCAAAAATTGGAAAGAAAAGAGAACACAATCTCTAGATTCCATTTGTTATTTAAGTTGCTGGTGATTTGTTCCTCATTTGTATAAAACCCTTTTCATCTGTATTTCCCAGTAGCTGTGATGAAATATATAATTCAAATTTCTACAAAACCTTATAAGACAACTGCTGATGAGCTGATCTGATCTGATCTTTGGAGTTTGTCTAATTAGTTTCAGGACTTTACAGGTTTAAATTATAAATGATGTTCCCAGCCATTCTCAATGTAAATAAGACAAGCTAACATTTGGTTATTTTTATTTTTTTCATTAGTGTAGTAATGGGTGGTAGGGGTAGCAATAGCTGCAGGAGAGAGGCGATAGCACAAACCATGACCCACCACAAGCAGTAGGCTTTTCTTGTGCTTACCATGAAAAAAGAGACATTAGTGTTGATGATACAACCTGCTTATGAACAGGCTTTGACAAAACTAGGAGAACCTTGCCTGCATTGATAGCTTAAAATCTCAGGCTTCAGCAACAAAGACAAACTTGATTCCTTTTAAGTAATAGTTCAGATTCATGAATTCAACTTTCTTTCTCTGTTTCAGGCATTTGCAGAGTGATGCTGATTTGTCAGGAGATCACCTTCCTCGATGGCATCTGAAGCAAGTTCTGTAGAAACACGTGTTTTGTATTAATGTGAAGCTGTTGATAGAGATATATATATGTACAAAATTTGGCTCCCAAACATGCTGATCTAAGTTACTTTGTTGCTCTTATTTGTAGCCATATGAATTTGTCTAAGCCATGCATAGTATGTGACAGAGAGAAAAAGATCCCTGGTCCCTGTTATGATGCTAGCTCAATTAAGAGGCTTGTCTTACCTTTTTGTTGTCAGCCCAGCCTCATTCATTTCTTTTAAGGCTATCATATTTTAAATATAATATCCTCATTCAGTGACAAGAATTTGAGAAAATTAAAATATTAATATGATAGGTGTAGAGTGATTTTACTTTTAAATATTAAAGTTCCATAAACCCCCAATTTTCATTTAAATTAAATCATATTTGATACATGGCAGAAATTGGAATACTTGATGCGCGTTGTGCCCACAGGCATCTTGCGTAGGGACCCCCTGCGTACCATTTGACTACAGCCTTCAACGAGTGCTCTCACACTGCTTCCTGAGCTTTCCATTCCTGCTGTTGAAACCTGCAATTTTTCTAGGGAAACTTGCGTTTTGACGGGGTTATTTGGTAAATATATACTTTTGAGAACCCTACTTTTTGAAATCTGAAAACCAATTTTTAATTGAAAAATTATATCTTTTTTATGCACTTTGAGCCGCCTACATTTTTTATACCTAGATTGCCCCTTTTTTTTTCCTTTTTTTCCTCCCATAACCACCATCCGCCTCTCCCTCCCGTGAAACCGGCCGGCCGGTGTCATCACCGGCAGCCACTAATACCTCGTTTGATTCCCAAGAAAATCCATCCCCCATTCGATTTCCGGGAAAATTCATCCTCGTTTGATTTCAGAGAAAATCCATGCAAAACCCCCAAGGAAATCCAAAACAATTGTTTTTTTTTGCTCCCTGTGTTTTCTGGATCTGTTCTAGGGTCTCTTTGTTGTTGTGCCATTGGATTTAAATTTCACGAACCCTAAATCCACGATTTTTGAGCCAGGCTGAAAAACACAACGACGGCGGCGGCGAAAGCAAAAAAAAATCCCCGTTTGATCCCAAGAAAATCCATCCCCCATTCGATTTCCGGGAAAATTCATCCTCGTTTGATTTCCGAGAAAATCCATGCGAAACCCCTAACGAAAACCAAAAAAATTGCTTCTTTTTTGCTCCCTGTGTTTTCTGGATCTGTTCTAGGGGTCTCTTTGTTGTTCACGATTTTTGAGCCAGGCTGAAAAACACAATGGCGGCGGAACCAAAAAAAAAAAATCCTCGTTTGATCCCCAAGAAAATCCATCCCCCATTCGATTTCCGGGAAAATTCATCCTCGTTTGATTTCAGAGAAAATCCATGCGAAACCCCCAAGGAAAACCAAAAAAATTGCTCCTTTTTTGCTCCATGTGTTTTCTGGATCTGTTCTAGGGTCTCTTTGCTGTTGTGCCATTGGATTTAAATTTCACGAACCCTAAATCCACGATTTTTGAGCCAGGCTGAAAAACAAAACCTTTGTCTGTCGGCCGGTGAGAGGTATGTGTGACAGCCGGTGATGACGCCGGCCGACTGGTTTCACGGGAGGGAGAGGCGGATGGTGGTACGGGATGAAAAAAAAAAAAAGAAAAAAAAAAGGGCAATCTCGGTATAAAAAATGTAGCCGGCTCAGAGTGCATAAGAAAGATATAATTTTTCAATTAAAAACTGGTTTTTAGATTTCATCAAGTTAGGTTCTCAAAAGTATATATTTGCCAAATGACTCCATCAAAACACAAATGACCCATTTTTCTATCTTCTATCCTGCTGCATGCCTGCATACACCACCTTCACTGCTGTTGCTGCTTCCCCAACTGTAACCATCTGACTGCAGCCTTCATCTAGTATCCAGAGGAATTATATTCTAAGTCTCTAAGTGTTGTACTATTTCTTGTCAAAGGAGTGCACCTAAGGCACGTTTCTTTGACTGTTGAATCCTAGAAGTAGGACGCCAGTTTCCTACCGCACGGAGATTGATACCCTGAGGAGGGCAAATTTACTTCAGGGATAGAGCAATGTCACGCCTCAGCCTAACAATCCACCAAGTATCCTTTTCAATTTGTTATGTTTCTTCTTGGTTCAATTTTGGGCTAGATCGAGTTTGCTGATTTAATCTTTTGACCCTTGAACCATCACAATTTACCTCAGATGCAGTCATTTCCAATTCTGCCCTTTGTTGCCCTGGAACTCAACCATTTCATTATCTTCAACTGGGCTGTGCTTATTTTTTGGGCATGTCTCTTCATCCAGCAGTCTGCACAAATACTTGGATTTTATCCATTTAGTGGAAACGTGGGACAAATTTGAGGTATGTACATATGTTTGTGTAGTTGGTTTTTTTTTTTTTTTTTTTCATATTTTGCTTTTGTTCGCTCAAGTTCTTTACATCTTATCCACTTTATTAGTTATCATCCACCCAGTGGATTCTGAATGTCGCTCGAAAACCATAATCTCCTCTAAAAAATTACCTCAATGACGCGTAACGTGGATGAGAGTGGATTCAATGTAAATTAACAAAGTTGTCATAAAATAACCAATGTTCTGTTTTTGTTCATTTTTTTCTCCTGATTTCAAGAAAATTTAGGTCTAAAATGTTTTTATGAATTGATACTAAAAAAAATTAATCTATAGGGTGAAATTTTACCATATATAGCTATTTTTGTTCCATAACTCATCTCATTTAAGTTATTAAATAAATTAAATATATTTAGTAAAAATAACTTAATATTACAATTTAAAATTAAAAAAGATTTTAAATATTAAATCAAAATAATTAACTTATTTTTTAATCTCAAATCATTTTTCTTTTATTTGTCCATATCTAATGACAATATATTTAACAATCATGAGTTTCAACACATGACTCATTTTTTATAGTAATTATTTTAGGGTTATCTCATATATTTAAAACACTTTAGATATGAATGTTTAGTGAGAAATATTATTACTTAAAATTAATAAAAATAAATGTTAATTAAAATTAATAATGATAAATATTAATTATACTTAATAAAAATAAATATGTTAATTTATAACTTAAAATAAATTTTAAGTCTTAAAATAATAAATATTAAATCTCCATAGATGAAAAATGTACAAATATTATCATGCTTAGTGGCCAAGAATTTATAAAACATGACACGTGGAAAAATGGGGATAAAATTTAAAGAAAGAAATGGTGACATAGATGAGAGAAAGATTAAATGTGTGACGTGGCTTAACTAAATTGGCCAAACAAATAATTTAAAATTTCCAGTGATAGGTAAAAGAGTTGCAATTAAATGCAGGTGACTATGAAGAACAGAGATCATCTGCTTGGATTTATATTCAAATCGGATTAATTACCGAATCTAAAATGCCTACAGTATAGCAATCAGTGATCATTACCCCTCATTTTTCTTCTCAAAAATAAAGCTTCATTAACCGAACGACAAAAAGAATAAAACACGCTAAACCAATATGCCATCCCATGTGCAAATAGCTTACGAGTTCATAACTATGAATATTTGTGGTTACCGTCTTGTCGGGTTCTATAATCTACAATTGGCACCATAATGTGGAGTCCCCCAACCATGTAAAAAAGAATACTAAGACGAAGTTGGGAGCTCTCATAAGTCATACCATGTAGCAAAAACAAGAACTATCGCGGAGTTGGCCTTGCAATAGACTCATCAAATGACAAGTAATTCTCAGTTGGACCCACATCAATGCCCATGTTGATGGAAGAATGAATAGAATTCCTTGATGCATCTGAGTTGCCTTCTCTTGCTGCTTCTGCTCCCCTCTCAATTGAGATTGCCTCTTGGATTTCTTTTATCACTTCTGAGATTGGTGGCCTCATACTCCCATGGGGTTGGACACACATCAAAGCTTTCTCAGCTATCTTCCACATTGATTGGATGTCATATTCATCACGTAATGAAGGATCAATGATACCTTGAATATCCCCACTTTCAATGTGTAACTTTGCCTGCGATATAACCATGAGAGAAGATCAGTGAAAGCAATTTGATGTGTGGACAAGTTAAATGAAATTTCTCTCGACCCCTTCAAATCATCATCTAAATAGTCCTTCCCCCACCCCAAAGGTTCTATTTCTATACACGACCACTGTTTTTTGGTGCTGTTGGTAAGCTAATTTCTATGATCTTCTCCAACACCAAACCCTTCTGTTGGAGAAAAAAAAAGCACAAAACAGAAACAACAAAGAAACTTTTAAGGCTCCAGAAACTGGAAATTGAAGTGAAGAAAAATAAAATCAAGTTTAAACTTATAGTTACTGAATTTTTTTTCAATTCATTTATAATTTTATTCTTCTTTCATGCATAAAAAGAAAGAAATTGGAAACATATGAACATTTAAGGCCTATTTTGTAATTTTTTTCAAAAACAATTTTTTATTCTCTAGAATAAAAAATAAAAAATAGGATAACATGTCTGACAACTATAAAACAATTTTTTGTTTAAAAACAAAAAATAAGGTATTTTCATATAATATCTTTTAGTTGTTTTTAGTTGGTTTTTGAAAGTTATTTTAAAAAATAATTATTCAAATACAAAGAATGATAAAAAAAAATGAAGTACTACATATGAAAGTAATTTTTAAAGCATATTAAAAAACATAAAAAAAATATGTTAACAATATTTTATGTTCCAAAACAAAATTTTATTCTACAAAAAATCAAAGAACGGTTTTCAAAAATTGTTCTCAAAAATTATTTTTCAAAACTATTTTAAAAAACATTTCCCAAATAGAGCCTTTATAATTTCAATTATATTTCCTTTTTCTTCATATTTCCATGATAAACCACATAAAAAATTTTGAGATCCAAACAAAGTGTAAAGAAAATTGAACATATTGAAAACAATATTTTGACAACTTAACCAACAGCACAACCACAGGATTTTGAGGGGACCTGACATTGTCAAATTGATGCTAACTAACCTTCAGCAGATATAACTTAAGAGCAATATGATTAATAGAGTTTAGAGGACCTACTTAGCCAACAGTTCCAATATTCCAGCATTTTTTGGGTTTTAAGTTTTAAACCATACTTACCCATTGGACTATGTTACGGCAGTTAACACCAAAGCTTTCATTAGATATTGCTTCTTGACCAGATATCAGCTCAAGAAGGATGACGCCAAAACTATAAACATCACTCTTGTCCGTTAACTGCTGGGAAATATAATACCTGCATATTATTAGAGATTAGAAATAAGGTATGTTAATGGAACAAAGTGAAAACAAGGGAACTTGAAATCAGGCATCTTAAATGCACCCCATTCGATGGTCCTGTTTGGAAGTAGAAGTAATTACTTTTGCTCTAGGGTTAATTTTATGATTAGGAATTCTAGTTTAAAAACATTTTAATCAAACATAAAGATAATTGACATTTTTTAGAACCTTCCCTTATTGCAGTCGAATAAAAGTAAAGATTTACTTTTCAAAAATCATGCTAGACCGTGTGTGGCCCAAGTTTAAGAATTCTACTGTTCTACTTTTAACATTTAAGAAGCCCTCAAAAAAGGCTTATAACAACTATTCTATGTAGGATAATTCTGAAAAGGTGAAGGCAGTAATGTCAAACACTGAGGGTTTGATTCTACGTGGCAAATATTTGAATTAACTTAGCTTCACTTGTTTCTAGTTTCCATAAAAATCATTTCATGGAGAAACAAAAACAAGGTGGAAAAATGGTTACAACCAGCAAAACGTTGCTAAGGATGTATTTTGATGTTGGAACTGGACAAGCCTAGTTCGAGTTTGTCCTTTGAAAGAAAAAGATCCACCTGGAGCCATTAGAGAAATATATTAAAACATACAAAATAAAATAATAAGAAACTGAAGCAAGAACAACCTAATTCAACTGAACAGAGCATCAATCCCAACCACTTGGGCCTGGCTACATTTAAATTATTTTGCCACTCAACTCCAGAGAAGCATACCCTTAATTTAAATTCTTAGGTATCTTCAACTTGAATAAAATAATCCAAATTGATGGTAGACAACCTTCACCCACTTTTCTTAAAAATTGACGTCACTTCTACCTTCTTAAAAATGCACTCAGTCCTGTTCTATTCTCTCTCATAGTGTCAGTTAATCATATTAACATCTTCCTCAGCTAGAGTTACTATTGGTACAAATTGTACTAAATTCATTCTATTAAATCCTAAAATGGTTTTATTTCAGAAGTTTCCAGAAAACAAAAATAGTTTAAATTTAGAAATAACCAAATACACAATGGACCTTTTTAGATGCAATTGTAAAACATATATAGAGAGTGAATAAAAGTACTTGAGAAGGATGAGGCGTCCTCCCCAAAGTTACAAAAACTGATCAAACATGGCCAAACTCTACCATAATACAAGGAGACTTAGCCAACCAGTATGGACTAAAAAGAAATACAACAGCCTCTCCACTAGCCCATACAAAACTCCTCTTTGATGCTATTCAACCGCTTTTGTTCTACAGACCAAGGACCAATCAAAATTGTAAAACATAATAGAATATTTAATTTCCATGAGACACAAACTTGTAGGTATTTCTGAAAAGATTACCAAATGATCCATCTTTTAAACTGCTAATCTGAGACCAGCCTAGTTCTCACATAGCTGCCAAAAGATAGTTCAGGGTTCTAACTTTGTAAAGGGTGCCTAGCCTATGGGGCTAAGTAAATGTGTTCTCCAGAAAAAGAAAACTGCTAAAGGAAGGGCTAGAGATCAGCTTCTTTCATAAAGGAGCCAGTTGAAACATGGATTTCTACACAGAAACCACATCCACAAAAATAAAGCCCTTCTCACTACTTGATTATGCAGACACCACAGGAAAAGTAAACTTGGAATCTTACATCAGCAACTCCAGGCCCAAACTTCCATAACTTTTCAAGTTTTCATTTCTTTTCTTATGTCTTCCTTACAACCAAAACTTAGCAGTGAGGAAATGCCCAAATTATTAATTGTGTGTTTATAAGATAAAGAAGGGTTGTCATTCACTTCTAACAAACTCTCATCTTTTGGTCTTGCATCTCCAGTAAAACATTATATACACCTGCACAAGCAACTTGTAGAACAGGCCTATATAGTCCCCCATCATCAAAATTTCATCACCAATTGTCTTTGGCTAACACAGCTTAAATATTCTATATTTTCACATTCAAAGAAAATTAAACAGTTTTCACGTCTTGAACTCATTCATATTAGATGCTCAGGCATTAACTAGAATTTTAGCAGTGAGACCTGTATCCTTACTCCAACAAATTGGTTAAATGGATGTCAGAAACCAAGACAATGTCTGGGTTGAAGGGAGAGACAATGATAATAAGTATATAAAGGAACTCACTTAAACTTACTAAGAACAATGGGGTGCTAAAAGTGTTGATCCTTATAATTCGTCGTGTGGAAGTGTGATAGGACAAAGATGCAGACCAGCAGTAGTAGAAAAAAAAAAAAACTTATTTGCAACACTAGTCCAAAATTTAAATTATCCCCATGTGTATGTAGTAAGCACAGATTCACATTTGAAGGCTAGCAGATTTTCATGACACAAGTTTTCCTTAGGAACAGGAAAATGAACCCTTTTCTTCTAAACATTCCTGAACATATCCAAATCGGTTTCACATTTCATACTGAATTGTATAATTGAACTTTATGACTTTTCAAAGTCAGCTTACACAAATCTGAAGACACTTTTTATCAACAAGATGTACCATAGCCAAGCACATGAAGAGCACTGAATGCTTCAGACAAAAAATATAGCAGCAGCATATTCAACTCCTTTTCAAATATGGTGTTTTAACTTGATCTCAAAAAATAAAATAAAAAATAAAAAATAAAAAATAAAAAAAAAATAAAACAGAAATGTAGAAGATACATGAGAAAAGGCCTTACTCAGGATCCAGATACCCCACAGTGCCACGAACCACACTCGATACATGGGATGATCCATCTACTGCTAGCTTTGAAAGACCAAAATCTGAAACCTTTGCTTTCATGTATTTGTCAAGAAGAATATTGCTACTTTTCAAATCCCGATGAATGATGGATGGAACACATCCTGTATGAAGGTACTCAATTCCTGAAAACAAGGAGACAATAAGCAAATTAATTCCTCTGAAAACATAAACTTGTCAGAAAAAGGAGAATTTTCAACCCTAGCTGACACACCTTTAGCAGCATCTTCAGCGATCTCAAGGCGCTTGATCCAACTGATACCTCGCTCACGTGTCAAGGGGCCTACCAAAATTTTGTGGGCAAGTGAGCTGCAAACTTATATTCCCTCTATTCAAAGAGACAATTTACTCACCATAAAGATGTTCCTTCAGAGTTCCATTATGCATGAACTCATAAACAAGCATACTTCTGCCTTCTTCTTGGCAATACCCAAGAAACTGTACCAGGTTTCTGTGATGGATTCTTGAAAGAAGGGTCACCTAGGTTGATGGTAGTATGGATCAATAGACAAGAACAAGCTTCAAATGGTTAACAAAGGAAACTCCGTATGGTAAGCTGAAGCATTAAGACAAGTGAAACAAGTTTTATTGAATAGGAAAGCAAAGGGTTTCAACTTTCTTGCTTCCGTGCTAGATCAACATGGTTTCTCACAGCAAGAGAGATGACATAAGCTTTAAATATCCAACCTGTGTTTCCATAGGAACTTCCATAATAACAAGGTTTAACTGCTCTAGTCTGGTAACCAGTTTAGACCAGTTCCACTATTTTCTTTCTTTTTTTCCTTTTAATCTGAAACAAACTAATTATTTAATATAAATTTTGAAGTATAAATGAAGGATGAGAAATCCTTCCAAAATGTACAAAAGCTATTTAAAAAAGAAGAAAGGGAGTGAACTTTTTTGAATAAGAACAAGAGGAAAGCTATAATATAACATGAATTTGTACAATTAGAGTAATTCTACACTCCTCAAAGGGGTAAAAAATTCCCTACAAAAGAAGCCTAACACCTGTCTCCTTGTGTTACTAAATGATCAGCAACTGGATTAACTAAAGAGACCAAGAGAAAGAACACAACCCATGTTGCCAGCAACATTTAGAACTTTGCTAAAGCTGCCCATCATACCTTCAAGGCCATCTCTCTAATTCAGACACTCAAGCCATCAAAATAGCATAGTTCCCTTCCACTCATAAGTAAAAAAGACAGAGAGTCTTATCTTGTGCCAAACCCTTCAAAACTAAAATCTTTGCCTCGATAATTAAGCACTCTCCAACCGTTGTGAAAAAACTCTCAACTTTGACCTACATACCAAGTTACATCAAGTTGTAGAACACTAAGGTAACTATCATCAAAACCAAACTAGATTTTACAAATTTTATTTTCTAAAAACAGTTTTCACATTTCTTAATCAATTTTCAAAAAAAGAACAAATAGAAAATAGAAACTGTTTTTAGAAAATGAAAACTAGAAAACATTTTCCTAACCAAACGCAACCCTTAGAGCCTCCATTGTTACTATAAATAAATAGGGAGAAGGAGGATCCCCTTACCTCAAACCCCTAGAGTTCTGAAAAAAGTTAGAAGGGGTGTCATTAACAAGCAAAGAAAGCTTTGTATAAATATAAAAGGGTGCAACCTAGGACAATATAGAGTAAGTTCAGGTAAAATTCAACCCAACCAAACTCATGACTTCTAGAGTTCAAACCAACCTAAGTGAGAGAGGGAAAAGCACTTGACCCTGAGTGCTTAGAATGAAAATTGTTGTAGCTATAAATCAGTTTGTAGAAGAGACAAAAGTTCCCTCTTCTATTCCTTCATAAAGTTGAAGGTTAAAGGCATCTATTAAAGTAGACATCTCAGATGGACATCAAAAGAATTTTAAGTGGCTTCTATTTTTCATGAGACCAGGCTGTTTTATCTGGTGAGTTCGTGCTGCATGGTGGTAAGGAAAGCCTCTCTTATGATTATTTTCTCTGTTCAACAAAATAAATAACAAATAGAATATAAAACAAGTCTTGCACATGAAAATAAATTCCAATACTAATAAGCATATGAATAAATTTCTGGGTCTATGCATACAATGCTGTTTGCAAGATCACTGTCCTCATCAATTAGGCTGACATTACCATATCAAAGAATATGCCTTGTTTCCTTCCAATTCAATAGCTGTTTCTAAAGAGTGTCCATCATTACATGAAATAGAATCATGGGAACCATCAATGGTTATACTGAGGAATTGTGGAAAAACAAACATAGAGCAAAGAAACAAAGATAGTTGAGCATCCAAAATAGAAAGGATGAAAAAAGAAAAAAAAAAAAAAAAGAAATAGAAAAGGGATCAATGGGAAAGCTACCTCATTTGAAAATTCTCTATTCCCCTGATAGGAGTTATTGATTAGTACTTTGACTGCAATTTCTTTTCCATCTTTCATTTTTCCATAATATACCACTCCAAAACCCCCAGAACCAATTTTCTTCTCAAATTTCCTTGTAGCATCTTCAATTTCAGATAAACTAAAGCAATTTGCAGCTTCTGCGGCAGCATCATTCAAGGAAGAAACTATCCTTTGAGCAGGTAGTCCATGTCCAAGCTGGTCTGATACAAATTCATAGAAAAACCCTGTTACAGACACTGACATTTCAATAGAAGAGAATAAGCAAACTTCAAGATTGCTCACATGCATACCCTGTTCATAGTATCTTTTCTTTCCTTTGTGCATAAATAAGCAAGATGCAATGGTAGCTATAAGCAGAACAACAGCCCCAACTGAGGATCCAATGATAATACCAATGTGTCTACCTCCTGTGCTCCCTTTATGAAGATTATCATTTCCTGAGTAGCTGTCAAGAAAAAGTAGGAAGCACCAATGAAAATATTATGTAAAAATGAGAAATGAGATGGAGAACTGGGGCAAAAACTACAGCATGAGCAAAGATGTGATTAATCTTTGTATACAATTTACCTGAAAATGACAAGTAAAATCGAAGTACCAGTATGTTAAATCAAAGTCAAGAGATTGTTGTGTGCAGTCACTGTGTATGATGGGGAACAGCATTGAAAATATTCTTTGAAGACTTACAAGAGAAAGGTAATGGCTGGTTCCAATGCCTAACCCTTAAATTAGGTTCTTGATCACAGTTTTAAAATCCTATTCATGTTTGGTTTAATTTGGATCTTGCTAACTTAATTTTCTCCTTGTAGTTGACTCCAGCATTTAGCCATCTTTTCTTGTTCTTCTCTTTCTCCTCTTACTTCTTTATTTTAATCCTTTGTTATTATGCAAATTGTTATTCAACCATTCTTTAATTTGAAAATAAAATCCCAACAGTTGTGAAAAAAACACAATCCCAAATTTTCCTTGCTGTCCAGAAATTCCAGTAGGTCTTTCCTTTTAAATTCAACCTGGAAAACAACTTAAACCATGGCTAATTTAACCCTTAATCCATTAATAAATTCTAATTCCACCATCCCCTTTATGAACCAAAAACCAAAAGCCCTAGCATTATTTGTTCATAGGCTGCTATTTTAAGGATTGTCCTACAAAAAGGGATGCAGTAGCATACATAGGTACAGGTCTGTTTATTGCACCAAACAAGGTGGGTGAACCAAGTCAATATCACTGCAGAACAAGTTAACCAGTGACTCAGGCAAAAAATATATACATAAATGTACATAAATAGCATTATGAAATTGAAACATGAAAGTATTATTCAAAAATTATTCTTCTTTTTCACCAAATTTTCATGGTACATTCATCATACCATCATAACAAGTTATGTGGCCCACTATAAATGGCATAAATCCAGGGATTACAATCGTCTAAAGCTCTGTAATGGAAATAGGGGTTAGAAAACCAACTATAACCACTGCAAAGCAAGGCTCCATTTTTCTTTTCTTTTCTTTTCTTCTCTCTCTCTCTCTTTTTTTTTTATTTCTTTTTTTGTGCTGTGTCATTCACACCTGACATATGTCTGTCAAACAATTTTTTTGAAATCTCCATCTCAAGAACCCCATATGCATATCAGACACAAAAGTACTATAGATTGAAATGCATTGTTTACGGAAAATAAAAATAAGACAAATCGTTGGGGTACATAAACTAAAAAAAATTTAAAATATGCCTATATGAGATTAATATTTAAAAATCTAAGCTAATCAGTGATTTCCACCAATTTTCAACACACATCGTTACATTTTACGAATTTTAATTTTCTACATGTAAAGAAAATGATACCCACTTGAAATCCAAGTTCTCATTGAGAAGACCTGATGGCACTTTCCCAGACAACATATTATTTTGCACATACCTGCAACCATCATATTCATTGAGTAGATCAGATCTTTACTCAGAAGCAACATGGTAAATGTACATAAAATGATTTTGGAGATGCAACATGGTAAATGTCCACAAACATGATTTTGGAGTCAACATTTGGAAGAACCATTTAAAGAAAAATAGATGCTTCCAGAACCAGAAGAGATGTACTCCAAAGACCTTTAAACTATTAAGCGTGTTCACAACTGATATCCAAGTTCAGAAACTTACAGTTCCTTTAGACTCTGAAGGTCCACCAAAGAGGATGGCAGCTCACCAGACAGCTGATTGTTCTCAAGATGGCTACAATAGAGAAGAACATTTATTAGCTTAAAATATTTAATAAATTACCATGATTTAGAATAAATCATCCAGGTTTACATGGTCTTCAAGTTTATCAATCCAGTAAAATCAGGTATTGGACCAGTCAGTGCATTGCCATCAAGCCATCTGCAATCAAAAGATAACTCAATGCTGATTATAGGAGGAACATCAACCGATTCAACAATAAGCAAGGAAAAAACCTTTACCACCACCCAGCAAAATAAAAATGGAGTCTATAAACTTACAGCTCTACTAAGCCACTCAGCTTTGTCAAATCTGTGGGAATATTCCCTGTCAAATTCTTTCCAGATAAATGACTGCCAAGCACCAGGGTTACAAAATTTTCAATTAGATCAGTAGCATTTCTTTCTAGACACATATGTTGCTATGTCTTAGAAGAAAAATGGAAAATCTATGTGCATGAGACCTAACCTAAAAGGGACATGAACTTTATAGATATCAAAATGTTTAAGTAGAATAAAAAAAAAAAGGGAAAACCTCTACATTGAAACTATCCTTGGTTGTGGATCAGAGTTGCATGCTACCCATGACCATGGAACTGGCAAGCATGGATCACCACCTTCTTTTGCCCAATCTTCTGATGAGTACTGTAAAACTATACTAGCAATAGCAGATCCTGCAGCTCATGTAAACATAGCATCAGGTATATGTCCATTAGAGCTTCAAAGGTATGAATTATAGAATGTCATTTTTAGGAGGATATAGTTGAGAAGCAAACATTGTACTAGGGTAGAAGGAATAATACGCTAAATAGAAAACCATGATTTCTACATAAAGAACATTGTTCATAAAGACTGACATGCATACAAAGAATCATAACTATGCTTACCATCTAGACAACCATCACGTTTCTTCAGATATTTATTTATCTCCATAGCATTCAAAAGTGGCCCCTGAGAAGAATCAGATGTTTTTCCAAACTTGAAAGATAATACAAAGGGGAGAGATATATTGGGGAATCCTGGCTCATACAGACGATACTTTCCTTGAGCATTTTCTTGGATATTAACAGCAGGTTTGCTGAGATCAGGCATGTTTGGGAGTATTAGCCTGAATTTCCTTGTTTCTTCTGGGCCCAAATCTTCAATTTCTGCAAGGTAGGTGAATGCCCATCCAAAACCTGGAAACCCATCTAGATTCAATCGGTAACTTAATGTACCATTTCTCCCAACAACAGCTGTCTGCATCACTTTTTCCGGTGGTCTGCTATCTTTATTGACATCAATTGGCATCTGGGTGGAAACTTTCTCAGTGCCAGGAGCAACATCAACCAAGTAATTTGCTTTCTTCAAGGAGTCAGACTCCCATATTCTATCAAATGGGTCATCTGGATACCTGAAATAACACAAGTAAAGTTTTCTTATGGACATTAAACGTTGGAGTAACATGAATTATAGATGCATGCCAACCAAAGCTTTCCTTCCTTTCTTTTTAAATTATTGTGATGGAAGACTACTCTAGGTAGCAGAATAATTAAATAATGCAAATATCTTTTTGATGCCATAGGATTTGATGGCGCATTACCCAAAACAAGTTTAAAATGATTGAACACATAAATAGAGGGCACAAAAGCACTTCTAACTAGCTAAGCTAATCCAACACATACCTGACTGGAGCTTCACTATCTGCACCAAAATTTACTCTTGCAGACACGCTAAGAAAGAAATCTTCTTCATATTCTGTATAGTAAATTGAACCATTGAATTGTCGGAGCTCAAGGGTAGAGATAAATGGCTGCCCAGTTGTAGCATTGGATAAACACACACTAATACTAGGATCTGAAGCCAGGAATATCAACTCACTGGACTCTATTGTGTAAGCATCCGAAATGACAATTGTAGACCAAGGAGTAGCCCCAAGGGAAATATCAAACTTTGGATAAACCTTGTTGTTGTCAAAATTACCATACAAGAAAGTCGCTCTTACAAGGTACCTAGTCCTGCTTATAACATCAAGTGTGTAGCAATACTTCCTGTTGTCAGCAGGGAAATGCCTCAGTGTGGTATATTGCTTTCGTGTCTCATTTGCAACAGATATAGTTGCTATTTCTCCATACATCAATTGATCATCAGAAGTCCACCAAAGACCAAGGTCATCTGTGAAATTTTCACTACCACCACAGTCGAAACTTACAAAACCTGCTTTTTACATGATCATATTTGTCAGTCTTTTTTTTTTTTTTTCCTTTTATTATTATTATTATTACTATTATTATTTTGTTTATAGGAATATGGAGATTTCATCAATAAGCACCAATTAAATGAGGGGGCCTACCCCTACTACACAGGAGGTATACAAATGGTGAAAAAAAAGGCCAAAAAGAGAAAGGAGACAAAACCACACTAGCAAGACCCCTAAAAACCAATAAAAGCATGCAACTTTTAGGAAAAGAACTGCTTTGTCGATCAAATTTAAAAATAAGAAAATGACAAAATACCTACAGTAAAATTCTGATGGGAAAAATGATGAAAGGTTACCCTACCATAATCCAACTGATAGGCTAATCTAATATCATCTTTTATTATTCTCCCACATGATACAATATTGAAATGAAAAGCAGTTCAACAAAAATCTGAAGTTTTATAGTGCAAATTTAATTTCCATGATCAATCTGGGTCGGATGAACAGGCATGCTTGCAGACAACGAGAATCCACAGTGTTTTTGTCTTCCCTTCTTAGTGAACCACTTGCCATGCAATATTTACTTGTATTAATTGTTTATCACTTCACCAACCATTAGAAAAATTAATTCCACTTGTTTATAAAGTTGTAATTTTTCACAGGATTGACACCCTTGGACCATCCAATGAATGATGTCTGGGGGATACAATCATCAAAATAGTTTGCTGCAAAACTGATTCCTAACCCAGCTGAGGTAACTCCATCAGCATAGCGCTCAAAATGCTAGTTCATTTTTGGTCTGAATCAAATTTGAACCAAATTCCACAATTTAAATTTTTTATCAAAATTATGAACATTAGGGTCAATAGATTGAAATCCCAAGACTGTTGTATATTCACAAAGTCTAAAAACTTACATTCAAAATCTCAAACACTTCTCTGGCAACTTGTCACATGTCTATTGTTTGGTAAAATAATTCAATGGAACTCTCAAAAGATTATTACACAGAACTGAGGATGAAATAACATCTATGCCAACACAATCAATATGTCCAACATCCGGGATTGCTTTTCCAGGGCAACCGAAAAAATAGTTTCCCTCTCTGAAGTCTCTCTATGTTACTTAGAATAGATTACTAATTCTAAGGTAAGTTGACTACTGTCGTTTCCAGGAAATTATTCTATTCATAATTTTACAATCAAGATTCCAAGAGAATAATATTAATTAACAGCAAAAATGAAGTCAATACCTAACACCATTATACAAAGTGCCTTATGGCTTGAGCATAACACAAACATGCAGTACTAGTATACATTAATCACAAGTTGCATTCTGCAACCTTTTATTCCGGATTTCAGAAAAACGCCAGATGACAAATTTAAATACAAAAAGTTTAGAATATGATTGGGCAGGGGAACTATCAATGAGTAAAACAACTATGCGGGATTAAATAAATTATGAAACAAATTCACAAAAACGATCCCCTTCTTTATTCAGCTTTTCATTCACATATCAATAAAATTCTTCTCCGTTAAGTAACACAAGCAACAACTAGAGATATAAACAATAATAACGGCGAACATTTTGCGATCAAAGACTCGAAATTTAACAAATTTGATAAGCCTTAAAGAGGATAGAACATAGAAATCTACAGATACATAGAAGGATAGAACGAAACCTGGCATCTGAGCATTGGCGGCATCCATGAGAAGAACAGTGACAGAGAGGAAGAGTAGGAGAAGCCTCGTTTCCATTCTTTTTCAGTTTTTGATGAAAATACGAAGAAGAGAGGCTGCAAAATAGTTGAAAAGGGAAGAACAGAGAAAGTGAATCGTGGAGAAAGAAAAAGATGAATCAAAAGAGAAAAACAAAAGGACAAGATGAGATAAAACTGAAGGTTATTCACATCATTCACGCTGGACTCTAGGGAGAGAAAGGGTTGTGCTTGAGAGAGGACGTGAGATGAGAATTATTTTTATCGCCCCCTTTAAACTTGTGGGGACTGGTGCGAGTTGAGAAGGAGTCTTCGTTGTGGATTCTACTACCACTGCAGTGACCTTGGCGAGGAGGAGTGCTTGGGTCACCGTCACAGCTTGCCTTTTGTGTTTGGGAAAGTGGCTGGATGGCACGTGAACCCCACTCCTCCGGCTCTTGCTGTGGACCATGCTGATGGCACATGGTCTAACAACGGTCCAGATTCGCCCGTCTCTGGTCCCACCCTAAAAGTTATCCTCTTGTTGGAACTGGGAAAGCTCTTGAAGCGCTTGAACCGAGACCGTACGAGACGCTCACCCACCAGAGAGGGATCGATTCAACCCCCTCCGAGGCTTCTACCGTTGCAAAATGCTAAAATTCATAGATGTGACATGTGCGCACTGTGTCAAATCATGTTGAAGAAGGGAGTAACCTTTGATTCTTTGAAAGCTTGGATGAATAGAAAATTAGCAAGTGCTTTTATTAAAAGATTATGACAATTAAAAAATGGTCAAAGAAATGCTGACATGGACATAAATGACAAATGGATAGTTGAATACTAAAATTACAAAATAAAATCCTAAATAATATGGAGCTTCAAAATTGTAAATATTGAAAAGATCTTTTTATTTTACTATTATTTAATCAGATACTTAAATAAATTATAAAAATTATGGTAAAAATCGTCTATAATTATCTTATAAGATTATTTTATTAACTACTTTTCAAAAAAATTCATTTAGAAAAGTTTTAAAATGTTAGAAAATAGCGTTTTGAGGTCAAATTTAACTTTTAAAGATATTTAACAAACTCATGTGATGTGGCAAATATTATTTTTACCAAATTAAATTTTTTTAAATTGTGTTAATTATCTTTATTAATTAATAAAAATTAAAATATAATTTTCTAACATAAAATTCAATAATAATTTGAAAAAATAAAATAAAATATCCTCGCTGGCGTTCTAGGTTTTCCAAATCATAAGATTTACTTTGCGGGGATGCTCATGGTCATGATTAGTACCACATTGAAAAGGAATATAAAATTAATAGTGGAGCAGTTGAGAGGAACTTTCATGTGGTAGGAAGTGGGAACGGAACCCCTTGTTGGCTTGCAAACAAAAAATGACCCAGAAGCAGCAGTTGGTAAGTGTTAAAAAAAAAAAAAAAAATTATCTATGTTATCATTACACTATGACATAACAATTGTGTCATGATATATAGGGAGATCCAGTTCAAATATTTGGAGCATGGTCGAGAATGGTATGGCATTAGGACAGATGGACAAGAAAAGGGGAGAATGCACTGTGAGAATTGGTGATTACAAATAACGGGATGTTTGGCGTATTAGTTTTGATTGTTATACTGTTTGGCCCTCGGAAGCAAAGACTTCGATGGGGTGTTCCGGAAACATAATAAGTTAACAAGGATACGCCATGAAAAGGGTTGCAGAAAATGGGTCCAGGTGGAGATAGACGAGAGGTTGAGGAGGGAGACGGAGACCCACCATTGAACGTGGCCAGCTATTCTAAGCTGACACCATTGCTTTAGAAATGTACACAGCCTATCATGACTCGTTGGGTCAAGTCATCGCACCAACACACATCTCCCATGTCATGACATCAATAATCATTGCCTGCATGGATTTAACACATATCGACCATTCTCGATGTAATTATCGTTGAAGAGTCTTCTCCGGCGGCTCGAAGAGCCCCTTATTGCTTTCTTTTCATTCAATTGCAGTCCACTAACAAAGACAAGGACAGTCGAAAGATCATATAGAATTGTTCTGAAAACCAAGCCCATCGGGCCTCCTTGTCTGGTAGTCACTCGTTATGACTTCAAAGTTAAAACAAATTCGGTTGGATATTTTTTTAAGGCAGCCCTTTATCAAAGTGTGGTGACTAGCTTTGTCCAAAACTTTACAAAAAGATGACTCATTTCGTCTCCTCTTTATCCCCATACTTTTGCTTTTCTCTGATGGAATCAAGCGTTAAAGAGCTACCTTCAATTTTTAGTGGATGCTTTCCTTTTGTTTATTTCCCTTTTTTTTTTAGCGTATATTAAACTTTTCTTAGTGTGTAAGGCTGTGGAAGGTACAGCCGTTTGAGCTCAATCATACCATTAATTTAATTGTGAATGTCAATAGGAGAATAGAAATATCGTTTGGCTACTAAGAAAAGGGAAAATTTTGAATTTACGGGTCGATTTGATGATTATTCTTCTAATTTAGAGAACATGGTTAATAAAATTTTGATAAAAATAATAATAATAATAATCTGGAAATATATTTTTTAATTATTTTTTATAAAAAAAATAAGAATACTTTTAAAGCTTTTAAATTATACTAATATTTTTATAAAGAATAAATTAAAAATTTTATTTTTCATGTATGAATTCTCAAATAAAATGTTATTTGTAAAAGTAATTGAGAATTTTCTTTTAAATTGGTTTCAAAAAACATAAGGGTACGGTTTGACCAAGTTTTCTCCATACTTTTTTTAAAAAATTTATTGATTAGATCTATTTTTTTTGAGTTCTAAATTATTTTTTAAAAATTGTTAAATCAATTAATAAATTTAATACAAAATGTTGTTTGATTTAAAATTCATTTTTAAATTAAGAAAATTTATAAATATATAATTATATGCCAAAAATAAATAATTGAATCATTATGAATCAATTTTTATCCATAAATTTTTTGTATCAATGGATTTATTATTTGAGTTTTAAATTATTTTTAAAATTTACTAGATTCGTTAATAAATACAACACATTAAATTTTGTTTAATTTAAAGTTTTATTTACCTAATAAAAAAAATCAGCTAAATAATAATTCTATATATAAGATAAATAATAAAGTTATTTTAAACCAATTTTTATTCACAAATTTTTTTGTATTAATTGAATTATTAATTGATTTTTTTAGTTATTTTTAAAAATTACTAAACTCATTATTAAGTCTTGCTTATTTGAGAGTGTATTTGCCTTAATGAAAAAAATTTGAAAAATAATAATTTTATATAAAAAAAACAATAAAATTGTTTTAAATCAATTTTTGTTAATATTTTTTTATATATATTAATAGAATCACTATTTGAGTTTTAATTTATTTTTAAAAATTATTAAACTTATTAAGAAATCCAACGTGTGAAGTCTTCCTTAATTTGGAGTTTATTTATCTAGTAAAAAAATAAAAATAATAATGATTTTATATAACAGATAAATAATAGGGTTGTTATAGATCAATTTTCGTCAACAAATTTCTAATATTAATTGGATTACTATTTTTGAGTTTTAAAAATGATAGACTCATTAATGAGTCAATTTGAAATTTATTTACTTAATAAAAAAAATTTAGAAAAAGTAAATTTTGATTCACTAATATAGAAATATATATATATATATATATATATATATATATATAAAGAACCTCACATGTTTTTAAATCGATATTATATTCATTTATTTAAAAATAATTTGAAATATATGCACTTTTTTAATAAATCATCCAATTATTTCTTAAAATATTCTTTTTATTTATCGTGTCATCAACATCAATTGACAACTAGACTTTTTCATTTAATTATTTCTTTTCCTTTTAGATATTTATTATTATTATTATTTTATTATTTGAGATTTTTTTTTCTAGAAACAAACACTTATTTGAGACTTTTTTTTTAATTTTTTTAAACAAACATTTCATAACAAAAGTGAGGTAGTTTGAAGAATATTGACAATAAAAGTAAGTGAAACTCTAACTAATTATAGATGAGTTTGAGTTTGATGAGAATAAGGTTTATGATTTTTTGTACCGTCTTTTTAGGAATTTTTTTTCATTATGGCAAATAAAGGTTAATTTCAAGGATTTTGATTGTTTTGGACTATATTTTTGCTTCATCTTTAATTTAAGAGATAGAGATTCAAATAAAAAAAGTAACATATTGTTGTTTTAATTATATGACAAATAAAAGAATATTTTAAGGAATATTTATATTATTCATTAAAAAATACATATATTTCAAATTATTTTTAAATAAATAAAAATACCATAGATTTAAAAATTTTTGGAACTCTTTTTTCATATATTTTCTTATTAGTAAGTTAAAATCCATTTTTCTCAACAAAAAAATAATTGTAAAAATATAAAGAAAGATTAACTAAGTCATTTAAAATAAATTTTAATTTATAATTTTCTAATATTACTAAGATTCATGACCTTTTAATACTAATAAAATCTATTTTTGAGTTTTACATTATTTTTAAAAATCAATAAAATTTATATATCAAATATAATTTAATTTGAAATGTATTTACTTAGTGAAAAAATTTAAAGAAGATAAAAAAAATCATATTTGAAGTTGTTTAACTTGTTTCGGTGTTAAAATGTAGATAGAAAAAAATGTTATCATATTCAATTTTATTTATTTATATTTTTTATTTTTTAAAATTTCTCTATGTATCATTTTATTTTTAAAAACCCATAAAAATAACTTTTATTTGTTTTTAAAAAACTATTATCTATTTCTCTTTTGTTTTTAAAAACCGAAAACAAAGAACGATGAAACAATCTTATAAATTTCTAAAAACAATTTTCAAAATTTAAAAACAAAAAACTGTTTTGCCCAAACAAGCTCTAACTTTTCTTTCATTGCCAAAAAGGTCTACTAGTCCCATCCTGCTTTTTTTTTTTTCACAATCCAATTTGGTCTTTGGGTTGAAGACATGATTGATGATCAAGGTCCCACTTGTTCCCGCAGGACACTTCTAGGAAATTGCGCATGCTATTAGTAGCCTAGTTTCAAAGCAATAAGACAATTGTTTTGCCAGGAAATGACCCACAAAATACATGAACACGGTAGCCATAACATGGTTATCACATCAACCCAAACACAGAAGATTACCACAAACCCAAATCACCGAGAACTTCCTTTTGAGCAACTTCATGTAGGAAATAGACATAATCACAACATACAGACATGTCTCCACTCTCTAGATGCTAGACTCCAATGACCAACAAGCTCATCCTTGTTCCTCAGCATCAACAAATCTAAAAATTGGATGCAGTAAGTAAATTCCGAACTTGTAAACTAAGGATGCCTTTAGGCAAAGATATAAAGTCATAAGAATGAAAAGGAAGCCCTTTACTTACCCAAGTTCTGAGAGCTTCAAATGGGCTTCAGCATAGTCAGCAAAGAAGGCATCCTCATCCTAAACACAGAAATCACCATGATCAAACCCAAAGAAACTTCTTGAACATATATACAAAAATACAGTAGTAAAATTTGGTAAATAATTCTGAGCAGTCATAAATCAGAACAAAATTACGCACCATAGCATATTTCTCAACCAGTGGGCGGAAGACTGGATCCTCTAGGAGAGCCTTGTCTGATGGCAGTTGGATAAGACCTTCCTTTTCCCCGCTAAGCAGCTCCCTGATAAACAAAAACGGAATAAAATTGAAAGGACCGTTAGAATTTGAATTAGAGCTGCAAAGAAAGCTCTACTTATACCAGTCCTTGCAATTTTTAACCAATTTTCTTTGGTGTTATCCAGATGACTCACTTAAAGTAGGAGTTATCAAAGATGAGTGGATTAGTAGTCCAGGGTCCTTCAAATCCAGAGCGCTCTTTATGGCACCTCCCCTGTAAAGCAATTCCCACGGAATATCATTCATATTAGAAAACAAGTTGCCAAGTCTCTGCAAAAGCACCAAATGCCAGTCCCACAAAAGCACTCAAAATTGTGAAAGGAACATGGGAGGAACTCCATCCATCTTAGCATACCAGAGTATGACCACCAGATAGTGCAACAATATCCTTGTCACTGAGACCCATGTGGCCAAATACATCCCTTAGATGGTCTGAACCTGAAGAGTAAGCAGAATATTAAAACAGAGCATCAAAATACTTAACTAGCTATCACCATCTCATTCCACTATTTTAAATTCCCAAGTTTTGTTTCCTTTACTTCTTAGTACATACAAAAGCACACTAACCTTTAGTTGCATTAGGCAAGCGACCTTCTGGGGGTGGTTCAGATTTGTCCTGAGATTGACAAACACCTTGCTCATTAGTGCCTAAACTAGTCGCTAACATGGAAAATAAATGCCTACTAACAAATTAATGACTCAGAATGGAAGAATAAGAAATTATAAGGAGCTTCAAGCGAACAGATAGAATAACTATCTGTCTGGCACATTCAAGTGATATTTCTACAGAAAGGCAGTAAGTTCAGATACTTTCATCCCAAGATCCAACCTTGCCCACACTTCCTTAATCCTACTAAATTTGACATATCAACTACTAACAAAACATGAATATTTAATTTTTCTTTTTTGGTAAGATCAGATATACCTAACCAAATGATAATGAAGAAGGTTCTCTAACCTGTCTCCCAGGGTGAAAAGGGATCTCAGGCCCTCCAGTAACTTCAACGGCAACAACTCCAGCCAACTTCAATTGATAAACAGAACCAAAATCAAGAATTAATAGGCAAAAAGTAATAACAAATGATCCACCATTTTCAGATTTTTCCCAAGTAACTATCTGAATTTTAGAATAAAAAATTGCATCAGTTTTTGCTCTTTAATGAACTATACTTCAAAATCACAACCAAACAGAATCGAAGAGAACCCAAAAGGAAAAACAACAACTTCTTCCACTGCGATTATAGACCAATGATTCAAATATACCTGGTAGAAGTCTCCATAAGAGAGGATCGGAAATTGCTCCTTGATCGGTTCCAATAGCCTGACAGCAATATCAAGACCATTGTTAGCTTCGTGAGCAAGCTCCTCTGGGTGCTTCATTGTCCCAAACGGACCTCCTGTTTTTGTCTTCACATCGTAAGTCCCAGCGGAGTGCCATCTGTATATAAAACAAACCACACACGATCAATGCTCACCTTCTCAGTCTACAAACAATCACGAAAACAACTAGTTCACAAGCATATATTTGGGGAGAGATATTACGCTAGTCGAAGCATCAGTGGAGCACATTTCTTCTCAGCGATGAACCCTCTGAGCTTTCTCTTACATTTCTCGACTGCTTTCTGGTACTCCTCGCTCACAATAGGGTAAGCCTTTCCCATGACGACGATTTTCTAAAAAAGTTCAACCCAACGACACCAAAGATCACATCAAAACAACAAAACAAGCAATCGGGATGCATTTGGTTGATGAGAAAACACAGCAAAAGAGAAGAAAACAACTTTCGGATAGAACGTTTTCCGGAACCAATGGAACAATAAGTCAATAACCCAACTCAAACCAAACCTAGCAGAACTAGATACATTTATTTCTTCACGGTTTTCACAGTAACCATCGAGAAAATAAAGAAATCAAACACTTATAATAGCAGGGAATAAAAAAAACTGCATAATAGATAACTTATCGATATCAAAATAAACACAAATTTAGAGTTGAATCCTTCGCTCAGAAGAAGCGGAACGCAGAGTAGAACGCGATCACCACCTAAGGTTTCCGAACCTGAACACAGACCATATATTCCATACACGGAAGGTTCTGGTGTTGGTTCTCGACCGTTGGATTTTTTGAAGTTACTCGATCTTGCCTGACGGTGGGATGAGGGGTGAGTGATGTTTGACTAGTGGGAAAGGAAAGATGGGACAGGCCAATTGTATGTTGAAACGTGTAAGGAGGTATGTGATGGCAGTGTTATTGAGGTGATTGTGATGGCGTGGCAGGTTTCTATTGGGACATCGTATACACTTTGATTGTAGTGAGCCATGTGCTAGAAACAGTCGGTCATTAAACTGAAAACCACAGTCAAACATACCATAAATATATAATTTATATTTTATTAAAATTAAAAATATATAATTAAAATTTAATAATATCTATAATACTATTTATTCATTTTTATGTAAATGTGTTAATGTTTTAAATTTTATTAAACAAAAAAACGATATTTAAATGTGAAAAATTATATTGAAAATGGAAGAAAGATCTTATTATGTCATTACATATATATAATTTTTATAATTATAATTGTTTTTATAATTTTTAACACATATAAAAGGGCAGTAGAGTGGTGCAATTATTTTTTCCTAAACCTGTCGTACTGTGGTTCAAGCCCTCCTCATGCATATTCAAATCTGCATTGATCCCACATCGGAAATGAAAGGAGATGTGAAGATCCCACATCAGAAATGAAAGGAGATGTAAAGGGCTTTCTAAGCCTCTTTCATCCATCGGAAAACAATAGGATTTGGGCCATTAGGTGCATTGCATGCGCAATGTCCCATTTTGCAAAAATAAGGGAGTACTAAATGTTGGGCCATGAGGGGAAGTCTAGCCCATTTTTGCCCTAGAAATAAGGGAAGCAAAAGGCAATTGGGCCCATTAGGCTCAATGCATGAGCAGTGACCCATTTTACAAAATAAGGGAGCATTAAATGTTGGGCCGTGAGGGAAAGTCTGGCCCATTTTGCCATAAGAATAAGGGGACGTTAAACCGTTCAGACCGAAAAAGCCATTGCTCGGTGGTTGGACCGGTTGGATCGACTTGTCCGGTCCATTTTTCAAAACATTGGTGGTGAGTTACTAGGAAAGAGAAGTGAGTTCTGGAAACACGTCACATGCTAGTCACAGAATGAGTATGGTACAAAGGCTAAGCTGCGATTATTGGGCTGCAACTTGGGCGCCCACAATTATGATCTTTAGTAGTTTAATTTATAAATTAAATTGGGTTTGGATAAAAAATTAATTCCAATTGAATTTGGATTGGATGTGGGATACTGGCAACCCAATTATATATTTATACAAAAATTTAAAATTTATACTATTGTTATATATATTAGGAGATCATGTAAAAGATGCACTACTTGTAAAATTTGGATGAATTGAAAATTTAAAAAGTGAGTTTCATAAAGAATATATTTTGAAAAGAATAATCTTTCAATCATGCATTAAAATAGTAATTTATGGACACTTTCAATACTATTCTCTAGTTGTCAAGTCCGCACATGTGTTGGACGTCACTCACCCATGACCACTTTAATTTTCACATCAAACATGTCACGTTGTATTTAAAGAGATGAAGGAATAAAACTTAAATAAAATTGAAAATCAAAATTAAACCCCAATTAATCGAAAACCAAACATCAAACATAAATAAAATCGGAATTAGACAAACCCAAAAAACCTTTAACGAAAGTGAACTTGTTGATGCTAAGTCAACTGGGGTCAAGTCCATCTAGCTTTGCCCAAATCAAGCGGACTTGTTCCCTACTTCGTGTTTCTTAAAAGATCCAACTAGCAACACCATAACTAGACAAGCTTCTTTCCAATACAAAAAGCTGTTCGGATGGATGGTCCGGACATGCCCCTCCAAAAGTTTAAATAAGACAAAAGTAGTCTTAGATATTTGTGGGAGAGAGTAACCATATGTGTGCATACCTTATTCGTACTTTTTGGAAGGTTTATATAGAGTTGATGACATCATTACTATAATGCTGACTAGGCACTTTGACCTTCTTTAGTAATGATTATTGTTTTAAGGGCAGTTGGACAATCATCACAGTTAAGAGTGGTTGGTAGGTGTCGTTCGTTGATGTGCCAAGATCTCAGACTATGCAATTGTCTATCCCTTCAGTTTGTCAAAGCCTAAGATTATGTGCAATAATTAATTGATATGGACTTCTGGACTAAATGGAGTCTTGTCGATAACTTAAATATCGGGCATGAATGATCACTCAAGGTTTTTAAAATATGATTGGACAATCCTTTGGGAGTCCGGACTCCCGATGTCGTCTGGTCTTGTGGGGGGAAGAACCCTTCCCCTTATGGTGCCAGACGAATCTTATCTTGGTTTGATAGAACGATACAAATGGGTTATATACTTGTTGACGACTGTGTCTGAGGTGGAAAGGGACACGGGAACCCCCACAAAACCATCTGGGGAGCTCTAGCCTTCACGTTTGAAGAGCCCTACCCATTTCTCTATCTCTGGCAGTCAGTCCATGCGACTTCGACATCGTCAGGCGGGAAGAAAGTGGGTAAGCCCTCCTTTCAAATCCCTAACCCTATCAGTGTTACCCGAGATAAAGAGCAAAGCCTTTAAAAATTCATGGTGTTGCAAAATCTCTCTAAATCGGAGAAAAAGGGGTGTGGGAAAATTCGTGGGTCAGTTCAAAGAGGCTGCACCATCCTAAAGTTTGTGGTAGTTTGAGGAAAGATAAAATTCTCTCTTCGTCCAATATTGTGAATGTGGAAGTGATGTGGCTACAAATTGGTTGGAAGGATCTTTAATATTTTGTTTTGTTTCAATTTATCCTTCTGTGAATCTATCGATTTTTTCTAGGGGAAAAGATCATGGGAGACTGTGACATAAAAAAAAAAACACAATAATTTTAAAAATTTTTAATTAAAATATGATATTTGTAAAATTATTTTCAAATTTATGAATTTTTTGTATAATATCAATTGAAATTAATTTTTATAGTAAAGAATTTCAATTTAAATATGTAATGTAAGTCAACGAAGTTTAAAGGTTAATTTCATTGATTTTTTTTAAAGATTTTAATTAAATATATTTAGTCTTAATTTGTTTGCAATTATAGCAAATACCTTTTTTATTCTTCCCATTTATTATTTTCACATACCTCCATTTAGCTCAAAATAAAAAAGGCATTTAAAAAAATTTCAAACTCACCGGAATTAGATGTGTTTAACCAAAAATAAAATTAACCTTATTTTTAAATAATAATTGAATATGATTTGGAAAAGTTTTGATCCCCTTTTCCCTTTTTGTTCAAAGTGATATATAAAAACACACTTATGTAAGAAATCCTTAGGACTTATTAAGTAATTATTTTTGAAAATAATTCTAAAAAAATAGTTTTTAAAATCTCTTGATATTTTATAGAATAAAAGTTTGTTTAAAAATCTAAATTATTTTAAATTTATTTTTAATATTTTTAAATATGTTATAAAAATAATTTTTATGTCTAGTATCTTATTTTAAATTATTCTATATGTTTATATAATTATTTTTAAAATAACCCTCATATATAACAAGTGAAAATAATAAAAAATAACTAAAAAATATTATATAAAATTACCTTTTTTTTTGTTTTTTATAGTAAAAAGTAAAAAACAAATTTTGATTGTTAAATGTGTTTTTTTGATTTTTTTATTTAAAAAAATAGAAAAGTGTTTTAAAATATAGTTACCGGGCCTTAGGGCCTGTTTGGTTTCTGTTTTTAAAAACTATTTTCTATTCTTGAAAACAAAAAACACAAAAAGTTTGTTTGGGGAAGGGGGTATGTTTTTATTTTTTGTGTTTTTTATGTTCTCAAAAACCATTTTTTTTAAATAATAAAAAAATATTTTCATTGTTTTTTCACCGTTCAAAGAATAGATCGTTTTGTGTGTGTGTGTGTTTTTTTTTTTTTTCTTAACTGTTTTTTGTGTTTCCACAAAGGTGAGCTCCACCCAACCACCACACCCTTACCCACAAACCATTTTTTCTTCTTTAAATTATTGAAATTAATATACTTATACATGATGACAAAGTCATCATTTATTTAAGAAAATTATAATTGGTGTAAAAATTTCAAAATGAAATATATTTTTTTTTATAATTTAAATAAATTGTGCATATGAAAATTATTTATATATTTATAATATCAAATTAATGGAAGAAAACACTTTATTAATTAAAAAAATAACTTTCAAACATATTTTTTGTTTTACTTATTCTAAAAAACATTTTTATTAACTCAACCAAACATATTTTTTTTTCAATTCCCAAACACAATTTTTTTTTTTTAAAACACAAAAAACTGTTTTCCATAACAGTTTTTAAAAACAGCAACCAAAGAACCCTTGGCCTCCTTTCTTGTTCTCTTAAAAAAAAAAAATCAACTAAAAAACACAAAGAACTTATATTGAAGCTAGCATGTAACCAACTTGTAGAGTTGTAGGTTTGCATTTGACATTAAATTCACAAGCACAAGAACATGAGAAAAGGTTAGCTACAAGTCATGTGACTATTGAAAATGTTATAGACCATGCGACTAATAGGATAGGTTTGCTCTTCATACATGTTGCAATTATAATCAATTCGGGACATGTTGGTCGTTTCTTGATGCCTGGAGTCTCTTGGTAAAGGATCATGTGCAATTGTGCATCAATGCGCATGTAAGGAAGTGGGAACATTGCATGTGTTAAATTTTAAGGCATTTTCTTTCCATTTCTAGCTTCCCTAAGTGTTAAAGCATCTAGAGAGCCGTTGGTCTGGCCTCATTGAGAAAGAACCTAACTGGGGGAGGGCTAGAAATTAGATGTTGGAAAGTAATGAAGAAGCCGAGCTTAATGGTGAACATTAATCGGACGGTGGATTGCAGCATGCCTGCACACCAAATTTAAGGAGTTTCATCTCCATTTATGAAAATATAGAATGTAGCCAGCTGGGTTATATGGAGGGCAAAGGATGAAAATGAAGATCACACAGTGAATCATATGCAAAGCTTCAAGCTTATATATATGGCTGGCTCTTTCTTGGTTGATCAGGCTCCTGCCCTCTACCCTCCTCAGAAGGCTACTCTGCTTGTTCTCCATAGAGCGTTGTAAGTTCTTATTTCTTTAGCACCGATCACCAAACTCTAGACACGATGTTTGGTTTCTGAGAAATCGCAGGTTGTTATTGAAGCGGTGTTTCTGACGGTGGGAGTCTAAGTTTCTTCTGTTTACTTGCGAGTTCTCAGCAATCAAATGGTGGATTAATTTGATGTAATCAACGTTGTTCCATCGAATCATTTGATTCCGCGTTCAAAATCCATGATTTTTTGGGAATAGGTATTAATGACTTACGTAATAATTTCTGGATTTCGATTCAGGTTCATGATTTGCCCCAGTTGTTGCAAATAGCGTTTACTTTTGTTTGTTTGATATGTTATGTGCTGTATTTTAATTGAGAACTGCTATTTTTTTTTCAACAATTTTACCAAACTTTTTGTGAGTGAAAATTATTGGTTCTGCCTCTGCTTGTGAGCATGAATTTGTTGCAAGATGGTGCTAGATTAGCTTCCCAGTACAAGAGAAGATGTGCAGTCACACTGTATGAATATGCAATAGAAGTGAAGTGAGTGATCCTGAAGTGGAAATGTAGGGGTTGTTTGATCCATCTTGTTCTATTAAATTGAAAGGGGAAATTTCCTTTTTCAATGAAATTGTGTATAACTGGTTTAATGGTACAAAATGTTGATTATTCATATATACCTGTCTGGATTGAAGATGTAGAAATGGAAGTGCAAAAACATGCTAAAGGATTTGGATTTGATATAACTATTGCAATCTATGCTATTGAGAAGGCTGAAGGAGAGATTCCCTTTTGGTCATATCTCTCCATGGTTATTATATTATTAAGTTACTCATCTAACCCTATTTATTAAGATTATTAATTTGATGATCAAATAGAATGATAATTTACTTCCTAAATCTCACAACAATTAAATAAAAGAAAATTGTAAATGTGATTTTATAACTTCTAATCCGATCTTCTTCATTCAACCATCAGTTAAATGATGATTTCAATTGACAGATATTAGTTTTTAATTTTTATGTACATTAATTTTATTATTTTGAACTAATAATAAAATTAATAGTCTATACAACATGTAGCTTTGCATCTAGATCAAAGAAAATAGATGATGAGATTCTCTTCCATCTCTCCAAATGGTTATTACACTATTAAATGACTTATCTAACCCTCTTTTTTTATTAAAAGATTATTAGTTTCGTGACAAAAATAAACCCACTGCTAAAAAATTAAGACAATATTATATTTAAAGTATCATTAATGAGAATTTGTTATTTTTCACATTATTTTCACTCACATCTTCTATGTTCAATCAACATTTCAACTTCTGCATGATAATTTTTAACTTTCATATATCAATTTTATTAGAAATAAAATTATTAGCTCATGGCATGTGTGCCTTGCATCCAGCAAGAGGCTTAAAGGTTGCACTGATAGTTGATTTGCAGAAGAAGTTGATTCAGATGGTTTAGTCCATAGTTACCAGAATTCTTTCCAAGGTCCTTGTATTCAAAGTATATAGGAAACCTATCCGATGCTTCAAGTGTTCCTTAATGAGTGTTTCCCAGTTCAATTCATTAGAAGCATGATGTTTTCCTGGAGCAAATGTTTAGATAATATTTTGGAATTCCCAAATGTGTTTATAGTTCCTTTTTTTCCCCATAAATTCTGATGAGCAAGAAAGAGTAAATAAATATGATTGCAAATTTTATTCACTCTTCACCCGTAGCATAGACATAACATCCTTTCAAATAGGTGGTTCATACGATATTGTGATGCTTTATATCCATTTTCACCCACCATAATTAGTTTCTCTTTTTTTGATTCCTATCATCTCCAAGCTGTTACCCTTCCATATTCCTTTAGAAAATATTCTCCCCGTCATTTCTTTGTTGCCTCCCTCTATTGCTTCAGCAACCATGCTCTGGAATGTTCAATTAATAAACCAATTGTTACACTAGTTAAGGATTATTTGTTTCAAGGTATGGGCTTTGCAAGTATAATGTGTATGAAAAACTGAATGTGTTCAAAAACTTGTTTCCCTGCTTTCTATTTTTGACAAAAAGATGCCCACAAATTGAGAAAGAAGAAGTAGGCAACACAAATTGATGAGATAAGATTTGCCAGGATCAATGTTTGTTCAACATTGAAGTGCTTGTGTCAAATAAATTGGTGATGATACCGCAATTTTTTTTTCCTGCCATATTTTTTATAATGCAATATGAAACACTATGTGCATATTTAAGAAGGTAAATAGAAATAATGTTAGACATTAAAACTGCAAATAATTTAACCAGGTAGCATTATTATTATTCTATATACGTGTGTGTAGTTATTTATTTATTTTATTTTATTTTTCTGATAGTCACTGAGTTTTAGAATAATCATAAGTGACAATGAAGAAAAGATGTGTCCCTTATGCACTGAAGAGATGGATCTTACTGATCAGCAATTGAAGCCATGCAAATGTCGTTATGAGGTTTGAACACTAAACTTTGTTTTGCATATTTAAAGCCCTCAGAAATGAGAGTAAAAAAATATATTCTTTGCCTGTCTAAATTTTATGTTCTAGGTGTATGTGTGTTGCTTAGATTTCTGGTTATTGATGTCTAATTCCTTTGAATGTGTCCCCACCTGTGTACACACACACAAGTGCCTAAGAAAAAGCAAAGAAATAATGTTGTTGAAGAATGGATCTAGAATGTGGATGATATGTCAATATGATAATAGTATTCTTTATACAAATGAGGCAAGCTCTAATTTTAATGGTAATTTTTGTGTTTTTTTAATTTAATTTTCTTTTGGTAATTCTCATTGCATTTACTTCGATTTTCTTTTATCAGATATGTGTTTGGTGTTGGCATCGTATATTGAATGAGGCTAATTCTGGGGGCCGTTGTCTGGCATGTCGCTCACCATATGATGAAGAAAAAATTGTAGGCATGGCAGCAATCTGTGGAAGGTTGTGCATGGCCGATTAATAACTTTGCTATCACTCTATGATATTCTGTGAACAGGTCGGTGGTCGGGATCAATGTTGAGCATAAACAGAAATTGCAGAAGGCCAAGTGGAAAGCACCTGAAGGAAGGAAGGATCTAAGTAGCATTTGAGTTATTCAGCAAAACATAGTGTATATAATTGGATTGCCTGTTAACTTTGCAGATGAAGATGTGAGTAGCTTCTATAAAAATTCTTATCTCATCCTCGATAGCATCTGATTGAATGATTAAGTGGAACCTGATGCAGGTGGCATTTTTTTTTTCCTTTCCTTTCTAGTCCAACCCCCGTTGCAATTGGATTTTATTCTTCAGTAGTGCCTGAACAGATTTTATTTGTTACCAGCTTCTTAAGCGCTGGGAGTACTTTGGCCAGTATGGAAAGGTTCTGAAGGTGTCTATCTCTCGAACACCAAGTGGGGTTATTATTCAACATTTTGCAAACAAAAGTTGCTGTGTGTAAGGACAAATGACCATTATTCGCAACCTTTTTAAGTGCAATTTATGACTTCCCCATCAATCTTCAGCACTAATTAGTAATTATTACAATTGCTTTCATTTAGCATTGGTGAATCAATGTTAGATGTGTACATATGCATATTTCCTTCCCTAGTCCATTATTTTCACATTTTCTACTGAAACTTGGGCTAGGGTATTGTATGCTTTATCTCTCTCCCTCCGGAAGGTTGAGCACTAGAGTCAAATTTGGCATTGTACCAGGTTGCAGATTGTATTAAATATGCATGTGTTTGTTGTTTAATAGTTCAGGTGGTGCTTTTTCATGGTTTAGGTATATAACATACTCAAAAGAGGAGGAAGCCATTAAATGCATTTGATCAGTGCATAATTTTATCTTAGATGGTAGATCCTTGAGGTAAGCTTATGTTGTTTTCTCTAGTTCTCCATGGTTAAATAACCATTGTTCATTTGACACCTAGATGACATGGTATCTGCAGGGCATGTTTTGGAACCTCAAAATATTGCTATTCATGGTTGAGAAATGTGGTAAATAACTAAGAAAATTTCAACTCGTTCGAGTCTTTTGTAAAAACTGGAACCAAATCTGATTCCATTTTTGTTGACAACAATGCTTTTGTTGGTCCAGCCTTGCAACAATCAAGATTGTTTGTATTTGCATGACTTTGGCTCTCCAGAAGATAGCTTCAGCAAAGATGATATTGATTCAGCATTCACAACATATATTCTTTTAGGAGTGAATCCACCTGCCCCTCCCCTCCCCCTCTGTGCAAGTTTTCTCTTATCATCTTTAACATTGCTCATGATTTTCTTGTGGTTGCTCTATTTGAAGTTTTTATTAATTTAAGGAGATTAAATTACTTACACAACTTAAAATGTGCCTGTTTTGAGTGAAGAGGGTGGGAAGGACTTGGACAGGGAAAAGATTTCTGTGATCAGCATGTGTTTTTCTTCTTCTTCTTTTTTTTTTTTTCTTTTTTTTTTTAACATAAGATCACTGGTGAAATGATCTGGATCTTTTCAACCTGAAATGATTTGACAAGATGAATTGGTTTTTGGTAACTTTAGACTGTATTTGCATATTTACATTGAATTATTAACATTATGTATATACTGTTCTTGGGGATTTATTGATACAGTTCTTTGATAGTGAAAAAACAACAATACTGTTACAAGGAAAACATGCTTTCTGGTGCTTTTGATCCCTGCTATTAGTGAAGAAAATCATGTTACTATTTGTTTGTTCACATTTAAAATTCTGCTGCTGGAATATTGATGTTGATAACTTGATATGGAAGTAGATGTTCATGATTTGTTAAATTTTAAGATGCAGGGTCTTTGTATAAGTGAAACTTAGATTAACTGCCTCTCCAAAAATACAAGGGCTCACTACTGTCTGTATTTATTTGAGAAATTATGGGGTTAAAAGAAAATGTCAAATCATGCTTGCAGTTTTTATTATTTCTTTATTATTATTTGCATTCTAATTCAAGCTGGTCATATTGTAACCAGCTTGATGGTTTGGGATAGAGTTCAACAAATTATTGGTGTGACAAATAATACCCAACGTTCAGGGAATATTCTGCCGCTAGCAGAAGAATGTTGTATAATGTCATCTACAGAAAATATTGCAAAAGATCATTCAAATTTAAGACTCTTTTAGTTTCCACTTGTTTACAGAAAATCTTCTACTTGGGATGAGTAACTATGTTGCATGATATTTCATGTATGATGTTTGTGAGCGATGAAAGTACCAATATATGAACAGTTTAGTTAGTTTCACCACGTTGTAATGTATCTGTAATTTGGGTGATTGCCTGTTTTGAATTTAGGTTTGGACATCTGTGAATGTGTTTCTTGTGTTGTGTGTTTCACATGGTGTACTTTCTTCTAAACTGACCTTGCTTTGTCTATCTGATGAAATATTGGGAACCAGCTCAGGGAATCCTTTGTTGATGGCAGCACTAGAAGCTTTAATTTTGTGGAAGTTAGCTTAGAGATATCTCCCACCATTATTACATCTACTGGCCTTTTAGCTTGTCTGCCAACATCCAAAGCAAATATTAAAGCTAGTGTGGCACCAGTCTCCATCACAAGATCCTTAGAACTCACAAAAGAATCTTGTTGTCCTGGTTTGGATAAAGATGGAGATCTTGATGTAGACTGTAAGTTTCTGAGCTTATTTTCTGGATTATCGTCAGTTACCATGAATAGTGGTCTTGAACAAGAACACTCCAATCCTGCTGTTACAAACAGTTCAATTTGCATTGATCTTTTAGTAAAAAAGCCTAGAAAGGAAGGTTCAGAGCAACATGATATGAATCTATTCAAAGAACCTTCAACATCACAAGCATTGGAAGAAACTACCACATCTTCCACCAGTACTGTGTGTTTTCAAGAGAAAGAGGATTTGCTAGCTTTTGATGATCAGAGACTGAATGGTTCAGAAAGCATCTGTCATCCACCATCTGAATCTTTTCCACATAATGTGCTTAAGATTTTAGATCAGTCAAGCCCTCATTCTTGGAAGCAAAATGAAATTTGCAATAGGAATATTCTTCATGAAGATCCTAGGATTTTACCTACAGAACACAATGAAGCAATTTTGCCATTTATATCCAGGAGCTCACTATCATCTAACGAATTCAGAACTAACAGAGGTAGCAGCTTTTCTGAATCAGAGAGTACTATTGAGTGTTCCAGTGTTGTGTTGGATGCTGGGAAAGATGAGCACCTAGGGAGGTTTGATAACAATATAGCTGTTGACAGTGATGTTGCTCAAGATATGAGAGAGAGCAACATAATCTCTAATATACTTTCTATGGATTTGGATGCATGGGATAATTCATTAATCTCACCTCACAACTTAGTTAAGTTGTTGCGTCAAATGGATGATCAACAGGGTTCCTTCAAGATACCAAATTTGCAGAAAATACAAAATTGTAGCCAATCCAGATTCTCATTTGCAAGACAGGAGGATTTTTCAAATCAAATTGCTGATTTGGACCATTCGGACAGTAATATTAGGAGCACACTGAATAAATATTCTGCTCCACAAAATTTCATGTTAAATAAGGATTATTGTTTGGACAGATATCAAAAGATCTCTTTGTCCAGCAGTTCTACGGCATCTGAGGATCATCCTATCTGTTCTTTTCCCTCTTCCAACAAGCTCTCTGGTATGTATCAACTATTCTTGCTATTAGGAGAATATTTGATAAAAACTAATAGTTACTAGTAGTTGGGGTGGGGTACTTTATAGCATTTAATTCCATTAAACAATGGGAGTTATGCTTGTTCAATGGGATTGGTAAATAATTGTGTAATTACTACAGTTTCTTTTTTATGCTCATAGGGGAGTTATGTTTGTTCAATGGGTTTTCAGTCTTGTATTTTCAGGACGTCTGGTATTTAGTTCTTCTCTCAGAGCCTTCCATAGTACATGGTTCTTTGGCAGATTGCATGTAATTTTTGAATTTTTTTTTCTCTTGTTATGATTTCTTATAGCTTACTCTGGCCCCTCTCTACAAACCAAAAATTCTTTCTCTGGTAATGTATGCTTTGTTTGGTGCTTAATTTTTATTGGTAAACCTTTTTTGTAAAGCTTAATATCCTGTTTACAATATTGTTCTCTGCTTCAATATTTAGGAGTTTCAACAACTTGAAAGTCAACCCCACTGGGATTTTCAGTACTGAGCCGGGCATCGCCTCCAGTGGTTTTTTCTCACGAGGGAGTGGACCTGCCTTCTCACAGCTATGGTTTGTGTTTTTTTATGATGGTTTTAAGGTTTTCTATTTTGAATAGTTTCTAATTTTCCTTCACTCTCAAGATCATTCCTTCAGAAGTCCATGCTCCTGGGAGGTCAGTTTCAGGACTTTGGAAGCATGTTCTCTTCAACAAATGATGCTTATGGTTTTCCTCCCATGGTTCTGGAGCAATATGAAGCCGGCAACCCATCCTGGTTTGTGCAATTGGCTGCTAACCAATTTAGAGATGGCTACATTTCAAACAGCCATTGGGGAGGTTGGAATGAGGTGAACAGCATTGGTGATCTTGCTATGTCAGAACTCCTGAAAAATCAGAGGCTGGGGGTCAAGAAGTTTGTTCCTGGCTACAGGGATTTGAAGTTTCAAATATCCAATTTTGGCAATCAATACAACAGAGGATTTGGGATGTAATTTTCATGGGATTTCAACTGCTCTTTCTTTCTAGTTAATCTGACAGAAGTGGTTGAGTGGGTGACTGGTAGGGCACCTGTCTGCTCTTTCAAGGACAATGGATACTCAGACCGATGTTCTCCACATGTACCCACAAGATGGCCAGATTATTCAGGTCACTGTCTTTGGTTAGTTTCAGCCTTAAATGCATGTCTATTGCATGTAGACTATGTTTCTAGTTTCTACGCATGAAAAGAAGTTGATGAAGTGAGAAATATATCTGCTCCTTCTGAAAAATGACTTCCTTTTTAAAACAAAATGTGTTCCTTATTGAGGGAAGAACAGAACATTTTGTATTCACAAATTCTGTCTAATATAAGGCTATGTTGATTTCATGTAAGTATTGTTAGGAATAGTGGTTAATGGTTGTTGTCCACGTGTATAGCTTTGTTAGAATAAAAACATAGTCAGTTAGCTGCTAAGAAGGGTATTTATATACCTTGTTGTAATCATTCTTTTCAACTAATGAGAAATTCTTTTCTCTGTTAAGTTTTCTCATATGGTATCAGAGTGGTTTAGGGCTGCAAAATTTCTAGGGTTTTTGAAAGTCAGAAAATGATCGAATAGAAAGTTAGTGCTTTCTTTCTTTGGCTTTTCTTGCAGTTTGCTGAAAATTTCAGAGACTAAAAAGGCATCATTTACTCTGAAATTTGGAGTCTTGATCCATAAATGCCTTCAATGGAGGCTCCGATTCAAACCATTGCTCAAGATTCATCAATGGCAGCTCAAGAACAGTCAAGATTTTTACCTGTGAGTTTCACACATTCTTTTTCTGTGAAACTTGATAACAACAATTTTCTCATTTGGAAACAACAAGTGGTTTTTGCGATCAAAGGTTATGGATTACAAAGATTTGTCTTCTTTGAGTCTGCAATTCCTCCACGGTTTCTATTGAAAGAAGATGCACAAACCGGAAATGTGAACAAAGCCTTTGTTGAGTGGGAGCAACAAGACCAATTGCTTCTTTCGTGGTTGCTCTCGTCAATCTCTGAGAAAGTTCTTCTGAGGTTAGTTGGATGTGAAACCTCTTTTCAAGTTTGAGTGAAATTAGAGCAATATTTTGCATCTCAAACCAGGGTTAAAATCGAACAGTTTAAGGATCAGCTTAAGACTACGAAAAAGGGATCTTTGAACGTTGTTGAATATCTGTCCAAAATCAAGAGCTGTGTTGATTTTTTAGCCTCGGTTGGTCACATTCTCACAGATAAGGACCATATTGATGCTATTCTAGATGGCCTCACTGATGAGTATGATGCTTTCATCACCTCCATTCTTACTAGATCTAAATCCTATAAAGTAGAAGAAGTTGAGTTTTTTATTATGGCATAAGAAGCTAGAATTGAAAAGAATGCAAAATCTCTTGATTCTGCAGCAAGTGCCAATTTTGCCTCGTCTTCTACTAATAATGGTTTTGGAGGTCGTGGCAGAAGCAATTTCTCTACCAACTTTGGTCAGGGAAGAGGTCGAGGTATTGGTAAAGGTAATGGAGGTCGTTTCAATGTTGGAAACTTTGGTAGAGGTAGAAATTTTAATGGAAGCAGAGGAAATGGTGGCAGATCTGGCTAGAATAACAACTGGAATAATACTGGCAAACCTCAATGCCAACTTTGTCGAAGGTTTGGACATGACGTTGAAAGGTGTTACTACAGGTTTGATCCAAGTTTTGTTAGTCCAACCTCCTCTTCTCAAAATAGTGGTGGTCCTCGTGCTTATCTTAGCCAAGCCTCTCCTCATTCCTCAACTTTGTTTACAACACCTGAGGTGTTCAATGATAACTCTTGGTACCCTGATTTTGGTGCTTCAAATTATGTCACTCCAAATGCTAATAATGTTTAGCACAACACTGAATTTACTGGTCAAGACAAAGTACACATTGGTGATGGTTCAGGTTTGTCAATTTCACGAATTGGTCATTCTTCTTTACTTTCCTCTCTTACTCCTAAAGTGCTCTCCTTAAATCGTATGCTTTTGGTTCCTTCTATTACAAAGAATCTTCTTAGTGTTTCCAGATTTGCAAAAGACAATAATGTCTTCTTTGAATTCCATTCTGATGTTTGTTTTGTTAAGGATCAAGATTCTCATGTTGTTCTTCTTACTGGGAAAGTTAAAGATGGTCTATACTCGTTTGATTCATCAAATTTGTGCCTTGCTTATCCACAAGCTGCCTTCAACATTTGTCAATCATCATCTGTTGTAAAAAGTTGCAATGTTCAAACCTGTACTGTTTCAAATCCTTGTGATTCAATAAAGCCAAATGTTTTTTATCTCTGGCATACCAGATTAGGTCATCCTTCTGTTTAAGTTGTAAAAACAATTCTTTCATAGTGTAATGTCCCTACTATCAATCAAATGACACCTTCATTTTGTTCATCATGTTGTTTAAGCAAAATTCATAAATTTCCATTTTCTAGGTCTAACACAGTTTATACTGCTCTTCTACAACTGATTCATTATGATCTATGGGGTCCAGCTCCTGTCCCTTCAAGTAGTGGTTATAGATGCTATGTTCATTTTGTGGATGCCTATTCTAAATTCACCTGGTTATATCTTCTTAAAAATAAATTTGATGTCATCCAAACCTTTATCAATTTCAAAACTCAAGTTGAGCTTCAACTTGATTCCAAAATAAAAGCCTTTCAATCTGATTGGGATGGTGAATTTAAATCTTTTTAGTCATTCCTTACTCAACATGGTATCATTCATAGAGTGTCTTGCCCTCATACTCAAGAACAAAATGGAGTGGCTGAAAGAAAACATCGCCACATTGTTGAAAATGGTTTAGCCTTGTTAGCTAAATCTTCAATTCCTCTCAAATATTGGGATGAAGCTTTCAGAACTGCTGTGTTTCTTCATAATAGACTTCCAACTCCTATCCTAAAACAAAAATGTCCTTTAGAACTTCTCTTCAAAACCAAACCCAACTATTCCTTTCTAAAAGTGTTTGGTTGTACATGCTATCCTAACACTCGTCCCTTTAACAAGCATAAATTACAATTTAGGAGCATTGTTTGCACCTTTATGGGATACAACTTAAACCACAAGGGATATAAGTGCTTGGATTCAAATGGCAAGCTGTATATTTCTAGAGATGTTACATTTGATGAAACAACATTTCCATTTGCTCAAACTAATCAATCTTCCTACTCTATCCATAATTCCTCTTCATTGTCCAATTCTACCCCATTTGTTGGTCCACCTATTCTAACAATCCCATCTCAAACTCATTCTCATCCTATTTCACACTCATGTCCTGTTGTTATTTCCATTGACCGGCCAATCAATGAGGTTGATTTACCTTCTGTTTTCAATGTACATTATATTTCTCCAATAACTGATGTTGTTGTGCAGGATATTGTTTTTTCTGGTAATGCTAATTTGAATAGAAGGACAGGTCAACCAAGAGGTCAAGAGAATACTCATGTCATGACAACAAGAAACAAAAATGACATTACCAAACTTAAAGTGTATATTGCAGCAGTAAAGGAACCAAAGATAGTTGAGTTGGCTTTACAAAAGGATGAGTGGAAACAAGCCATGATATCTGAGTTTGAAGCTTTGCAAAGAAACAACACTTGGTCTTTAGTACCCTTGCCTGAAGGAAGAATACCTATTGGTTGTAGATGGATCTATAGGGTCAAAGAAAATCCTGATGGTAGTGTTGAAAAATACAAAACTAGGTTGGTAGTCAAGGGTTTTCATCAACAAGTTGGATTTGATTTTAATGAGACTTTTAGCCCAGTTGCGAAACCAACAACTATCAGGATTGTATTCACCATTGCCTTATCTAGAGGCTGGAGTGTTAGGCAATTGGATATAAATAATGCCTTTTTGAATGTTATTTTACAAGAGGAAGTGTTTATGTCACAACCTCAAGGCTTTGTTGATGAGAAACACCTTGAATATGTTTGTAGACTGCATAAAGCTCTCTATGGACTCAAACAGGCACCACGAGCCTGGTTTGAGAGACTTCACAAAGCACTTCTACAGTTTGGATTTGTCTCTTCCAAGGCAGATCAATCTCTCTTTTTCAGGATTACATCAACCCATACCACCTACATTCTTGTCTATGTAGATGATATTTTGATAATTGGAAGTAATGCAGAGGTAGTAACTACTCTTATTAAACAGTTGGATGTTGAGTTCTCTTTGAAAGATCTAGGAGAAATAACCTGTTTTCTGGGCATTTAGGTTACTCATATAGTGAATGGATTTCATCTCTCTCAACAGAAGTATATAAGGGATCTTTTGGTGAAAACTAAAATGTTGCAGGCCAAGGGTCTTCCCACTCCCATGACTAGTGGCTTAAAGATTAGTTCCCAAGATGGAGTTCCAGTTGAAAATGCCCAGCTATACAGAAGTACAGTATTTGTTTTACAATATGTTATGGTAACTAGACCTGAATTGGCATATAGTGTCAATAAAGTTTGTCAATTTATGCAAAGGGCTACAGATGAGCATTGGAAGGCTGTAAAACGCATTCTAAGGTACTTAAGAGCAACCATGGATTATGGCATTCATTTAAAGAAAGCTACTGAGTTGAGTTTAGTTGGATTTTTTTATGCTGATTGGGGTTCAGACCTTGTTGATAGATGATCAGTTTCAGGTCACCATGTCTTCTTTGGCAATAATGTTGTGTCTTGGCATTCCAGAAAACAACAATCAGTTTCCCGTTCCAACACAGAGACAAAATATAAAAGTTTGGTTGATTGTTGAAGTAACCTGGATTCAATCCTTACTATCTGAATTGCAATGCAAGACACCTAGAATACCAGTTCTGTGGTGTGATAATCTCAACACAGTGTTGTTATCTGCCAATCCCATTCTTCATGCTTGAACAAAGCACATAGAATTGGATCTTTATTTTGTAAGGGAAAAGGTTTTGAAGAAAGACATAGATATAAGACATGTACCAGCAAATGAACAAGTGGCGGATGTTTTAACTAAAGCAATCTCCAGTGGACAGTTTAATCAAATGAGGAACAAACTCAAAGTGGAAGACTTTACAACTTTGAGTTTGAAGGGAGATGTTAGGAATAGTGATTAATGGTTGTTGTCCACGTGTATAGCTTTGTTAGAATAAAACAGAATTAGTTAGTTGTTTTGTTAGAATAAAAACAGAGTCAGTTAGCTGCTAAAAAGGGTATTTATATACCTTGTTGTAATCATTCTTTTCAGCTAATGAGAAATTCTTTTCTCTGTTAAGTTTTCTCATAAGTATAAACTGCCAAGTGTTTGTTCATCTTGTTTTTCCAATTGCAGGTGTGCTGGAATGAGAAATGCAACCTTGAGGTTTTGTCTATGCAATGCTTTCATCAAAGCAGGTCATACTCAGCCATAAAAGAAAAAGGAAATAAGCTGTGCTATCCTTTTCCATCCGCAATAAATTGTATGGACTAATGTTTGAATTGGAAATCTTGTTGAAGAAGGATTAACAATTGTCAGTGTTTGCTACATCAATGTAAGTAAAGAACCTTGGTTGGATTCCCAACCCCTGCTCCTTTGCATATGAAGGTAGCAGTTGCATGTCCTGCCTCGACTTGCATTTAGAAAAGACGATTTCAGGAAGGACAACGTAGATTTTGCTGGTATTAAGGTATAAGACAGTGTGTTTGCTCGGCCCTGAGTTTAATTGCAATTCAATTTAGGAAACGAACAATGATTACTGGATTACAAAGTATCCATTGTTGGGAATTCAAATTTGCTAGCACTTCTTATTGTGGCAGAGGTTTGGAGCTGGATTGGATCCCAACCCAAGTATTTTGCATTGCTAGCTAGGAACCAATTTGCAAATGTTTTAGCATAAAAATGGTTGCTTGGATGAGCCTTGAAAATTCAGAGTCACTGTCATTTTCTCCACTTCAATATTGATCCATGTCTAATTTTAGTTGTGGCTGCCTCTTTCCCGACCTGTCTACAGAGGAACACCAAGAGTCCTACAGAAATCAGAATGATTCGGCCTTACTTATAAATGAGCAGCAAAGGTATGCGTCCCTTGGTCTGGTGGCTCAAGCAGCTCATCTATGCAAATTGTTTCATCATCGGATTTTAAATTAATGTTAAGTTTTTACAATTTGATTCGAATGAATAGACTGATTTTTCATCCTACGGACCTACACAAGACAGGTAATGCCATGCCCAGTTTCACTCCAAGGAAAATAATAATATTATTGACAAATTACCCGTCAAACTGTCTGATAAATTCTCCTAACAACAAAAATAAAAAAGGGAAAAACCTGAGTGCTTTTATGTTTTTTATTAATTGCGGCAATGGATTTGATAGCTTAAAAGCCAACCAGTCCAAGACCCAGGCACATGAGACTCAGGAGCATCAGGTTTGGCAGTATGTGTGACTTGTGAGGAAGAGAGGCTTCAAACTTAAATAGGGCCGACCACGTGGATGTCTGTATTTGGAGATGAAGTGTAGATTGACAAGTCATAGCCCCATCATGCATGACGCTCTTGAGACTCCTCTTCCACCTTAAGTATCAACTATCAGGTAGGCGAGCCAATAGAAATTAGAGCCTGCAAGGAAATTACCTGAAAAGGATGTGGTTTTGAATTTTGATTTGACAATGCTTAGTTTACGGGGTCTGACAAAGGAGGGCCTACTTTCTTGGCTTTTAACTCTTCTTAGAACCCAAGTAAAATTTGAGCCTAAAAAAATTGCAACATTAACTATGAGTAAGACCATACTTCTTCTAAGATTTTGAAAATAACGTAGTAATTTTTTAAAATATAGTAATTCAAAAAATATTTTCAAATTTATGACATTCTTTAAATTATTAATAGGAAATTGCTTCTTTTCTTTTTTTTTTAAATAATTTGAAAATTAAACTAAAATTATGTTTAATGTGATTTCATTCGTTCATGTCCGAATGAATCGATATTTCCTAATGAAATTCATTCATGGTGGCCTTACACAGTGACATGACATTTCACCGGCCCCTTCACGAGAGTAGAGTAGGAGATGCATCTTGAAAATCCCAGACAAAATGGAGTGAGTTCATTATTCAGGAGGCGTTCAACGCCATCTTAAGGAGGTACGTTGAATAACCAATGTGGAAATTGCATTATGCCGTGATCGGCCCCTGTACCAGAATCCCAATTCCGAGGCGAGTCTTAAAAACTGCCAAGTTTCCGTAACCTTTTGACATGGTCGCAGCCATGTTTTGCGATGAAAATCATGTGGTAACCGCATGGAGCCCAACAAAGCCAGAGGGAGAAAGCAAGTTATGGGAGTAGTAAGAAGGGAAAGAAGAGATATGAGACACCTCTTTTAAAAGCCTGCAAGCAATCACTGTCCTATACTCCGTACAATTGTACGGTGGGCCCTTCACCATTGCTCATGATTCGTAAGTCATGATATAGACGACCCTTTTTCTTCCAACCCGCAGGTGTACGAGCCTCGCACAAAGCCGAGGAATGCGGGCATTAACTTTCGCTAGGAAGCGAGGGGGGCTACCCCCACTTGGACAAGTGCCCTCCATGTAAGGCCCTGATAAGTACCATAAGTGTAATTTTTCTTTTTCTTTTTTATTATGCCTTCTATTTTCTCATTCATTTTTTATTTTTATTTTCCCAAATTGGAGGGGCAAATGGGAAGCACTGTAGTAACTAGTAGTTGTGGAGAAATTTATTTCAATCATACAGAAACTTCAGGCTCGGACCAGGGTGGCTAGTTTAGCTAAGGTAGGTTGACTTTAAGTTAAGCTGAAGCCACCCAGCCAGGGTTGAAACTTGACAGAATGGGCGAGTCCAGTTCGACTCCACAAATACACATTCAGATCAGGCATTATTAATAAGATTTTAAGACCAATGCAAAAGTTTTAATGGTGGCAATGAATTTGTAATTTAATAAAAGAATAATTATACTTAAAAAAGTAACTGAAAGCATGCTTTTATAATTATTTAAATGATAACAAGATGATAAATACTTTTTTTTATTAATTGGTTGTATTTCACTTATTATATATTTTTTATTTATTTCAAAATTTCATTATCTTTTTAGAAAATTTTTTAAAACTTTTTAACTATCATGTTTTGTAGTGGGAACGTGTCTCAAATTTGAAATTTCTATTTAGAATATATATATATTATAAAAGAAATATTACATAATAAAACATTTTCTAATTTTAGATATGAGATAAGAGAAAAGAAAAAAGTTGGTGCACTATCTTTATAATATTCTAGGTCATGATTGAGCAAGAAGGCTCATCAGGGTGTATGTGTAGATGCGAGAAAAAGAAATACCTAATAGAGTACAAGAATTCTTAGTTCGAGACAAAGATACAAAAAGATTTAGTAATTATATCTATTTTCATTGAAGTATGTATGATTGACCTAAAACCCAATACTTTTATGCGATTTATTTTATTTTTGCATCGACTTCATTGGCATAACATTCTGTTCATACCTCAATATCAATATGAGATGTTACATGGATCAATCCTGTCTTAAACTGCTGAATTAGCCAATTCAGGCCGATATACAACATGAGGGGTGGAGATGGAAAGGTAAGTTAGTGATGGAGGGTTGCCTCCTTTTGGGTGCTTGAAAACCTTAAAAACCACTTGGGAAAGAAGGGGACCCAATTTGAGAAGAAAATAAAGAACATATACCCCACAAAACTGTAGAATGTTTTTTATTTCATCGAAATTAAATTACAAAATCACTTGGAAATTGTTGTCTGATAAGTTCAAAACATTTTCACGTGGCCTGATGTTTTTGGCAGACGATGTTTGAAGAGTATTTGAAAATTTCCCTTGAACATGACTAACAGCTCTTCTAGTTTTAAGTTCCTGATGTTTCCTAATACTAAATAAGTTTATTGAAAAGCAGATTCCTTAGCCTTAAAAGAGAGTCCCGGGTAACTGTGATCATGCAGGCTAAGTAAAAAGCTTGAGCGCCAAAGAGGTCATGTATATGGATAAGGCAAAAATGCAGCCCTTTCAAAGAAGACAACATCAATGATGAAGTTTCAAACAAGGCAAAAATATCTAAATTGGCTCATCCCACTCAGGCTAAAGCACCCTGGTTTAACAGGCTTCATAAAAGAGAAAGATCAATCTAATGTCTCATATCTACAACCACACTTCAAAATTAGAATATATGAATTCATTTACCAATCTTAGTTTGCTTTGCTAGCCTACCCACCTGCTTTCAATGCAAAAGAGAAGGTATTGAATTGTGGCTGTTTCTGCTGGTAGCTTGTTTCAGCTCCTGCAGTAGTAGTAAGGGGATATACTGGTGGTGTTGGTGAGTGATGGAGAGTAATAGTGCTGGAGAACTGTTGTACTCTGTAAGCTGCCTTGAGTGGGATTAGCTGGTGAAGCAGTGATAACCGAAGACAAGAATCCTGATGATGCTGCAGTAGAGAAGAGAGGTGGAGTAGCCCCACCATAAGGGCCATGAATTTGCCATGCCCAGTTCGGCAAGTGATCAACTTCAATCCTCTTCTCTATTGCTCTTTCCTGCTAATGGCAAAACCAATGCTGGTTTTAGCTAACATATAAATACTTGGAGTTTTCTCTCTGTAATCAATTTGTCAATAGCAAAATCATGGTGTTATTTTAATAGTAAATATACATCGTTTGTCAGATGCGCATAAACTTAAGTGAACTCCACAGCATAAACCTGGATATCTAGGCACACTGGAGGAGTTCAGAAAGCTCTTTCCCAGGACATTGTCTTAGAAAGATTAAGATTGTCTTAGAAATGCAGGCAAAATAAGGCAACTCAACTTGAAAATCTATCCCAGGACATTGTTTTAGAAAGGTTAAGTTCATAAATTTAGGAGGGGAGGGTATGGTCTCTAGTCTTTGAGGAAAAAATATCTTGCCCACAAAAAAGATCACCAAAATGGTTTGATGTTCAAACCGACTGGCAAATAAATGATTGAAATGCAGCCAACCATACTCTAGAGGTTAAATGGTAAAATATAGGTGCTATTTCAAATTAATTACTTGAGGAAAATCATTGTTTCATTTACTAATACCAGGAAACAGAGGAGGCACTTGAGTGAAATTACCTTATAGATAGGAAAGACACGAGAATTTACACCACTCCGGATAGGAGGGTGATCAGATGCCATTACCAGGCCATATGATGGATGAACCCCCAGTGTTGCTGAAGTAGAGTTCTCAATCTGTAAAACAACAGAGGGCTACCAGGTAAGTTTACTTGAGACCTTATGCAACTTTAAAGTCACAGATGAATAACTGGAGGATCAATCTCAAAGTCACTGATTCCAGATTAGGGAAAACTAAAATTTAACCTTACCCTTTCTACCCTGTCATCAGGCATGGCATCGTGGCCCTGCTGGGAAGGAGAACCATTTGCTTTGCTGTTCCTCACTGGTTCATCAGACATTGGTTCATCAGAAAAATATGGAGCGACTCCCAAGTGCAGATCAAGATTGGGTAACAGGTTTAGATTTTGGCCACTCCCTGTGTAAATTATGTTTATGAACTCCAGGATTAGTTGATTATGTACAATTTATTTATTTATTTATTTTTAAAAAAATGTTCTTAGAAGACGAAGTAAATCAAGAGCTTTTACCTCCATTATCAGCTGGGAAGATTATCTCTCCTTCGTATGTGCTTGGCTCAAAGTTAGTGACTGCTTCTCGTCCATTGCATTTTATAGCAGCCTTGTCGTAGGCCCTGCTTTCAAGAAAACGAAGGATTCCTTATGAGGTTGAGATGTCTAAATTAAGACATTCAGTATGAGGAAGAGATTCAAACCTTGCAGCTTCTACCTCACTATCGAACAGACCAAGATAAATATACCTGCAGGCAAGCATATACCAACCAATGAATACCATCTTCACATCCATACTCGACCAATCCAATTTATTAAAAAATCAGGGAAACAGAAAACGGGATGACACGATAACACAGTTAATGCTACTAGACACATCCAAGGATTAGAAAATCATTCAAATAGAAGATCTCTCACTTCTTGCCCAGAAACTGTCCCATTCGAGCTTCCCATCGACCACATTTGTGCAGTGTCACTCCCCTGTACTTGGAACTTCCTCTCGAGAATCCTGTGCTCCCGCGACGGAGAACATGCACAAACTCTTCCTTGGTGAAGTTACTCATCTGAAAAACAATATCCATTCAGGTTCCAGAGAGAACCCAAATATTGAATTGAATCGGTAGCACCTACTTTTAAGTCTCTAACCAACCTGCTTAATGTCCTCGTCATAATCACTGACAGAAAAATTGATATCGGCATCAGCACCGCGGAACTTGATGGCAGCTCGATCATATGCCCTGAAATTATGCAACAAAATTTATCAAAAAAATAAAAGAAGAAGAAAGAAACAATAAAGAAATAGTCCACAAATCATACCGAACAAAAAACTATATCAAGCAGGAAAAATATTTTATAGTTATGTAATGATTCTAACCTAGCTGCAGCATGCGCAGTGTCAAATCCACCTATGAAAAATGTAGGAAGAAGAAAAATCAAACACCCAGATAGATTAAAACAGGCACCATACACATGAAATTTTCTAGTAGAATTGATAAACAAAGTTGAGTAAACGAAAGAGATCATAGCTACTCACCCAAATACACTTGTTTACCACAATCCCTGAACAAAACAAACCACAAATAAGCATTCAATTCAAAATCATAGAAAAGTACGAACAGGGACGACATTATCCACAAACACATTATACAAACCATATATGCGATTCCCATCTCCCAGTTCTCCGATAAAAGGTAACTCCTCGATACTGCGAGCTCCGTGACCTTGGCCCCCGCCGACTCTTCTTTACCTGCTGTTGCTGTTGTGGTTTCTTTGGCAGCAGCGGGCCACCGGAACCCACCTGCAGGATACACGGATGCTGCAAAGAAGAACCCAAAGAACAGTCACCTTCCCCACCACTGGTCACCGGGAAAAACTGCCTCGTAACAGAATCTGAGCTCTTATTGTCATGATCTTCATTTTGCTTGAAGAAATCGAAGCTAAACGCCACAATGCCGCAGCAGTGATCGGGGTGGTTAGAAGAAGAGTCATCGTCGGCGGTGGTGCTGCTCAAGGCATCGGCATTGACGATGGAGGAATTGAAGCTTCCAGAATCTTCCATTTGGTTGCTAGAAAGGTCAAGGAGCTTCCCCGGATCCACCGCCTGGGTAGAACCGTGAAATGAATCATCCGAAACATCATTAAGATTGAGATCCAACATCACGTCTCAAGTCCAATTATATTGAATATGGAGGATCGGAATGGAAGATTGTGAAGAGTCAAATTATTCAGTATTAAAAAACTAGTGCAAGAGTGAAACTACGAAGGATCGGATGGAAGAGTGAGGAAGGGGAGATCAGTCCAGTAGTTCCCAGAGAAAGCTTGCATTAGCGATGAAGAAACGTAGAATCACGGCATGGGCTGTGGTCGGGGACATGGGAGGTTTCATGTAGTGAGAAAGGCAAGGGATCGCGTGGTTGGTGTGTGTGACTGAGGAAAGTACATCACTACAAGACTCCGAAACATTGAGAGAAAAAAAAAAAGAGAGAGAGAGAGAGCGCGCAGAGGGGGGCAGATGGATGGGGATGAGGGAGATGGGACGTATGAAAGAACAAGCAGCAGCTATTTATTCCCATTTTCACAACATTGCCTCAACCTTCCTTTTTGGCGCGTGGTCAAGCAATTATAACATTACCCATTTTTTTCTTGCTTCTTCTTTTTCCTAACCAACTGCTTGTAAACCTAAATTTAACAAACTAATAGCTTATCGATACATATGCCCTACCTATTCAATACGTGGACAAATTTTTTTGAAATCAAGTATATTTCCTGTTATGCCCTTGAGCGTTCTGGTCTAAATTCTAATTAAAGGAACGAAAACCCTAGGCAAAAGCGAAACTCGCTCACGAGGGAAACGTTTTCCTGGCGGTCCATAGGAGTCGGGCATGGTATCATCCGGTGCTGGACTGGCGTCCGACACTTGTCATACCCCCTTGTAGGCCACTACCTTTGCCCATTGTCCTATTACTTCACCATTCCAAGCTGCATACAGAAGTATACAAAAAATGATGAACTTTAAACGTGAAGGTGAATTTAGTCGCGTCTATTGGTAATGGTACCTTTTTTCCGAGATTAAAAAATTATTCAGATTTGATAAAAAGAGATACTGGACATCTCACTGTTCATAAAGTGGGATAAGGTTTTGATTTTCCCGACCAGCTTTGGTTTTCCCTCATAAATATTATGAAGAATAAAGTGAAATAACATATGGTTTTTCTTTTCTTTTCCCTTCAAAAACTCTGCACTAGCAGCTACATGGCCAAACAACAGCTAAAGATCCAAGCGTTTATTATTATGAGAGTGGGGAACATGGGAAGTTTATAATGAATAGCATTATTAAGTGTAATTGAAGCTCTTTTTCTGCATTCGGCAATATGCATATATGTCTTCATTGGCCTAGCACCTACATCCAGCTGTAAAATAATTTGTGGGTCCGGACCCGTAAAATAAAGAATATAGAGCTTAAAAAAATATATATATTTAATATAATTCTTTACATTTTTTATATTACATTTTTATTATTTTAATAGTTTTTGAGATTGAGTAAAATAATGATACTTTGGTTATCATCTGAAAATCACAGCAATTAGTTTTCTTGAATGAAATAAAACATGTTTTGATCTTTTTTGGACTGAAAAAAAATAAAAGATTAGTCATTCATTTTCAAATATTTTGATCCTATTGCATTTTATCCCATATTTTCTAATAAACAATCAATATAATTTATAATTTATAATTTATTTTACATTAATAACACAATATTATTAGTTATTTATATTTAGTTAAATTAATTTATATTGGTATTATTGATAAAACAATGAAATACTTTCAATTTAAGCTAACAGTTATTTTATTTTCTTTCTTTTTTTCTCTCCTTTTGCAAATAAATTTAAATTTTCCATATTATAAAAATTTGCATCAATTTATTGACCATATCTAAGATAAATAAGAGCCTAGAATGTGAATCAACTAGATAGAATATTATAAGGTATTCGCTTTCAAAAATGTAAATTTCATTTCCAAATTAATGTCAAGAAAACAATTCCAGGTGTTCAACGTGAGTCAACAGTAAAAAAAAAAAAAATTTCTCCAAGAAAAAGGATTTTTTGATAATAATTTTAAATATATTGAAAGCATAAAAATTAAAATTTACGAAATAAGCTGAACTCGCAATTTTTTATATCAATCCAGCAAAGCAGAAACTCTTACATAATAGGTATTAACATAAGGTTAGCGTAAACGAATATTTGCATAGATGAACATTATGAGAAATCACGAAAACATCTTTACCCGATCCCTAAGACTCTGATCTTAATTCTAACACTAATAGGTTTATTCGTTAGTGTCAGTCGCTTAACAGGCCCGGCTCTAGCAGGGTAAAATCTCAGCCCAAAACCAGGAGAGGGTCAAGTTCTTGTGGAGCAGATTATGTCCTGAATTCCAATTGCCATGCCCATGCTGTACTTGGCATCCGCGCCTGGGATACTCAAGGCACACCATGAGGGTTCAGATGATAATTTCAAGAATCATCATACCCCCTCCAGCAATTTTTATGTGCCTCGACCGTCGACCAACAATTTGCCTATGTGCAAAGAACTGATAATATGCGCCATTCAGGCGTCCCTTATTCCAATTATCATCTTAAACCAATCACTCGTAACAGGAGTCACGAGGCCAACTTCTAGCTCCCATGCATATCGTACAAAGATACAAGCAATGCTTGTCATGCAGTTAAAACATTTTCAAAAATCAACAATAAGAAAAACGAAGAAACATGTTCAAAAAATCCTACCTTGCATTCAAGAAAAACATATGATGCTGGCAAAACCTATGCCATCTGCACCATTTTAACGGCAGAGTTATCAGAGGCCATGCGACATCAATTTGTCTTTGGAAATCAGATCGCCCTGGTTCCCATCTACCGCTATGGCATTGCAATGTTTCATTCAGACATTCATAGCTACTACATGGCATGAATAAGAGCACATTTTACCCGTCTAAATATGGTATAGAAGGGTATGGTCCTAAACAGCATATGTTTCTTTACAAAATAATCCTAAAGCTTTAATCAATTTGATCCTTTATATATTTAAGCAGATGCATTCAACCAAAAAGCCTAAATACACAAAGCATCAAACAGGAAAAATCCATCCATGCTTAATGCAGAAAAACACAAATGGATTCCAACAAAACATAGACATAAACCAAATGGTAAAGCACCAAAAAAAGGCATTATGGATTCAAACAAAATGTTGTAAGGTTACCAATGTAGAAGTCTGACGTCCAAACATAAGGCATAAACCAGATACTTCTAAAATATTTTAACTCCAGTTCTGTTTCAACTAAAAGATTTACCCACCTAACTGGGAAAGTAAATAAAAAGGGAAGTGAAAGGCCAAGGGTTCGTCTTTTGTTCCAGCCATTCCTCTCCCACCTAATCTCATCCATAAACTCAAAAACCGCGAATAGAGGAAAAACAATTAACAAAATAAAGGTCTCAAGGGTATTAAAAACAGAGGGCAAAATCACTGGGAGACGCCAAGCCACTTTGAGAAGTTGTCAAATTCAGTGTAATCGCTGTCGGAGATCATTGTCTGGTACCAAGCCTTGCCTGCAGCCCTGATGGCTGCGACCTCCTCCTGAGAAGTTAAATATAAAAGAAAACATCAAATTAAAATCCATTGCAATTTTACATCATGTAAGGCAATAAATATTTCTGTAACACACAAGAAAAAAACACTAATGAGCATAAATATGAAAACTAAGTTGTGAAGATACACCACTTCATATCATTTAGAATTAAAGCATTCAACATATATAATCAAATTCTAATTGGTAAGATAACTTAGGTGGTGTTTGTTTTTTTGGCTTTTTGCTGAAAGCAATTTGTTTTCAGAATTTAGGTTGTTTGTTTTTCTACATTTTCATGACTTATTATAAACTTTTTACTAAATAGAAAAAGCCAAAATATGTAGTTTTTTTTAAATAGAAAAAATAACATATTGGTTTTTATACTTTTTAATACTTAACAGAAATAAAATACTATAAAAACAAACAACCTAATATTTAATACTATTAAGCATTAAAGTTCTATTTAGAATTAAGTAAAAAAACAAACACCACCTAAGTCAAGAATAACTGCAAGATATGTTAGATTAGTCATATAAACAAATTCAAAAAGATTCTCAAATTAAAAACATAAACCTAAGACCTAAAATACCACAAAACCAGGGGCCTAGAATATTTTAATTTTTCCATCTAGGGATAAACATAGTGAAGTTCAAGTGCAACCATACATATTGAGATCATTATTTGAACAGATTTTCAGATCCTGCCATTTGCATTAAGATGCATATCTAGACTTGAAATTATCATCAGGGGTACTCCACATGCATATAATTCTACAAAATTATCCACATAGATACAAGGTACAGATTTGATAATGAATAAGCAGAGAAGAGTTAGCTACACCATATTGTTAGAATTATGTTAATAGGATTCACCTGAAATAGCTAAAAACTTCATACGAAAACATCAAATGTCCATGAAATTTCATGATTGGAAACATGGAATTGTTGTGCACAGTTATGGTTGCCGAGAGGAGAAAATAAAGGAAGTACGAGCCCATATACTAGTATATTGTTTCAGTTCCGAAAAGCTAATAACTAAATCAATCTCGATTAATAACTACACAGCTAAAGAAATTGTAAAATTCGACATTTATTTTCATTAGTCCACAGAACCCAAATAGGGGATACAGATATTTACCTTCGGAATTTGTTTCCTCTTCTTGTCAAGTTTCTCCTGCTTAGCCTTGACCCGTTGTGCCTCAGCTAGAAGCGCCATCCTTCTTGCAGTCTTTGCATACGGATTCAACTTCAGCATAGTATTCAAGTTCTTGAGCGGGTTCTTCTTCATCGGTGCCCTCTTCACCTCCTTTTTGATCGGCCTCACCACCGACTGAACCTCGTCGGAGTTGATAATCCTAGCCAAATCAGCATTAACCATTTTTGAACGGGGCAACAAGTACCCATTCTTCTTCTCCGAAGTTTTTTCGAAGGATCCGTAGATTGAATCCAATTTCTCGAATGCTGATTTGGTCCAAATCACGAACCTTCCAAGATGGCCACCGGGAGCGAGTTTCAAAAGATTAAGTCTGTCTACATTAGCGACCTCAACCCCCGGAATGTTCCGGAAAGCCTTGACGAGCTTTGCACCCTCGGTGCCATAGACGATCAAGGGGCCCTTCCTAGAAATGTATCGGCGGTTCCTCATCTTACCCTTTCCGGGACGAATAGCGTGGCTGTCTTTTGCTTTCTCCGCATCAGGATAAGCACCGACCTGCTTCAGAATATCAATCGCCGCCGATGTTTTCTCAACGCTCTCGGCTGAATCACCGATCACCAGGGGAAGCTCAGGGACCGATTCGATCCGGTGGCCACGAGCCATGACTAGAGAAGGGATAGCCGAAGCGGCGATCGCGGAGACCACGGCATAGCGCTTCTGGTTGACGTTAATCTTGCGGTGCCAGCGGCGCCAGATCTTGGTGGGGGCGAACATTCGACCGCCACGGCACATGTTTCCGAAGGCACCCTGGCCGGCACGGTGAGTACCACCACCTGGAACACGAGGGATACGGGAAACAGCGCGGCCAGTACCCCAGGACTCAGCGGAGGTCTGGTGACCGGCGCGACGACTAACGGCGTAGGGCTGGCGGCTGTTTTTGGAGATGTTGGAGTGGACAAAGGTGACGATGTCAGGACGGATGGAGGCTTTCATAACATCGGGGAGAGGGACGGCGTTTCCGCCGTGGGTGGCCATATCAGACTTTAGGACTTGAACTGTGACGAGAGGACGGGCGGCGGCGGCCATTGCTTGCGCCTGGTGAAGGTGTGTGAGGGTGAGAGACAAGTGACAGCGTTTTGGTGTGTGATACTGAAACTAGGGTTTCGGTGCACTTATACAGGAGGAGGAAATGCAAGAATAAAATTACGAATCTGACCTCTCTAGACTGTTTGGATGCGGGATTGGTTAGCCTTGGTAGGATTAAGGGTTTAGCCAAAAAATGGTTAGGGTTTTTAAACTCTGCAAAGATACCAAAATGCCCTTGCTTTGCGATTAATTTTTCCTTTCTTTGTTTTGGCTATTCACGAAAATTTTGATAAATCAATGGATAGAGTCAATGAAAATTGAATATTTTTACTTTGAGAACACAAATTTTAAGGCTTAGATATTCGCGGTAATCGGTGCCAAACAGCAAGAACACTTCAATGATCATTGTGATGGTTCAGACAGCCAGTTCTTAAATCCTTGGTTTTTTTTTTTTCCTTTAATTAGAAAATTGCGAAATAAATTAGTCTGTCATAAGAACCTACCAATTTTTTTTGACATTCTAAAAGCATTCAAAATACAAGAGTCATTTACCATTTTAACAAATGCATCCTAAGATTGTGTTGGTAACAGGAAATAATTTTGGTTCAAAAAACGTGCAATCTTCGAAATCAAATTCCTTCTATTTTCTTACACTTTGTACCTGACCCCAAAAACTGACTTGTTGACTAGCCACTGGCTGAGACCCAGAACACTCACTCTGAGTCAGGTTCTTAGGACCGTGTCCCGTAATCACCCCACCATTAATAAGTCATCCAAACTGGCTCCCAAATCATCCAGCAGAAATTGGATTTAGATAATGTCATCTTACACACTGATCAGAACACAAGAAAGCATGATGCATAAAGCAAAATGTATAAGCTTAGGAACAACCCCTTTTATTCCCTAATGCTGAAGAGTGCAGGCATGACATACACAAGGCTGTTAATATCCGAATTGGAAGTGTTGCTCATATGGATGATTTCAAGCTCAGGTACATCTATGAGATCTGAGCTCCTGGTTTGCCTACCATCTAAGTAGCAAATTTCAGGAAGTGAAAAAAAAGGATTATGAATCACAGAGATAAATAGGTCCCTCCTTAATACAGCTCATTTAAAAAAAGAAAATAAAAAAAGGGATTACGAATCACAGAGATAAACAAGTCCCTCCTTAATACAGCTCATTCCAAGCAGTATTGATTCCCACCAGGTATGAAAGTTTATGTACAATGACAAGAAACTATTGTACAAGCAGGTTTCTGGATCTGGATCATTTTGCTTGCCTGAAAGAAATTGAACAGCTTGTCAGAAAATTAAGCTCATGTTACATGTTTCAATGCAGAGAATGAAGGCTTGACAGGGATGTTTAGTTCAGGGAAAAAAAAAAAAAAAAACCATCAAACACATCACTCACATTTTATCATAAGTTCCCTTATGTTTGATTCTTAGAAAATTTGAGAAAAAAAAGTGAAAAAAAAAATGATTTAAAGTTACATACATTATCTGTACATATTTCTTCAAATTCATTTCACTAATTTTTCCATGTCCATAGAAAGATTAAACAATTTTAAAATATTCAAGTTTCTAACTAATTTTAATCATTTTTCATTTTCTTTTGAATTTTTCACAATAAACTTTTTCTATAACATTTATTTTTTTTCCTTCCCTGATACTTTCCTGGAACTTTTTTTTTGATAGACAACAAAATCATGTATTAAGAAGTGCCTAAAAGGAGGTGTGCACCCTATGTATACAATAGTATACACAGAAACAACCAAAGGCAAACCACAAACAAAGATGATTTACACTAAGGCAATGCTACCCACAATAAATAGCATCTAGGAAATTCAACATGGGGCATTCTCCAACTCCAAAGAATCCCTAAACACAGCATTCAAGATATTTTACAACCAGAACCAGCATGCTTTATCCAACTTTTGGTCTCAGTTTCATAGATCATATAGCTTTAAAAAATACTCAACAATTCAACAAACAGAAACTCTTTCTACAGCCATTTCAGATGATAAATGCAGATCTTGTTTTTATTAGTTGAGAGTTGACTATGTGCCTTCCAGAACAGATTGTTGATCCAAGTCAAGGGGCTGAATCTCAAAGACTTTGGTAAATTGTTTTCAACTTCATTTTGTTTGACTCTTTCCCCAGGAACATTTTTTGTATGTCAGGACTCATCCATTAAGCAGGCTTACTTTCAAAAACTCCATATCCATACACAACTGATAAACGTATCAATTCATTTAAAAAAAAAAAAACCAAGCCTAACTTTTTGCATTTCTGGATAAAGCAGGCAAAACCGACCACTCAAGCAAGGCTTGCAATCTCTCTGAGTTGATCACTGCAATCTAACCAAAAAACCCAGTTTTAACCATCCTCTCTCCATACCTGTTATAGAGTTTTTTTTTTTTTTGATAGGTAAAAGCAATTGTATTAAAAGTGCCTAAAACACGCCTAAAGAATACACAATGTATACAAGGCCCAAAAAAGGGGGAGGGATTCACAAAAAACACTTACAGCCCAACCAATCAATAAAGTCAAATAAAAACAATGTGCTAGACCCCTTTTATAGGTTGGTCATAAAAGTGGCCTGGGCTTCAGTTCTTCCACTTTTACCATTAATGCTGCTGACAATTAAGTCACTGCTGAAATTTAAGAGGCCAACAATTCAATTTGTCCAAGTTCTTCCAACAGAAAATTCCTATCAAGTGGAATTAATCTAACTTCTTCCAATAGAAATGTCCTACCAAATGGAATGCACATCCAACATAAACTTCCAACGGTGTTTTGCTCTATCTAATGCCAAATATTCTACAAAAAAAAAAAAGAGGAAAAAGAAAGGTCATCATGGTTTCTCTTTTCATGTCCACAGAGCATATGCAACTAGACCCATATCATTCCTTACAACTGCAATTATTTTCATTGTGCATGAAAATCTACAACAATCAACTTTCCCTCATCCTGTCACAGTCAAGGCCCCATTATCTTTTCAGAAAATTTTCAAGATTGAGAGTTAAGAATGGTGGGAGCATTCCTTTAGCCAATTCAGATCATGATGGTTTGAAGAGATTATAAGGACAGATTAGTTTGGAGATTTATTAAGGATGGGAAGTTCTCCATAAATCCTTTTATGAATCTTTAGAATTAGTTTTTGGAGGCACTAACTCTTAGTAGTTTATTAAGCCTTTTCCTTGATCATTACAATATACGCCCTATTTTTGAAATTATTAATTAAACTTTTCCACAGCAGCCACTAACTCTTAGTGGTTTATTAAGCCCTATGGATTTGTTGAGTTGATGTTCCTTGCTTTTTTGTATCCCTTACAAAATAGTTCTTAATATTTTTATATTTCTTTTGTTCTCTTAATATTCATATCACTAACCTAAGAGAATTGCATGCAATTCCTGGTATAAAAGTTTTCTAGCTCCTTGTCAATGTATTTGTCTTGCAATTTACCTAAATACCAGTAAACAGACTGAGCCTTCTTATGAAGAATCATGGATTTGTAGCATTATATTTCCATTCCTAATACTTTATAAAGGTATATCCTCCAAAAGCTCACCAACCTGAAAGAGATTAGGGTGCTAAACTTTATTAGCATAAGAAAAAGGGGGAACAGTAGGGGCAAAGGTAGTGATAATCCTATTTTTTCCAAAACAGAAACAACTTACTGAACTGATGATAGGAACTTTAGTCTAGAAACAAGTAACTCAGAATTTATTGCACGAGTTATTATACTCAAAATGAAACAAAAAGTAAGATTCTAAATAACCACACTAAAATACAAATAACGTGAACAAACAAAACATGCATAATTCTCAGAATTACTATTACAATGAAATAAAAGAGAACCCATTTGCAAAAATTTCAGTTTGTTCAAAAAGGAAAATAAGTTTTGACATTCAAGAATATTACCTTAACATCAATGAGTCAAGCATCCTAGTTAAATGTCAATCTTCGTCTTCAGAGCTTCCCATTTCACTACTATAATCACTACTATCATCATCTTGATCGAGGTTAATATCCAGCTGAACATGTGGAACATGTATTGGCTCAGGAGCCTTTTGCAATCCATGAGCAGCAAGGGGTCGTGGAAGTTGCTCCTCAGCTCTAGAAGGAATTGGAATAGACTCCAGTGGGGGCAATGGCACCGGGTCCCCAGGTTTCCATCCAGGTGGAGGCACAATTGGTAAGCTTGGCAATTCCACCGGCATCCCAGGTTTCCAACCTGATGGAACTGTGATGTTTGGAGGAAGCAAACCCTGAATTGAAGGTAGATTGGCAAGTGGGTTGGAATCTGCAGGTTGTGCAGGTGGGGGTTCAATGAATGTTTCAATTGTCTTCTCCTTGATTCCTACTGCTTTAGGTAAACCGACATCAAGGTCAGAAAAGTTGTATAGCTGGGAAGCACGCATTTGCTCCTCCTGTGGGGCAGGAGGAAGCGCACCGCGAAGAGGAGCCTGACCAGCACCAAATTCTGGTGGTGCAAAGGTTGTGTAGCTTATCCGGTGGGCATATGACAAAATATCTGATAAATTTAGCTGAGATGCAACAGTAGTGGTACATGAAGAAGAATCCTCAGAATCATCAGCTGTGTTTGATCGTTTGGGGCGACGATAATCAGAGTAGTCATCAACAAGTATATCAAGAACCGCCTCAGCTTCCTTTAGTTTATTGGCAAAGGCAAGAATGGCAGAATCCTTGGACCGGATTTCACGTGTGATCTTTTGCTTTGCATCTTGTAGATCAAGAATTTCTTGAAGTTCTGCAACTGCTTCAAAGAGTTGAGTTTGAAGGGACGTGAAAAGGGAAAGGATTTCTTTGGTGGAGGAAGGAGAGTGTTCAAGTGGAGTTGGGGTTGGGGGTATGGATTGAGAAGAAAGAAAGGTAGGGAGGGTGCCTCTAAAGGAGGTGAGCCAAAGAGATCGGTTAGGTGAGACCTCAAAGAGTCTAGATGCAAGGGAAGCCATCTGGAGGAGGAGAGATTGGGCTCTAGAGAGAGGTGGAAGGAGAGAAAGGAGGGTTGAGGAGGTTGTGGTAGTTGACAGATTTGACTGTTGGTGTGGTTGCTGCGATTGTGGGATTTGAGAGGAGAGTTTTGGAGCAGTAGAGTTTTGAAGAGAGGGTGAATTTGGATTTGGAAGGCCTAACCGAGCAGGCGACTGAACAATTTGGTGTTGGACATTTTGTAGCATTTTGGACTTTTCCTTCCTTCTTCTTCAAAGAATCCTACAATATGGTATTGAAGAGAATAGAAAGAGATGGTGTTAAACGTTCACTTGGCAACCTAAATATATTACAGACAATAATCAGAATATGTCACAAGCACTCATGATATGTTGCATTACCTAAAGAATAGGGATGACCAAATCAATACCAATAAAATCAAGAACACCAAAATATTCTATAGAAAGGCATAACCCAGAATCCAAAGAGAAAAATGGTTCTTTCACTCATAGAACAAAAGAAAAGAATCATCAAATAGAGGGAAAGAAAATTCAAAACTAAATGGCCTAACAAGGATGAAAATCAAATGAGCATAATCACCATATAACTTGATAATTAGTAAAGTAAAGTCAATATCATGCAAGAGAGATAGGCTCTCTTTTTTCATAGTAAAAGGAGACAAATATTTACAGTTGATCACTATAATAGAAGGTTAGATATAAATAGAAACTATAATGGTGATCAACGAACATAAGAAATCATTGGCAGCAATATTTTGAGAAAAAGCCCTGCTAACGATGGATAAGTAAACATAATATAGAAAAATTCACCAGGTAGTAGTGATTATGGAGCCACGGAAATCCTTGCAAGTTTAGTTCGGAAACAGCAAATGTTTTACATAACAACAAAAGGAGCCAAAGTATATTATTTGCTCCTGTGTCAAAAGCGCATTAAGCACTAAAAAGAAGTTTATATCCATCCCCGAAGACCCAAATAAACTGAATTAAAATCATATTTAAAATAATAAAAAATTCCCAGAATTTTTGGGCATCGTGACATTTCAGAATCATTGCAATTGCTCACGAAGGCAAAAGAATTGAGTTCATCTTAGCTTTGAAACAAAGAAAGATACTTAAAAAATGAGAACTGCTCAATGGCATTATGAATGGACTCCCCCCTACATGCAATTTGAATATAAAACATCATGGCGTGCCCTTGGATCTGCTGTAGCTCAACATCCCAGCCATTTGAAGAAAATCAGATATGAAATTTGAGAGAGCGAAAGAGAGAGGACGTACAGGAAACAACCGTGCCGGGACTTAGGACAAACAGCGCCTCAAACCGTTCGTTTTCGACGAGTCGAGACAGGAGAGACACTGAAATTCTCGTCCTTCCGGAGATTCACTTTTCGAATAGGAGAAACCACGAGGCTTCAACTCACCAAAAAGACCCTAAACGCCGAGAATTTTAGGGATTTTAACCAAGGGACCGAAGAGCGGAGGGACAGATGACTTTTAATTTATAAAACCGTTTGATTAGGATTTAGGAGTGGAGAGCCTGATCGCAAAGCCCAAGACTCGGTATGAATGGGCCTTTCCCCTAAGGCCCAATTTGTACACTTTGCTTGGGTTGGGCTCTTGGCATTCTTGCTTTCTGAAATAAGGTATCCACTTCATGGTCTTCTTCGATTTCTGTCAGCCTTTATCACTGAGCCTTTTAATGTGAGATGTCTTCTTTCAACAATATTGTTTTCACAATTTTTTGAATCAACAACATACAAAACATGAAAAGGGGAAAAATGGTAAAAAATTTAAGATTTCAAACATTTAAAAGGAACATTAAACTAAGAAACGATGAAATTAGATTGCATCTCAATATACAATTGAAAACTTTAAGAATGAAATTGTTTAAAAAGATGTAATTAGAGAGTGGTTGAATGGGCCTTTTAAAATTATGAAAAAAAAAATATTTAGGAAAGGGTTTATTCTTTTACTAATTTTGATACAAAGGACAACTAAATGATTATGAAGAAATATTTGTGCTTGGCAGACAAAATAATCCAAAAAACTTCCACTTATTAATTTTTACTTTTATTTTTTTTAACATATATGATTTATTCCTTTTAGTTAAATAATCCTGAAGTAAAAACTCTGCAAGGCTTGACTTCAGTTATTTAAAAAAAAGTATCGGCGATTTGCATCGAGGATGCTGAGTACCTTCACAGGAAGTAAGGATCATAGTATGATCCAGTTGTTTGCCACCACCTTCTCCCTGACTCAAGTTTATCGTTGTTATTGCTATTGTCATCTTCCTCATCCCATCGCTACCATCATAATTTTTGTGAAAACACAGTGCTAATTTTGTTGTATAGCTTCTTATTTTCAGAATATATGCCTTACATACGTTGGACTGTAATCTCGACATTTCTACACCCCATCATGAGCTCGCCTCTCGTCTCTCATCCCTCTCACAGGACTCCCTACCCTCTCAAGGTTAATGGAGCTTGGAACTTTATTACATATACTGAACATAGATTTTTTTTTCCCCTTTTCGTAGTTACATCGGCTTGGGCAAAATGCACCATGCAAAATTGAAGAGCATATGGTATAGGAGCAATCATTACAAATAGCAAAACACATTCAATTGGAGCATCTGAACATTTTGATCCGTAAAGGCCTCCAAGCAGGGAGGAAACTTCCCTTCTATTTGGTAGTCCTTCGGGGCCATTGTTGCCATTCTAAGACTTCTAGACTACAAGGCACGCTGAGCAGGAAAGCATCGTGCATCTCAAAATTGATGCTGGTGGAGAAAATATATAGATATTCCAGTTCAATGTCACCAAATAACCATGGAGGAGTTTGTTAAAGGAAAAGAAGCAAAGAGAAACGCAGAGAAGAGGAAAAAGGAGGGGCGAAGGGCACAAGAAACAGGCAGATGTTGCTCACCAGTTCAGCAAGATAAATCAGTGCTTTGCACCTTCCCAGGACTTCCAGCAGCAACCCCAACGGATTTGCTATTGGCATCATATGATGACAGGACCTCTCTCTGTAACAATCAACCAAGTTGTCTACCACTCAATGCATTGATCATTCAAACTTTCACATAAGTTCTGATATGGAAAAGAATTATCTGATGCTTGCATAAGAAATGCCTCTTCAGCATGCGTAACTAGTAATGCTTGCAGATATAGAGTACAAATGCAAATTTTCTTTCATGAACTAAGATAATCATCAAATGTGAACAATTGCAGCTTAGACAAATTCACATGAAATGAAGGGTATAACACTCACAATTGGCTCAAAATCAGGGCTAGACAAGTTGATAGTGAGGTTTCTCATCAACAATAATACCTACAAAAGTTCCACAAAGAGTCATCAGCATTCTTCTGGCAAGAAATATCCTTCATAGTAAGAGAATCATTAATCAAATTCATATGATTCAAGTGGGTAACACATACCACTTCACTAGCCAAACCCATGAAAAATACAAAAACTATACACCACCAAAAAGGTCAAGAGTTCATGAAATATCAAATGAATGTCAGGCTGATCAACTAATGAGGAACAAGCAAAGGTCAAGAGTTCATGAAAACGTCAAATGATTATCAGGCCTAACAAATAATGAGGAACACACATCTCAAAGTTTTACACTAAAACTACTTCATTGTGAACAAAAGAAGAATGCCATAGCTAACTACAGTTTTAAATCTTACAATGATGTCGACACTACAGTTAAATCTTCCATAGCAAATTTACAGAGTCCCAGTGTGGCTGATCATCCTCTCGGATCAGCTACTGATCATCGTGTAGGTAAGCTATTGTCTCACCAACTAGCTAATCAGACACAAACCCCTCCTCAGGTGGATTCCTCCTTTTGCTCCTCAGCCTATGGAGTATTAGCAGCCATTTCCAGCTGTTGTCCCCCTCCCAGGGGCAGGTTCTTACGCGTTACTCACCCGTCTGCCACTGGAAACACCAGTTATGTCATAACCAACTAAGAATATAAGCAATCAAATCATTACAAACAACAGGCCCAACCTCAGCAACCATGGTCCACTTTGACATCACAATGTTGCCAAAGCTATGATTAACTTGAACTAGTTCTCAAAGGGCCAAGTTCCATACAGCTTACTCACAAGCAAGTTCCATATAAACCAAGTCCAATCTAAATCAGCAGCTTCAAACAAGGCTGCTGAATAGGAAGCTGGTATAGCTTTGGAGATGAAGATTGATCCTCTAAGTCTCTCTACAGCTGAAGAAAGAGTGTGTTTTGCTCTAATAGAATATATTCGATTGGAAGAGAAGCGCACGTTGACTCATGCACTCATAAACTTATATTCACTCCTAAACTCCTGAAATCAGGAACTGGTTTGAAGGTGTCACTCATGAGCTATCTTATTAAAGGAATTCCAGTCTCCTAAACTGCTGGGAACAGGTGAGAAAATAGAAGTGTGCCTTTTAATTAAACTGCCGGGGCAGGCTTTTCATGAAGGTTATAATTCTTTCTGGATGAGTTATCAACAAGCATACAACTATCTTAAGTTGTTTCCACAGTAAAGATCAGTACTTCTTGGTGCAGAAAATTTCCTTGCTCTGTTCATACTTCACAATGTTTGACTTCTTATATAAGCAATCTTTACATTTTAAATGTTTTTTCAGAATCAAGCTCTTAATTATTTGATAAACTAAAGTCACTTTCTCTTCAGGCCAAATTCAGTTTAATTGGTGAACTTTCACTTTCCAGGAACTTGCTGTATGCATGAAAAGCATACAGTTGCTATTTATTATATATGTGCACTGGACTCTCAATTTTGAAAGCTCCATATATTTTCAGCTTATTTTCAGGGCTTTATCATTGAACCATCTGCTAGAATCAACCAAGCCTATGTCATAAAACTTGTCATAACAGATTTGAGTCAGAGCCACTAACCCCAACCCAAACCATAGGTTACTTGGTCTGTCAATTGAGTATGATCATATTTACATCCAATGCAAAAATTTTAAGGTCAGCAGTTTGATAGTGTCATTTGTGTGTGACCTTGTTGCATAGAACAAAAATAACCAGCCCTAGCCCATCTCAATATCAACTTCATAACAAGCCCAAAAGCTGGTCAAAACTCAACTCAACTTGGTTTCTTTACAGCCTTAAGCAGAGGATATTGAGCTCCTCCACAACATAATACAATGCAGTGCATGTTAAACAGAAAAGGGCAAACTGATTTATTTGGAATATTTTTCTAGTGGAAAAATTATATAGCCACTGGTTTTTTTTCTTTTTTTTTCTTTTTTGTCCCTATTGGGACTTGACCCTGGAACTTGAACCTGGAACCTCCTGTAAACCCACCCCAACCCTTTACCACTTGAACCAGGCCTCAAGGGCTATATAGCCTCTGGTTTATATGCTTGACTCATTTGATTCATAGTTAGTAGTTGTCAACAGCCAACACAGAAAGTTGAGTTTTCGTATGTAATTAATGTAGCATCACTCTGGAAGCTTGCCGTATAGATAGTCTAATGAGTAACTAATTAAGGAAGTTACTCTTCACTTGATTATAAAGTGAAACTTTCCAGAGTAATTTTAGCAATGTCCTAACATGCTTTTCCTTTTTCCTTTTCTGGGTCTCTTTGTGCTCCTTTTACTTGGTTTATTGGTTTAGACTAGTTGTTGCATCTACTAACCTAATGATGATTAAGAGCCTGAAATTGCCTATATCTCCAATTGCTTGGCAGAACACTTTAGCCTCACCCTTTTTTTGTAGGAAGTAGGAACATTTGTGCTGTTTATGGTCCAAGCCCCACAAAAAACCATCCAGATACAACAATTAAACTTCATCCTACTCTTGAAAACCTCTTCTAACTTATCATAATCATGCTTAAGCTATTTCAAATAAAGCCTAACTCTGCCATAACTATAGTTTTGTATTTCGAACATGTTTCACTATCCTAACTGTCTTCACTATTGACTCAGTGATGCACCAGTCAAAGAAATGTAACTCTATGCCTATAACAGTTTAAACTAGGGAGCAAATTAAAATACATTTGTTAAGCATCAAAGAACCTGGGCTAGGTTCATGAATGTGGACATAACATTCGCCAGTCCATTAATGTTTAACTTTCTATTTATTTGCTTTTTTAACCTCAAACATTTTTTCTATGTTTTCATATTATTAGATTCTTCTTACACGACCACTCAGTAAAAAATAGTATATTCAACATAGACTTAAACTACAAGAAATTGGTCATGCACAAATTATGTTTTGGAGACTTAGCTCAATCACAATTGCACCATGTGCTGATCATATGCATACCTTATTTTTTAGAAGCATGGCTTAATTATTGTTTAACCACGTTTCTTATCTACCATGATACATTCTTATATTTCAAGAAAACCCTAATTTTATTTTGTGAAACATATTTTCTAATAATTCTTAAATCTTTGCAGATTTACCATCACCCAGAATCTTGAAAGTAGCATGTTGACTGCCAAATATTAATTTAAATATAAGCTAATACATATGATTAGCTCAATAATCTCTCAGCATAGCCCAATGATGATGCTACTCATACAAGAAACCTCGAAAACTAAAGATTATGTTAGCCCAAGGATTCCCCTAATCACATTTTGATGATAACAAACCATGGTTAGTTTACTAATGGCTTTAAATCAAGAAGAGAATCACATTTTATGCGAGAAATTCAAGATAATCAGCAAAGGATCAAATGGATGCAAGTTTAAGTGTGCATGAAGACCTTAAGCCTAGGATCTATTTGTAAGATGAATACATGGGTGCACCTAGGTTTCTCATATTAAATCATGCATCTTTCAATACTTGGTTTATGCATTAAAGTTGATTTTTTTATTAAAACCCGAGTATTCTTTCACAAACCTTAGGCAAAATATTTTAAACTTGACCTATTATAACACCTAAAGACTTTACCTAAATGTTAGAAAAAAAAATGATTTGAAAAAAATAGGTTTTCGGGGATTTATTGACCTACCGGTCAAGAGGAGAGCCAACCAACTAAATCGGTTCCCTTTCCTGGTAAAAAACTGGTCAAGGTTTCCTTCTCCTGATCAAAGAGACCCCTTTCCCGGTCGAAGGTCACCCTCTTCCCAATCAAGGTCCGGTCAAGCCCCAATAGTCACCTGTTGTGCATTTAATGTCCAATGGCTAGTCAACCAGTCAAACTGGAACTCGACTGAACAAGGCTAGTTTCTACCACTTTTGGTGTCCAAGGCTAGAAACCTATAAACTAATAACTTCACTTCATTTATTACATAGAGAACACCTACAATCATCTTCCCAACTACTTATTTCTTAATAAAAGCTCTTTTTTTAATACTTAGTGCATTGTTCTTCACTTGCAAACCACCTTAGTGCACCCTTATCATTCATCTTACCCTTTCTTTGTAAGGTGAGAGTGTTTTTCATTGATTATTGAAGTGAGGTTGTGAGTATTTAAAGCTTCAAGTTGAGATATACTTGAAGGGATATTGTAGCACCCATTGGAGCCAGAATCCAATTGTAGAGCATTGGAAGCTTAGTTGAAACTTCACAGATAGTTTAAAGCTTCACTCAGTTAGAGCTTGAAGAGAATGGACGTAGGTAAAAAGTGTCAAAATACTATAAAAACTTTGTATTTGCTTTCTCTATCTCTATTTTTTTATTTATTGTTCTTTAATTTGTTTAAATTTAGTGTATTTGGAAAAAAAAATTAAAACTCAATTCACCCCTCCTCTTGGGTGATTTTCTTAATTGATTAGCCTTAAATTCACCGATTATATCTTTAAAACTCAAACATTCAAGCCTAACCTTCAAAGGACAAAGGTCTCATGACTTCATCAAGAAGAAACATTGGTACCCTGAGGAAAAGAGGCTTAGCTTGTAGAAGGATATCTATAAAGTCCACATTTCTTCAAAAACTAAGAACAAAGAATAGGTTGGAAATAAATTATCAACATCCAAAAACACCTAAAAGTAAAAGCAGTGATTGAAATATCAGAATAAATCGGTGAAATTTCGCTCATATTTTGGTTATTGGCGAGTTTCAACAGGATATTTGCTATTGATTATCAGATGAGAGATATTTCGCCCATTTATCGAAAATATCATCGATATTTCAGCTTTTATTGGTTTTTTGCCGATTTATTGGGAAATTTCCCGATTTTTTGGCTAGTCAACACACGCAAGAGATGGTCAACCCACGCTAACGCTTAAAATTGTTAAAGCCGCAGATAAAGGATTCGAACCCAGTCCAAAAAACTTGGGTTCAAGGCTGGTTACAACTAGAATGACTTCACCTACGTTAATATATATGCATAAACTTCAATATATTAAAGTCTACTATATTTTAATAAATAAATTAATTCTAATCATTATATTTTAAACTTTATTTAATTGATTATTAAAAGTATAAAAAACATCATTATAATTTTCTTAACAAATATTTTTTATATTATTTATAATTAAATATAAAAAAATATAAATGTTAAAAATCATCATTTATTTTAAATTATTGAATACATTTGGATTAAATAAATTATGATTTTAATATTAAATTTATCATCATTTATTTCATTAATCTTATTTCAAAAAAATTAGTATCATTTCACTTTTAAATTTTTATTTATTTATCCTTTTAATTTATTTAATTTTAAATGTGTTTATTTAAAATATTAAAAATATAAATTTATTCAAAAATTACTAAAATATAAAAAATTAATAATGAAGTTCCGATATTTTATAAATTAAAATTAATTTGATAAGATAAATTGTTAATATAATTTTTAATTATTTTAATAAATTAATATCAACAGCAAAAAGTTGTCACCACAAATAATAAAATTTTAGAAAGTAAATCTTAAATAAAATGTTTTATATAAATCTTAAAAAGACTTTAATTTTATATTTAAAATGTAATAAAATATGTTTTAATAAAAGTAGTTTTTGATTTTTAAAATAAATGAATATAAATATATCAAAGGAATTTAAGATAATTTTTTCTATAAAAAAATTTGATAAATATTATTTTTAATAATACTTATGTCAATTACATTTACAAAATAATTTTAATATGTGTATTCTTTCTTATTTTATCATTTTTTAAAAGTTTTCTAAACATTTTCATAAATTTTGAACTATTTCTATTCGATCAATTTTTTTATCAAAATATCCACTGATATTTTCAATATATCCATAAAATTCAAATACTGATATTCGTGTTTATCGATATTTCAAACCTTGAGTAAAAGAAAGACAAAAACACTGTAAGAAGCATGAAAACAACAATGATCACCATATTGATTTGGAGTATAAAACACAAGATAGTCTCTAAACAGATGTAACTTTTCTTCCACACCCACCCAACCCCCAACAAGCATAGAGAGACAGAGAAAAGGAAAGAAACAGTTATTCACCTAATTATTGGAGCTTGGCCTTGTGTCTTAACCATTTCTGATATTTGAGGCTGTATTTGAAGTTATTGAAATTGGATATTCACCAAGGTGTAAAACAACTAAAAGCAGTAAGTTGCTAGAGCAGAGCTAGTTGGGTATTTATAATCTTCCAGATTAATTCAATAGAACGAGTAAAACACACAATGATTCTGCATAAAGAATTTGGCAAGGCATGCCCATCATTTTATCCAGTTTGCTAGGATAGCAAATTGAAAATGTAAGATAGAAATTGAGAATAATTTCATTTAACTCACAGTTTCAAAATTAATGGGATCCATCTCCTTGAGCTTCTCTATTTGACCCTCAGAGTCTGGATCAAAGACACTGCCAATAAAGGTGTACACTTCAGAAAAATCTGGTATACCTGTGACACAAAATGTAGATAATTTTAGTTTAAAAGGTTAAGCTAATACGAAAAATAATACATTAATATTCAAAGTTATGAATCTTAAGAAGTGAGAACATGAAAATAAGAGAGGAAGAATTGACAACATGTGAGAAATATAATGGCTTTAATAACATTGGTCTCACGTATTTAGAGGCTCGATTAGTTGATGGCTAAGCTGAATAGAGCACACTGCAGTACAACATGGCAAGTAATATGGAAGTAAACTTACATCAAATAACCATCAAATGAGCATGATATTTGACAAAGACAACATCATGAGAAACTACACTATAAGCCACTTCAGAACCGAATGAGGTTATGGCAATTTACAACCCAAGGTGTCAAAACAGAAACCCATCATCCATGTTAATGATGACAGGCTCCCATTTTGATATCTCTTGGATGCTCCCTTCTTCGATTAAACAGTTCTTGGGATGGCATGGGAGTTTTATGGGGAAGAATGTAGGAGAGCATGGAGCACAGTTCCTTTGTGCCTGTTTTGGATAATTTGGAGGGACAAAATAGAAGGAGCAGTCAGAGCTACCACTGAAAATTTTCCTTTTGTGCTCGTATGCCACTATAATGAATCATATAACTCAGAGGTTAAAACTCAATAGTGAAGTGCCTCATTTCAAGAAAAAAGAACTTATGGTTAAAAACTTACCATGAAGTGCAGAACCTTGTTTTCTTTGCTTCTGTAACTCAGAGCTTGGCAGTGTTCTGCTTGACCTTCCAATGCCACAAACATCACTGTTACTAATCTTTGCCACCCCCTTTGATCCAATATCATCTGAATCAGTAACATTGCATACAATTATAAGTGCTGAAAGTTCCCTTTCAATAACTAACACAAAATCTACATAATTATCTAACAAAAAACACATAAGAACAAGTGCATGCCTTCAACCATGTGAAGACTGTATTCATCTTGGGGTGGAGCGATTCCACTTGTTGCAGTGTTTATAAGCATGGAAGTCTCATCCCATGGAGAATATACAGGCACAAGGGAATGCAATGAAGAAGGATATGCCACAGACGCTTGCAATGGCACTAAAACTGTTAATTGTTACAAGAAATTGCATGTCAGAATGGCAACAGTTAAATTGAATCCAGCATCAGAAATATATTTTTATTTTCACTAAGAGGGACAAACCATTTGTTGGTGCCTTTTGTGGGTAAGGATGAATAGCTTTGCGCTTTGGGCGAGGCGGTGGCACATGTGCTACTGTCCCATTCTTTTGGACCTTTAAAAAGTATTTCTGGGCATGACTCCTAATCTGCAATGCAAATACTCAGTATAGAAAAACTAAATAAATGAAACCACCATGAACAATAGAGCCAAACTTTACTTAATAACAAATTACAGCACACAGAGCACGAAAGTGCTAGCATTATTTTGCTTTTTATTTTTTCCAAATGCCTTTAGGGTTGTAAGTTCATTAACTTTTGCAGTTATGTACAGTTTGTAGTAGAGGGCAATCATATAAATGCACTAATGCAAACCTTTTTTGGTGAGGCATAATGCCATGAGAGGCAGTTCTGCAGTAAAGAAAATTTTAAACTATTTCAATCAGCATGTCATATTGTGCTAAACATGTGTATTGATGCATGAAGTTGAACAATCAAAGTTTAAGATCAATTCGAGTTTTTTTTTTTTTTTTTTGATAGGTGAGATCAGTTTGACAAATATAAACAATGTTGTCACCATAAACATGCTGAAGTATGATTACTGGTCTAAAATTTACAAGGATGCTGACAAGATCCATTGGAGAAAGACAAATTGTAGTAAATATTTTGTGTTAAACCCCAGAATGCATCTATTTTCCATGAGCTTGTCCTAGACCCCAGTGGTATTTTGTTGTTTTAAATCCTACAATGTATACTGATTGGCTAATATACAGCTACATGTAAAAGTTCATTCAAGTCAAAGTTGACTGAAAACTCCAAGCAAGCTAAAATATAAAGAGATAAGAACCTGAATCACTGTCTTTGAACCAACAAAATCTTCAATTTTTTTCCAGTCACGGTCAAATCTGAAAAATCCATATAAGAGGCAGATTAGAGTAAAAAACAAGAAAAATCATGAGAAGTCCCATGTCTTTTTTCAGAAAGTACAGACGGCAAACAAGGCTGATCCAGAGATCATATTCAAATGAGCAAAAAGAACTAACAAAAGGAACATTACTTTGCCAAATACAAAAAGAGAGGCTGTGTATAAGGGTATTGGAGAAGTGGTAGCCAGTACATTGCAACTTTTTAATGGTAATTCAATAAAAGAGCCCTAGTAAACCAAAAGCAAATGTGAAGTCATAACAGCCTATCTAAATCATATTGTATCAAACCCAACTATAGCTGATCCAGTTATAGCGAGGTTAATGCTGTTTCTGAGGGACAGTGTAGATACCTAACTTTGCTAGCTCAGCTGATTGAGGGATTGCAGTCAACAAGTGCCCTCATGGGCCCCAGCTGGTGCAGGCGTTATCATGCCGGAGCTGGACACTTCCCATTTTAAGTATTTTGTTTCATAACCCCTGTGGCTTCAATTAAGGGTAATGCCACTGAATCTTTGGGTATCAGGTTAGCAGAGATAATCCACCTCATTTCCCAAACCATGGTATCTTTCCCCTCTCCTCCATAAGCATACTGTCAAAGCACACCTACTTTATTTTATAAATCATTTTTTTTTCTTGGGAGAAGTGCTCAAAATCAGCGATGACACTTCATGATATGTTTGTAATATATCTATTATCAATAATAAACCTCAATTTTGCGAACTTGGCTGTTCATCACAACTTGTGGATCTAGGAGTTCTTCTAAAACGTATCATGATATGTTATCAGCTCTTGTTTTCTAATGCTTGTTAGTTTTTCATTACCTGTAACTAAACTATCTAAAGCATAAGCAGCAAAACAGAGCAAGAAAGATAAAATAAATAAGAAAAAAGTAAACAAAGAAACAAACATATGCAAATGAATGAGAATCAATTGCAGAAATTGCCCAACCAAAAAGCCAACTCGCGGAAATTCATCAGGTTTTAAAAGTGTGAAGAGACAGCCTGGTGTATTAAGTTCTTTGGTTGACAATGAGAAAAGAAAAACTAAAAAGATCCAAAGAATTATAAATCATCTATTTTGCGGCATTTTCTCGAGAACCAATCGGATAAAGGAGAATGAATAGGGATGAAGAAAGTACAGTTGAAGAGCTTCGAGAAATTTGTCGTGCTCTTCCTCGGTCCAGCTCTCTCTGGACTTGGTGATGGTGTAGGGTTTCCTGACCTTCTTGCCTGAGCCATCACCAGAAGTTAACGAGGCCATGGGTTTAGGGTTGGGAGAGCTGGAGTTCATGTCGTTGTCAAGAGCGCATTGGTAGAGAAACTTTTACAGAAAGAAAGGGTGCTCAGAACGGGCGGGCTCTCTCTCATGTAGTTACAGTTGGTGGGAATGTGGGATGAGCAATCTAAGGCCGCTCAATTAATCGTCGACTTGGAAGACCTCACCTGCGCCGATTTAATCGTTTTTTATTTTTATTTTTACTTTTATTTTGTTTGGTTTCCACTGGAACTCTTTCCACATGCGTGGGAATAATTTTTTTTTTTTTATAACGCTTTATAAAAAATCTATCCCACTTTATTAAATTTTTTATTTCAAAAATATCCATTAATTTACTTTTAAATTTTAAAATCACCCCTTAACAATTTATTTATTACAATCTATTAATATTTAACGTTATAAAATTTATTATATTACCAATTTATTAATATCTTTTAATGTTATAAATTTCATTATCTTTAAATCATCTCATTAATTAATATTAATTAATGTTACATCTTTCTTGTTGGGGCATTTCAGACATTTTATCTGTGGGTCTTTGATTTACTTTCAAATTTATTATTATTATTATTATTATTATTATTGTAATTCTAATTGGGGCATTTCAGACATTTTATCTGTGGGTCTTTGATTTACTTCCAAATTTATTATTATTATTATTATTATTATTATTATTATTATTATTATTATTATTATTATTATTATTATTGTGATTCTAATTCTTTGGCAAAAGTTTGACGGCAGAGTGAGTGGAGGAGGGCGCTCCACTTTTGCAGTCGTAGGAGTTGAATAGCTCGCGAGTCATGAGCCGAGGATTTAGGCCGCAAGTGTAGTCGTAGAATCTAAAAGGAGGCGGGTCCCGCCAGAGACTTTAGATTGGTTACCACCGGGTTTCTCTGCTCCACTAGTTTAAGCAGCAAATCCGTATCCGTTTAAATTGCCGAATTGTCACATCCTTGACCCTCTTCTTAAAGACTTATCCGCTTGGTTTTATTCAAATTTCTTTATTGAAACTTTTTGAGAGTTTGGCACAAAAATAGTATATTTTGTCATTTTGAATAACAAAAAAAAAAAATATATATATATATATATATATATATATATTTAAATTCGCATTTTTTTATTATGTAATGGTTTATGCGTGTATGGTCCTTTTAATTCAAATCACATATGCACGTTTTAATTTTTCTTAAAAATCATAATTATTTATCAAGGATGTTTGTTTATTTAATCCATAATTTCATGAAACACAATAAAAACGTGTATTGGAGTGTTTGTGATTGTGATATGAGAAAATTTTTAATTTTATATATGTATAAATTTTTCTTAATTTTATAAACACGTTTTAAAATCGAGTTAGATCAAAATCAACAATATCTATCATATATTTATAAATTTGAAATTTATCAAATATCCTATTTATTTAAAGTATAGTAGGTATTTCATAAAATTTCAAACCTATTAGAATTAGGTGTATTTAATTAAAATCTTCACGTAAACGAAATTAAGCTGATAAAAAAATACCAAGCTTTGCATTTTATTTTTTTGGCTTCATTAAATATTTGCATATTTTTTGGCATTATGCCTAACCTTTTTTTTGGAGTTAAAATTTTGAATCTAGAGCATGGAAAAGATGCGACTATGACTGTCATGATCATCCAGTTACGTGAACAAATCTTTATTTGTTCGGCCAGCTTAATTCTGTTTAAAGGCAAGGGAAAGAAAAAAGTCAAAAAACAACCACGGGAACTATGACACTAGCGATGGAAATTTGGTAGTCCATCAAATGGCCAGCGGGCACAGTACCATTCGAGTTAGGTCTGATTCAAAATTATAGGCCTTTTGGGTATGGAGTTTCCGTAGTCAATGTCTAGTCCCAGGCTCTATTGATCAAATAGAGGTTTCCCATTAAGAGGTTAATTGAATTTTTGTTCCTATTGATGTACTACATTAACTTAAATATGTTAGTTTAATAATTTTGATTAGTGAACTTTATCAAATAACATTATGTCTAAACTAAAAATCAAATAATAAATTTAAAAGTTGAATTAAATCATTTAATAAAAAATATTAAGTTTTGACAATTTCTAAGTATTTAACAATGAAATTAAAAATAATAATAATAATTGAAAATTTATTGAGTCTTAGTGAAACTTAATACTTAATACTTAATACTTATTATTTATTAATTTAAATTGATTTTAAATTAAATTATTCTCAGATCATTAATTTTTTATTTAAAATATTAAGGTTGCTTGTTAAATTAATTTAAAATTTATTTTTTAAGTTATTGAATTGATGTATCTATCACAATGTAGACTCCAAAAATTATCTTATTTAATTAATTTATTTATTTATTATTATCTTTTTAACTTAATATTTTAAACTCGTTTTATTTTAAGTTTTAATTTTCAACTTTAAATCTATCATTATTATTATTATTTTATCTTATTTTATTTTTATTTATTATTTTATTTTCTCTTTCTTCCCCCTCTCTCTCTCTCTCTCATCCCCACGGCAACCCTCACTTACCCTTTCTTTTTATTCCTATCTTTAATTTCCATTTTTCTTTCTTCTCTCATTTTTCCCCACACCCGTATCCTTTATTTTCTCCCCATTTCTCCCTTTTTCTCTCTCACTCACCCCTCATATCACTGTCGTGGCCCCCACGACGCCGGCGACGACGACCATCTTGCGCCAACCACCCTCTTGCTTCTTTTTCGTTTTTCTTCTTCTCTCTTTCTTTCCTTTTCTCTCTCTCCCTCATCCCCATGACGGCTGCCCATCTCACCACTGCTACCGACGACGCTACTACAATGACACCATCGCTGGCGACGCCACAGTCGACCAACAGTCTCCTCCACTGTCGGCGACTGCCCCCCATCTCCGGCCATATCTTCTATGTCTCTATATTTCTCTATCTCTCTCTCTCTCTCTTTTCTCACCACCCCGACACTCATTCTTTCCACTTTCATTTTGGAGGTAACTATTTTTTTCTTCCTTTTGATTTACACGTGCTTTGTTTGGAGATTTTGGTTTTGTTTGTTTGAGCTTTGGATTGTGCTTATGGGTTATAAGGATGTTGGGCTTACATGGTTGTTGATTTGGGCTGTAGATTTGCGTAATTTGGGCTTACATATTATTGGATATTGTTATTGGACTTATTTGAATCTCTTTGATTTTTGTTTTTCTCGGTGTTTGGACGAGTGTTTTGACACTGTGCTGAGAGTAGAGAAACATAGAAGTAGTTGGAGCAAATGAAGACAGGGCATGGGTTGAGCTCTCCATCATACCTTTTCAATAGGTAACTTGACCCCAGGTTCGACTTTCTTTTCCAGACAAGGAGTCACACTTATAGTTTTCTCTTATTTTGTTTTCCCTTAAAAAATAAAACAAAAATAAGTGGCGACTACAAGTCTTTTTCTAAAAAATCAAATTTTTACAAAAAAAAAAAAAACGAGTCACGCCATTAAGTGGAAATGTAAGTGAAAAATACAGGGTTCATACACAATTAACGTTTATTATTAAAAAAACTAATTGATATTTATTTTTATTCATCTTAATAAATAAATTTATTATTTAACATTTATATTTAAAGTATTGTAAATTTATAAGATGAATAAAAAAAAAAAAAGAAGTTATTAAATATATTATTATTAGATGTGGGTAAACATGATAAAAAAAAAAGGAATAAATGAACTATTTTGACTTAATACTTAGAATCATTTTTAGCTTTTTATGTTACGATGTTAAGTTATTTTATCAAACATATTTAATTTATTTAATAATTTAAACATATTTAATTTATTTGAAAACTTAAATTACTTTAGGTCATTCGATTGATTTACCAAAATCATCTACATTTATTTAGAAAGTCACAATATATATATATATATATATATATATATATATAAAGATAGCAATGCCATAAAAATTTGGTATATAAGGATTCCTTATTCAAGAACCTAATTTTAACATGACAAATAAACAAGTGGAAAAAATGCAAGAAAATGGAACATTAACAATATGAAGGAGCACAAATTAGATTGAAAAAAAACATAGGAACTTATTTTTGAAGGATTGTTAGCAATTGACCCTTTGAGATTTTGGAAATTAATTAATGGGGTGCAAATTGTTGCTTTTAAATTTTTTTTATTAGCTAATTTTTCTTATTAACTAATTATTTGTTGAAAATTTTTTTTTGAAAAGAAAGCAATTTTTTTTTATACTAATTGATTATTAAAATTAATTTATGTTTATTTACATAGATATCTAAAAGGTAAAAAATAAAATAAAATCAAAGCTTAATAAGTTTTTTTAATTTATTTAAATGGGACTTTGATGTGAATTATTCATACAATAATGATATCCCAAGAGTTAAAAAACAAACGAGGGAGTGGTTTCTTTATAATGTCTTGATTTGACATACAACATGGGTTAATATAGGAAAATGTATTTTATTTATTTTTTGTTCAACCACAATGTTTTTAACCTTATAAATTCATAAAATTACTGACTTTTTAAACTTATAATATACTAAAAAAAATAAAAAAAGAAAAATAATGTTTGATAAAACTTAATACTTATTACTTAACTATTTAAATTATTTTTAAATTAAATTGTAATTAAGTTATTAATTTAAAACTTATTATTTAATATTTATTTTAAGTATTAAAGTTATTTGATAAAATTAATTTAAAACATATTTTAAATAATTAAATTAATATATTTATCCTCATAAATTATAATTTGGATAAATGAAATTGAGTAATAATGGGATGATAAGGTAATAAAGATATGGACTTAAAAATAAGTTAATTGATTTTACTTATTAATTAATATAATTTTTAATTACTTTTAAGTAATATTATTAAGTTATTTTATTAAATATATTTAATAATTCAAATAACAAAAAGTCACGTAGTCTCACAATATTAAATATTTTAAAAAATAAGTCATTTTTCAAATGTTTTTAATAATTAAAAATATGTCAGAAATTAACGAGAGAGAAAAAGAAAAAAAAAAGCATATCAATTATTTTTATTATAGAAATCGCCGAGCGTGACCAGTCGGATTTCGAGCACCACATGGAGCTCACGTGTCACACGTATCAGTCCAGTTCTAGATTTCATTTGGAGGAAATTGAGAGTGGTGTTGGCCCACGGCGATAACGGATAAGAGAGGGATGTTTATGGTCGCACGCAAATTTCAGATTAAAGCAGCGGCTGAATTGAAACCCAGAATTTTCAAATGGATATTCAAGTTCGAATTGGAGGCATAGCATCACAGAAGCTTTGGTCGAGAAAACCGAAAACCCCTTCTTCATACCTTTCCTCGCCTCTCAAACCTTTCTGTAAGGGAAGAGGCTCTCAGCAACCCCAACAAAACGGTGACGCCAACAACGACAATAACAGAGGTTTCTCATTTTAGCCGTCTCAATTTGTGCTTTCAGAACTTTAAATTGGGTTTCAGATTAACTTTTTTTTTTTTTGGTTGGGTTCTGATCGGAATAATTTCGAGGGTTTTGTTTGATCGCTCAATGCAAAGTTCTCAATTTTGATTTCCACATTCATGATGATTATCGGATCTTTTTTGGCTGCAGAAGGCATTTGGAAGTTGTTTTTTTTTTCGTGCCGTAATATTCAATGATAAGAATTCAGTTTGGAGTTCTGGGTGTTGATTGGGGTAATACACATGCGTCTTTTCATTGTCAAAATCATTGTTGAACCATTATTATCAAGTCTATGGTCAATTGGGAGATAAGAGTGCTTTGTAGTCTCACCATGACTTGAGACAATCCTTCTCTTAAGGGCCATATTTTCCTGCTCTCTTTTTATTTAGACCTTTCTTTCACCATACTAATAGTTATGGGAATAACTTAAAATCTGAATCTTGTAAAGTTTGGTTAGAGGAAAATAATAAGAAAAAAAAATATTAAGATGATTTTCTGGTTTTCAATTGTAAAAAAAAAATAAAATGTATATAAAAATTATTTAAAAACTTATATATCTTAAAATTATTTAATATTTATATAAAAATATTAAAATAAATTAAATAAATTTGAAATAGTATATAAAAATAATTTATTTTTTATTTTATTTTATTTTTTCTTTCCGTCTATTTTTGTTGGAAACCAAACATAGCATTAAAACACCCTATTGAAAGAAGGCGTCACTCACCTTTCTGGGGAAAGAAGCAATGAGGGATGTTGCCAGAGTGTTCCCATCCTAGCATGTCCTGAATCTCCTGATATTGTTATAATGCTCAGGCATCCTCAAGCCATGAAACTGTTTACTAACCTCACCACTGGCTTGTCAGTTTTGCTAGTTTGTCTTTGAATATGGCATTGATTACATGTAACTATGGTGGCATAACAAGCAACTTGCATCTCTACTTTGGTAGGAGAGTGGCTGGGTGAAAGGCAGGGTTAGGGCTTGGAGCCCTTGACTGTTGCCTTACAGTTCAGGTGAGGGAACATATTGGATTACCTGCTTCTATCTTCTAATCCCGAGAAATGGTTTACCAGCCCATGAAACATTGATCAAACCATAATTTCTCACCCTCTTTTGTTGCCCTAATATATCCATGTCATTGATGGACACATAGCATGGAAACAGGCATGAGGTTCTGAATACTCAATTTCCATGTTCCAACTCTATCACTTGCATTACATGTATCTCTCTGTGATGCTAACCTCAAAATTGATGTATTGGTTCTACTGTAGACAGTCGTATGTGACTAGACTCTCAAAACCCTCCCATTTGTAAGCCTACAAGGTCTATTTACAGAGACTTTATGCAATTGGGAGGCCTTCTGCTGATACAAGTCTATGTTTTGCCAAATGAAAAATTCAGGAAGCATTGCCATGTGGAAAATGGATGGGCTTGACTTTGAATACGAGTCCTTTATAGTTTATGGTTCTTTTTTTCTTGTGACCAATTTACTGCAAGCTTTATTCCATTCCAGCACAGTCCCATGTTTTTCCATTAACAAAGAAAATGAAGGATTGCTATATGTACAAGTTCCAAATGGAAAGAGGAAAAAAACTCATACCTGCATTGTCGCATATTTCTCAGGTGATAAATTCTCTACAGACTGGGACAAAGCCTGGTCAAGCTTCAGGAAGCAGGGGAAAAAGACGCTCTTCTCACAGTTCTCTCCGGACAAGTATGTGACCTGGAATCCCAGGCGTTCAAACTACCCACCGTCCGAGGAGGTTGATCCAATCAAGAGAACAGAGAGGACAAACCTCATGCTATGGACCAGTCCAGGATTTACTCTAACTGTGGCTATTATAATAGTCACATTTCTTTTAATCTACACCATTCTCGCACCAGTCAAGTGATCCCATTTGGAACCCTGTTTTTGTCTTAGATATCAGGGCCTGTGCTGTAAATTACAATGTTGTTATAAGGGATAGCCAAAAAGGAGGGTGTTGTAAATTGTAAATGAATGCAATAGCTTCCATTGTTTTTCCATCTGTTTCTTTATCCAAAAGTTTTGACACGTTCTTTGTTCTCCTTTTTTGTGGGCAAAACTTTTTATTCACATCATTCTTTTAAAAATTGAAAATCAACAATATATATGATCAATGACTAACCCAGAAATTTTGTAAGGATGATATTCAGTTTGTAGGACTGTAAAACAGGTGTCACATTTGTGGGTGAAATTATTTGAGGTATTCAATGGTCGCTTACTTGTTTCTTTGTGTCTAAATTTTTAGACGTTACCTCGCATTACTCATTGAAGGTCCCTGCAGGTCATGTCCTTGGGCTAGGGTTCTTTTTCGGGGAAAGCAAATAAAGAATCTCTTAGGACTTATATTTTGAGTGTAAGATCTCTTTTGGAAAAGCCAAAGAAGATCGACATTGGCAGGTATTTATGAGAGGTTTTGAGGGCCATGTAAGATTACTGACCTGGAAGTTTCCAGGGAAGTGGTGTTGCCCAGGTGGTTGACATGTGCATCACCGTCTCAATGAGTATGTCAGAGGGCTTGTAAGAGAGTCCAGTAATCATCCACAAAATTGTCATCGGGATTGTAGTCCTAGGTAGCAAATTGGTCGTTTTTCACTTTTTGTGCTTTATGATCTCTCAATAATGCTGCCTTTTTTGGACCCTAAATGGGGTTTAATCCTAGTCTGTTTCCACCTTTTTCTTTTCCATCACCAACAAGACAACACGTGTCTTTGGCGTGTCTCCCCTGAAAACCCACCGGAGCTTGAGTCCTTTTCACGGGGAGACATTGGAATTTGGTGCAACAGGAGCTACACGAAGGCACGCTGTGAGGAATTCATTAGCTTGTCTGGTAATACAACATGGAGGAGGAGATTCTTGGATAGCCGCTGATTTTGTCTCAGCCAGCCGCCAGAGAACTGTTCCTTTGTCTTTCAAAAACATGTATATGCTACACTTTCTTTACCTTTGCTCAGTGATCTTAAGGTGGACCTGCTATTTCTGATGAATTTCTTTTAAAATTAACTTTTGTAGATAATTATTATTACTATTTATTTTCCTTCCGAAGAAATTTTGACTTTTTTGCTACCAGACAGGACTTACCGACTTCTATCCTATCCACGTTAAATCTTCCTTCTAGAATCCTCAACCGCTTGAGGGAGACAAACCGTACGTGTATCCCAATTCAAAGAGAGACTCGTGACGAAAACAGTAAAGAATTATAATATAATAAACGTTGGAAAATTACTTATCTTCCTATTCGTTCAGCAATCAGCCAATCAAATGGATCTGTGTGATTCTCCATGTTTGTAAAACCCTGTGACTTGAGCAATTGGGTGGTGCTCTCAAAACAATATAAATACCCTTCTACTCTCTCCCCCATATTAATATCCCCACATCAAAACTAGGTTACTCTTCTTAGACTTCAGAATTCTTTTCCTTCCGAGCCTGTTGGAGACACAGAAGCTGCAGTCTCCTTCTTCCTCTGTTTCCTCAGGACCTGCCAGCTCTGTGGCAATGCCTATGGCTAATGGGCACAAGAATGAGAAAGCAAGGCTTCCTCCAAAGAGAGGACAGGTAAAAGTTAGGATATTCCGCAAATTTGTCGGGCTACTAGTTGGCGTGGTCTCAAAGCCGGGAAGAGTGCTGAGCGGGAAGAAAAAGATGACAGCAGATGAAAGTGATCAACCCCCATTACCCCCAAAGTACACATAATTCAGAAGGGCATCTAATGTCTAGTTGAAATGCAGCATCATCTCTCAATCTGGAGCTTGATCTAAGCCTTTGCAGAGTCATTATCCATGGCAGTAGCACTTAGAAGAGGAGGTGGCTTTTTGAGAGTACACCAATATCCTGAGTCCATGCTGCCTGTACTTCAGTCTATAGATATGAAGAGTCGTAGCAACTCTCTACTTCTCCCTCTCTCTCCATCCAACTACATAAGTACAATAAATTTTACAACCGGCAGTGCTGGCAACCAGACTTCAATGTCATAATCTGCTTAACAAATTTGCATCTGCGTGTCCGATTTTCAATTTTGAGGTGCAATGGAATATAATAATTAATTGCCAGTTTATAAATTACATTATATGCCCATCATCTCAACTTATACAAAACTGCAGGTAAACTGTCTTTGCTGATAAGTTGTCTGTCTATTTCCTTATACAAAATTCAATGACAGACATTGAAATGGGCGATGTTGTCAATTGGACTGTTACCAAACTGCCGGGTCATTTGTTTTAATTCCTGGGAAGATAAGGCTCTTGGGGTTGGCATAAAATTCAATTCTAGGTAGCATTGTTTAATAATTGTACCCTTGTTGTATTGAAACAATGACTTTTGTATTCCTTTCCTTTTTCTTTTTTTCTTTTTATTACTTTTGCATATGGAGAGTCGTTTTCTCTTCAAGGTTGTATGAACATCCCTATCGATGGTAGACAGTGGTGGAGCCAGGCCGACAATTTCTAAGACGTAAATTTTACGAAATGTGGATCGACACTTTTTAGGGACTGAAACTGGTCTGGGAATTGATTTCCCTTATGAGAAACAGGGTTTTATTTTTTTTAATATTTTCAGAAGTGCAGTGCCCCCGGCCTTGGCTGGCTCCGTCCGTGATGCACATTCCTTTTTTTTTTTTATAATATGTTTCGCGTCAAAACATAAAATAGCTTTATGGTTATCAAACCGTGTCTTTTATTTTATTTTAGAAAATAAAAAACCATTCTCGAAAATGATTGTCAAACAAGGGCCAAGACTTTATTTGGTAATTATTTTTTAAGATCGAGAAACAATTTTAAGAGTGTTGTAAAATTATAAAGTGAAAGGAGAAGAAAATAAGAAAGAGAAATTAAAACATAGGAAGAGAATAGAATAAATTTTCATTAGAGATATCTCCCTTTTATAGGGAGTCACAAAGAGATATACATCAATATAGATGATCATCCACAAGTTCCCATATCCGGTAAATTCTCATATTTTATAACACTCCTCTTTGAATTATCATAAGAATATGCTTCATTAAAACCTTATTAGGAAAAACCCTATGGGAAAAAACCCTAGTGAAGGAAAAAGAATATAATATTCTTTTGGATTACTGTAACTGCCTTGTTAAAAACCTTGTCAGTAAAACTTAATGGGATAAAACCTGGACGAAGGAAAAAAGAGTACAGTATATCCATATTATCATTCTCCTCCTCATGTAAACATGATTATGATTTCTTCAACATTTCAAATGGTAGAACTCTCAATCTTCGTATTCCAAAGTTATACCTTAACTTTTTCAATGTGGTCAAAGGTAACGCCTTTGTGAATAGATATGCTAGATTATTGCATGATTGAATCTATTGACATCGATCTCACCTTTCTTTTGGAGCTCATGAGTAGAGAAGAATTTAGGGATATGTGATTAGTTCTATCATCTTTTATGAATCCTCATTTAATTTGTACAATACAAGCAACATTATCTTCAAGTAACTTGATTGTATTAACTCTAATGGAAGGTAGTCCACATGTTTCTTGAATATGTTGGATCATTGACCTTAGCCATATACATTCACGACTTGCTTCATGAGTTGCTAGTATTTATGAATGATTTGATGATGTGGTCAACATTGTTTGTTTGATAGATCTCTATGAGATAGTAGTACCATTGTAATTAAACACATACCCTGTTTTTGACCTACCTTTATGTGGATCTGAAAGATATTCTGCATTTGCATATCTAAGCAATTGTTGTTTTGATTCCCTTTATTAAAATATACTCATACTAATAGTTCTGCGAAAATAACGCAGTATATGTTTGATACCATTCCAATGTCTTCAACTTGGAACAGAACTATATTTTGCTAATAAATTGACAGAAAAAGCAATGTTTGGACGTATACAATTGGCAAGATATATAAGTGCACCAATAGCACTAAGATATGGTACTTCGGGACCAAGTAATTCTTCATCCTTTTCGTAAGGACGAAATGAGTCATTTTTCACATCAAGTGATTGGACAACCATTGGAGAACTTAAATGATGCGCTTTATCCATATAAAAATGCTTCAAAACTTTCTTAAAGTATGTGATTGATGTACTAAAACTCAATTTGGAAAATACTCGATCGAAAATCTTTAATCTCAATTTTTTTTTTCAAGTACTTTGTTATTCTTGTGAGCTCTTCAAGAGTTCCAACAAGATTTAAGTCATTAACATACACTGCAATAATTGCAAATCTGATTTCTGATTTCTTAATGAAGATGCATGGGCATATAGGGTTATTCATATACCCTTCTTTTAGAAAGTATTCACTAAGGCGATTGTACTACATACGTCCAGATTATTTTAATTCATACAAGGATCATTGTAACTTGATTGAGTACATGCTACGAGGCTTTGTACAATTTGCTTTAGGCAATTTAAATCCTTTAGGAATTTTCATGTATATATCATTATCGATGGATCCATATAAATATGTTGTAATAACATTCATGAAACGCATATCTAGTCCTTCTGAGACTGTCAAACTAATTAATAAACGAAATGTGATTGCATCAATGACGGGAGAGTCTGTTTCCTCATAGTTAATACCAGGTCTATACGAGAAACCTTGTGCTACTAATCGCACTTTATATCTTATAATCTCATTATTCTCATTGAGTTTTCGTACAAATACTCATTTATACCTAACAGGCTTTACATTTTTAGGTATTTGGACCACAGGTCCAAAAACTTCTCATTTTGTTAATGAGTTTAACTTTGCCTATATAGCTTCTTTCCATTTTGGCCAATCATTTCTATGTCGGCATTCTTCCATATTTCGTGGTTCAAGATCTTCCTCATTTCTTATGAAGGCCACTTGGAAAGTGAAAATAATATTATTCTGATCTCATTTTTCTCCCGTGTATTCATAACTTACTGAGATCTCACAATTTTTCAGGTACCTGTGCCTCTTCAAGGGCTTCTCATTTAATATGTACCTCTTCAAGGGCTTCTTATTCAATATATGTGCCTCTTCAGGGGCTTCTTATATTATTTGTGTCCCTTCTAGAGCTATAGATTTATCAATTATAAGCTGATCAATTATTTTTTATGGCCTCTTTTAGAGTGCCAAGTTTTTATTGGGTTCTTCTCTTCTAGGGGGTTACATCCTTTGAGCCGACAGGTCTACCACGCTTCAGGCGTATCTTAGATTAATTTGTTAACTGTCTTACAGGGACATCAATCCGTGCTGGAGTATTTGCAGCCAGGATATATGACTTTGTCACTTTCTTTGTATCAATGAATGCATCTGGTAATTGATTTGCAAGATTTTGTAAATAATTGATCCTTGAACTTCTAGTTCACATTGATTGGTATGAGGATCAAGATAAGTCAAAGTCAATACATTCCAAATAATTTCACACTGTTATTCTGGAACTAGCTCTTCTCCCCCTAACGGGTAAGAAAATTGTCTCATTAAAATGATAATCTACACAATATGTCATTCTACCTTTTAAGTGTATAGGTAGACTAGTCACTAATTAAAAACTTCTGGTTTTGTAATGTACATCCATATGACCTTTTACCCCAGGGGACCAAGTTGGTCTTAAAAGATTCTTCTGGATCTATCATCATATAAAGTGTCATTCACGTGGAATCAAATACTACTAATGACATAGTATAAGCTCTTTTGGAACCTTTAATCAAATTTCTATCACCTGATATAGTATTAACATTGTTTGTCATCAATGTTGTGTAATTAATGAGACAAGAGTTTCATCAAAGTAACAAGTCATAAAACATTGTCATAAAGACCTCGTTTTTATAGAGTTGAAGAAATATTATCATAAAGAAATAGTTAAAATCAATGAAAAAATATTAGTCATCGATGATGACATAATAAGTTGTGTAAAAGCAATGAGAGCATAGATAACACAATAAAACAAATATGAAAAGATAATTTAAAGTTATATATTTCGTAAGCATCTCACACATTTGATTTTGTAAGTGTGGAGCAATTTATACATGAAATAACTAGAAAGTATTTCAATAATCAAACTAAATGTAGTGATGGATCAAGGTATGAGAGAGATCCATGTATCTTCAAGTATAAATAAAGAAAATAATTTAAATGATAAATAATAAAATGTGAAATAAACTATAAAATATGAATAATAAACAATGTGTTCAAAGATGATAACAAAATAAACCTATTTGCAAAGAACTAAATAAAAATATAACGTTTAATCATAACAGACATTTCCATCACCAATTAGATAGTCAATTTTCTTATTAGGATTCTCAAAGAAATCCGAAACATCTAAATAGGTTAGATCCACTTGGCCATCATTATCAATGAAGTTCATTTCAACTTTTTTTCCTTTTATTGATGTTTGGTAAAGGTCGACCAAATGTTTGGGCATACGACATGTACGCAACCTCAGTATTATTCCATTTCTAGTGGTGCAATGAGGTTTTCCTTTTCTGAGAATTTGGTGAATTATTACTTTAAGAACCATGGTATCAGGGATTTCTTCCATAACTACGACCACGTTCTCGTCATCGTCCACGAATTTGGGATAATATTGCATTCACTTCATGGAATGATTCAGATCTAGTTGGACGAGACTAGTGATTTCTCATCAAAAGCTCATTTTTTGTTAAACCTTCATAGAGATGGTGATGAAGGAAAATCAGTGTTTTTGCACGATCCTACAGGGATGCTTGATTTCCTTCTTTGATCATAGCTTCAAGATTCATTGACAATTTTGTTTTGTATAACTTCTGGTTATACAATAGAATTAGAAATTGTATGCATAGCTTCTGGCTATGAAACAATTGTACGTAAAAATTGTTTTCCATAATTCCTATTGTGAAAAAAATAAGTGAGTACAAAATAAAAATAAAAAAACAATATTTTTTATAACTTTGAGTTATGATCATTTTGTCAAAACAATAAAATATGCAAATTTATACATATTCAGACTATGAACTATTTATGTATAACTTCTAGTTACACAATATAATTAAAAGAAATTAAAAAAATTAAAAGTTAATATCTTTCATAACTTCAGGTCATGATTATTTTGTCAGAATAAGAAAATATTTAAATTTGTACATAACTTCAAGCTATGAATTTATATATATATATAGTTTCAGGCTATGAACATTTATTTATTTATTTATTTATTTTATAGCTTCTATCCATAATATTGTTTGGTATAACTTCTAGTTATACCTTATAATTAAAAATAAATAATTAGGGATCATATACATAATTTCTGGTCATGTATTTGTAATTTTATAATTTTCCTATAACTTTTTGTTATAAGGATTGCACATATTTTTCATAACTTCTGGTTATAGGAATTGCACATATTTTTCAAAACTTCTGGTTATGAATTTACCTTATAATTTATAATTTATAATTATAGGAATTGTACATATTTTTCATAACTTCTAGTTATGAATTTACCATATAATTTATAATTTACCCCATAACTTTTGGTTATAGAGATTATACAATATTTATGTATTCAAGTAAAATAAATGAAAATAGAAATCAAAAGGTAATAAAATAGAAAATCATGATATAAGTTTGTCACATACCTTTTTATGAGAAAGAATAGAGAAGAGTCTTTCTATTTCTCTAAATACAGAAAAATATTTCTCTTTCTTTTGTAGAGATTATTCATGCAGGAGAAGAAAATAAGAAACAGGAGAAGAAAATAAGAAAAAGAAATTAGAACGTAGGAAAAGAATAGAATAAATTTTCATTACAGGTATTTCCCTTTTATAGGGAGTCACAAAGAGATATACATCAATATGGATGATCATCCACAAGTTTTTATAATCCGATAAATTCTCATATTTGTAAAATAAGAGTTAGTTTAGGAATCTAAAATATTTTTAACTTATTTTTTATATTTTTAAATATGTTTTAAAAATAATTTATATATTTAATACTTTATTTTTAATTATTTTACATGTTTATATAATTATTTTTTAAAATAATTTTCAGCAAAAACAATTGAAAATAATTAAAAGAGTATCTAAAAATACTTTATTTTTTATTCTTATTTAAAAAAAAGGCTTTTTATTTGCCAATCATATTTTATGAGAAACAGGGTTTTTATTTTTTTAATATTTTCAGAAGGGCCAGTGCCCCCGGCCTTGGCTGGCTCCGTCCGTGATGCACATTCCTATTTTTTTTTTTTTATCCATATGTTTAGCGTCAAAACATAAAATAATCCATTTCTTTTTCAGAAATGACACTCTGGAATGATTTTGTTACTGTGTAATTGACCTAGGGAGCCGACAAAGCTGATCAAAAGTCGTGGCGTGCATAGAGGAAGAAAATGTATATCAGCTCAAACTGTTTGTATTAGAATATCGACCAACAAAGCGCGACGACATTTTCCATTGACAAGATCTTGCCAACATTTTTCACTGTGAATTAAGATGCAGTGCAAGGTTTGGTGTAAGTACACCTACCTATCATTGAAAAGAAAAGATTTTCAATGACATCCAACATTCATCAAATTTATTTTTTACATAGATTTTACCCAATATATCTAACATTTTTGTAAAAAATAAACGGAAAATTCGAGGGAAAGGCAAAAAAATAAATAAAATAAATTTAAAATTATTAAATCATTTTTATATATTATTAAATTTTTTTTTTCTTCCAAATTTGGAATCCCAAAAAGGCAGAAACCATTTGTAGTAAATTTTACAAATGATATTGAAATTTTTTCATTTTTTTTATTTTTCCTTGCATATGCTACTTAATCCCATCCGACAGGAAATTTCATACCCAAAACAAAGAAAGAAAAAAAGGTCACTCCCACATCAAGGCAGAAGAAGTGCATTAAACGAGTCCCTATTCGTAGGCCAAGACAGGCACTTCAAGAAAACGTGTGAGCAAATGCAATATTGTCCCCATGCGCTGTTCAGATGCGTCATAAGCTTATAGAAGCATATGAGGTTAGCACTGCACTCACAAGTCTTAATCCCAACATGTGGGCACTCGTGTTGAATCAGTTGAGGTGCCGTCCAATGAGGGATGTTTGGTTTGGGCTACAGAACACTAATATCCATAGCAAACTCTGTCCCCTGGCTGGTTTAGTGGTGGCAGTACTTTTATTTCTTCCCACTTCCCACCCCCCACCTTCATCTGGATTCATGGTGGCTTGCTTTCTGAGTTCCTAGTTTCCACTTTCCACCTTCATTTGGGCTTTTGCTGGCTTGCTTCCTGAGCCAAAGCTTTTCAAAATTTTCATGATGGTGTGCAAAAATGCAGAGAATGTGTGTAGTGCATGACAAGTACAAGATTTAAATCATTAACGTATGGCAGTCTCACAAATGGTTATTGATTCCAAAAACTAATCATTTTCAGATGGAGAAGGAACAGTTAATCCATTAGCATATGAGAAAACCCCACTATTTCATAACCCATGTCGGTCGTATAGTTGTCTTGCAGAATTTTGTTTATGATTTTTTCAAAAACCCGGTTAAAGATTTAGTTCACTTTTTGTTAAGGTAAAACACTAATTTAGAGGGTGTTTGGTACGTCACAATAAAGAATAAAAATGAATATTTTGTTTTCATTCCTATTTCTTAGTGAATAGAAATAAATTTGATGATTTCTTTTATAGTATTTGGATGAACTAGAAATGTAAGATTTGAATGATTATTTGTTTTCATTCCAATGTTTGATAATAATATAAATGAAAATGAAAAAATAAATAAATTTATAATAATATCATTTAATATAATTTAAAATAATTTTTTATTTTTTAAAAATAAAATTTGAGGGTTTTTTTGTTATTAAATAATAAGACTAAAAATATATATATACTCAATAAATAAAAAATTAACCATAAAAAAACATATAACCTTAATGTACAAATATTCAATTATTATTTTTATTAAAAATTTGAATAATTTGTCATGCTTAAGTAGTTATAAAATTATATTTGACCAAAAAAAATATTTATTATAATATTTAAATTCTCAAAACTAACAAATGTTTTTCCTATATCTAAAAGAGGAAATAAAAGAATTTAAATTTCATTCTAATTTTCAACAAGTATCATATCCGATAAAATCCATAACCTTAAAAAATTTTAAATATTCATTTTTTTTTAATAAAAAAAATCATGGTCTTTTTTTTTCTAAATGTTGTGGAAGGTTTGATTAATTCAGTTTGGGAGAATCACTTGTTGTATAGAAGTGAATGATGAATGAGTCTCTAACTTTATAAAAAAGATAAGCATCAGGCTTAAGAATGATATAAGAGGGTAAAATAGTAAATTTAAGTTATTTTATATTATCAAATGAGTTTAATGAATCAGAATATCACCTACTTTTGATGAATTCAAATCCGACTTATAAGTGGATTTGATTTCTCTCTGAATAATTTTTTTATTTCATTTATACCTTCTTAACATTTATCCAAATATAGGAATAAAAGAAAAAAAATGAATGAGATTTTTATTCCTACTATCCATTCCCGTATACCAAACACCCCCTTAAGGGGAAATAACCTTTCAATACAATAAAAAAATTATTAACATGTCAATCCTCTAAGCCTCATCATCCTCATACTTCCACATTTTTGTTGTTTTTTCATATGTTGGCTTTATAAAAAATTTTAAATTTCAAATGTTTCCCACAATTTCAAATTTTCATATTTATTGATTTTAATTATTTATGAATATTTTAAATATAAAATAATAAGTCATTAATGAAAGCAAATTTAATATAAAAATAAATACATGAAAACACATTTAGAGATTTAGAACATAAGATTTTCTATATTCTAATACATAAGTTTTTTATTTTATAAATCTTATTATATTATCATATTATTTTATTGTTTGTGTTTTTTAATATTTTAAAATTTTCATGTGAAAATCTGAATTAATGATTATGTTTTTAATTTTTTAATTGTAGATCTAACTTTAATGGGATTTAAACTTTTTTATTGGTTAAAATGTTTAATATTTTTAATTAAAAAGGATAAAAACTTGGATATAGTTTTAACTTATAACATTTTGCTTTGTTAAAATTTAAAGTTGTTTATTTATATAAAATAAAAACAAAAACATATTTAATCATTTATATTATTTTTTCTTAATTTTGTTAAAAATTAAAAATTTTGCATATTGAGGTTGCCCATCCATGGATATAACCATTAAAAATGAGAATACCACAATTTTCTGAAGAAAAAAAAATGTACAACTCTTTTATGAAAAAAGTAACACTAAAATATATTAATAGTACCACCGTGATGTGAATGAAATACCACTCTTCTTTGATTTTCAAAAAAAAAATGTATCACTCTTTTATGAAAAAAGTAATGTATTAAAAGTATCATTGTAATGAAAATGATACATCATTCTTCTTTGGTTTATGGTAAAATATGTAGAAAATTTAATTTTAATAAAATTAATATAAATGATTAAATATAAATTCTTTATGAGAAATATTTTTATTTTTTATTTTATATAATAATAAATTAAAAATTTAACAAATCAAAATGGTGGAACCACAACTAAGTTTTTATCTCCTCTAATTAAAAATATTAAACATTTTACTTAAGAAAAAAGTCAAAAATACCATGAATTTACATAACTATAAGTAAAAAAGTTAAATTTATTTTTATATTAAATTTTTTCTCATTAACGATTTATTATATGTTATTATTATTATTATTTTATATTTAACATATTCATAAATAATTAAAATCAAAAGATGAAAGGGTGAAATGAAATCCAAAATATATTATAAGAATGTATAACTAGCATATTATAAAAGATTCAAAAGGTAAAATGAAAAAAAAGGAAAAAAATTAATATTACTTGTTGATAGAGACATGTTAAGCTTAAAAACATTGATAAGTATGATTGAAAAAAAAATGATGTGACGGGGTTGATTGCCACATGTCAATTTAAAAAAAAAATAATTATTATAAGAGGAAATAGGTATTGTAGTTAACGAATGGAAGAAAGAAAAGGTAAAGAATAATTTTAAATTTTGTTTATGTTACTGTTGGAGTGCATATTTACAAAATTACTTTGTAAAAGTTCTTAAAAAAATCTATATTTTTTTGTTGACAAGCTTTACATGATTTTCCCTTTTTTAAATCCTTACCATTTTTTACCTAATATTATTTTTGATTTATTATTTTTCATTATTGAAATTTTCGTTTACTTGAATTACTTTTCCATTAATTGCCTCCTAAATTAATATTTTTTAAACAGAGATAATATGGTGAGTTATAGTTTAAGAACGTGATTGATAGTAATTTTACGAACACTTAAAATTTTTTATTTTTTAAATAATAAAAATATTATAAACACTTTTCATAATTATTATGAAACATATTTTAAAATACTAAAAATAGCATAGTAAGCTATCATTACCGCATCCAAATGGGGGCAGTGAGATGGCCCTTTTTGGGATACCATAAATGCCCATTTTCAGGCCGCCATTGCTGACTTTGACCATCAGAAAGAGGCGTACCGATGATCCCAAGTGGTCTGCTATTGCATGTAATGGAAGTAGATTGCCATTCAATTCATGGAAGCAGCACGACCAACATGCAAATTTGATTTACTAAAATTAATTATTCAGCCATTTAGGGATGTTACTCTGTTTGGCTGCTAAGAAAATGGACTAAACTAAACAGAATATAATATTTTGAGTCTTTTGTTCCATATGGTTGTACTAAACACGGACCAGGCAGCGAAAAATCAATAACAATATCCATGGTGCGTTGGAAAATGTTTACACGGACAAAATTTTATCTATTTTCACAAATAGATGGGCTTGGATGTCAAGGGCATCAATCAGTGGACAACATTTGCGAATTGGTACAAAGACTCCAAACACATGCCCGCCGTTCGAATCCAATCCGCCCAAAAAGGCAACATGTAATAAAACCCGCTTCAGTGTACCAAAAGAAAATTAACGGTTGGCCAAGGATGAGAGACCTCGTCCTCCTTGGCTCCTCCATAGTCCTTCCTCCAGACCCCATACCTCCTCACCACCGCACCAAGCCGAAACCAAAACCCAAGCCCAAACCCTCACTCCTCACCTCCACTTCCGCCAGGCTCTCTCCACCCATCTCTAGCCTCCGTTCTCGGCACCCTCTCCTCTCCAACCTCCGATGGGACCTCAACAACTACTCTGACCTCGCCACCAAGCTTGTCCAAGACGGCCGGTTCGACGACTTCTCTACGATGGCCGAGACCTTAATTCTCTCGGGCGTCGAGCTGTCGCAGCTGGTAGAGCTTGTATCGGCCGGAATTTCCGGGCTTCTTCGGGAAGGGAGGGTTTATTGTGTTGTTGAAGTTTTGAGGAAGGTTGACAAGCTAGGGATTTGCCCATTGGAGTTGTTTGATGGATCCACTCTAGAACTTCTTTCAAAAGAATGTCGCCGCATTCTCAATTGCGGCCAAGTGGAGGAAGTGGTCGAGTTGATAGAGATTCTTGACGGTGAGTTTCTTGACTTTTTTGCTCTATTTTTATTTCTGATTGAATTTGGTAAATTTCTGTATGAATTGATGGTGTAGAAAAGTTATAATAATTCAAATTGCTTCATTTCTGATTGAATTTTGTAAATTGCTGTATGGATTGATGGTGTAGAGAAGTCATAATAATTCAAATTGCTTCATTTCTGATTGAATTTTGTAAATTTCTGTATGGATTGATGGTGTAGAGAAGTTATAATAATTCAAATTGCTTCTGTCATTGGTTCAGTTCAGGGAATTGAGCTGGGAGTGTGTTAGTTTATCGTCTGAATTGATCTTGCGTTTGTGTGAGGATAGTGGTTTCCCATGTGCTTCAGTTTTTAATTATTTATTTATTTTTAAGTTTTGTTTTCTGTCTAGTTCAAGTTATTTTATTCTAAAGAAATAAAAGGCGCAGTGAGAAAGAACAAGTATTCAAACTTAAGGTCTCATAGTGTATTTTTCGCTCTCACATTATATAATTCAATATATTGCCCCAACCGAAAGAGAAAACGTTTAATTTACCTTTACCATTAAGGCATGTTTTTTCACAATGGAGATGGTTTGCATGAGATGACAGATTTTATATTGTTTCAGGTTTTCATTTCCCAGTGAAAAAACTATTGGAACCTCTTGACATCATTAAGATCTGTGTCAACAAAAGAAACCCAAATTTGGCTGTAAGGTACAGTGTATTGTTTAATTAAGAGTTGGTTTCTGCCTTTCTGGAGGGTTATTTAATTTGTAATCGGATATCCAACTATACAAATTCTACTTTCTCCCTTCTAGGCTATGCATGACCATACATTCTATTAAACCAGCAGCACTCATGGCTCTTTCCAGAACTTCATTCCATGTTCTTTTTGGCTTTCTAATGCTCTTTATGGCATCTTGGAGTTGAACTATATTATTGACATAATTTTAGTCTTCATTACACCATCCGTTTGACAATGGGCGATCTCTCTCATTTAATTTGTGTACTAAATGCCACATGTTCAATTAGATCACAAGATTACTTTTTTTATCATCGAATGTGTTGCTTCTTTCTCCTTCTTCCAGTCATTAATCATTAGTTAAAACTCACTTATTTTCTGTCTGTTAACCGCTGGTTAATGCAATATCAATCATATTTACAGGTATGCATGCATTCATCCTCATGCACATATCCTATTCTGTACCATAATTCATGAATTCGGAAAGAAAAGGGACTTGGGATCTGCTTTGACAGCATTTGAAGCATCCAAGCAGAAGTTGATTGGTCCTAATATGTATTGCTATCGCACAATGATTGATGTTTGTGGTCTTTGCAGCCACTACCAAAAATCTAGGTACATTTATGAGGTACTTGAATTGACTGCCTCATAAGATCTTTATATTGTGAATGCTTCATTTGTTAGGGTCTTTTTACTCATATAATCGTAATCTTTTTTACTGCATATTTTTCTCCAGTGTTTTTTTGGGATTTGGTTCATACATAACCATTAAATGCTATAATGAATCTTATTATGTCAAGGGTAGCCACTGATTAGTTAATTTTAACCATTTGTAGGATTCTAATATAAATTGCTCATTTTAATTAAATAATTGCTCATTTTTAATTATTATTTAATTAAACAATAAAATTTAGTTGTTTTATTTAAAATATTTTCAAAATGAGGGAGAATTAATGTGCTTCATAATGACCATATAAATGTTTTGACGGTAAATAACGGCCCTTAGTGAAAGATGGGCCTAACATTATTCAGGTTGCAAGGGTGATCTGGTACTGAAATTGGAAAAATGGCCACTTGAATGTTGTTTTGATCGGAAGCTAAGGCATGCATCTCTTCTATAAGATGTTCAATTAGAACATTTGAACTATTCAATCTTGAGGAGAGTGTGAACTTTAGTTTCTTGGGAAGATCAAAATTGTGGTGACCTAAATTGCATTCTAACCTGCTGGTGGAAGTTTTTTACTTGTATTTTTTATTTTTCTTTACTACTGTATATATTAAATTGATAAATTCTAAATTCTCAATACACAAAATGTGTAATTTTGTGTTATTTTGCAAAATAATTAGTTGTTCTATGCTTCCTTTGCTTAGGTTCGTTTCTTACAGTTTTTCCTGCTACAGGAGTTACTTGCTCAGAAGATCACCCCAAATATTTATGTTTTCAACAGTCTCATGAATGTGAATGTCCATGATTTGAGTTACACATTCAATGTCTACAAGAATATGCAAGTAACTCTCTCTCTCTCTCTCTCTCTCTCTCTCTCACCCACTCACTAACTATACACATATGTTTAGCTCCTTTATATTTCTAGTACAGAGTAGCTATTCTTGAATCTGATTCAAAAACTGCTGGTTGGATTTATTATCATGAAGCTGTTGTCAAAAATGCACTTTTTTGCCATTTGCTTGATAATTGATGACAACGATGAAACTCTTAGTGTTAATTGTATAACAGTGTAAATGTTTTGTACGCTGTATTTTTGTGCCTTTTTCCTTTCTTTCTTCTTTTTTACAGTTAATTTAATAAATTGTTTTGCTAGTTGAATTGGTTTGTTGTACATGTCATGGGGGTTGCAGTGTTTTTCCCAATTAAAATCTGCTGTAGAAACTTTAGAGCGGATGTATGAATCATTTTCTTCACTATTGTCCAACAATTAATTGATAAATCTTGTGCTAAAAATTTTTCGAAGTACATTGACAGTATTGCAGTGTGTATTATTATTAAGAACATGGTAGTCTTAACCCGTTCCTTTCATATAAGCAGAATCTAGGTGTCGCAGCAGATATGGCTTCTTATAATATCCTTTTGAAGGCATGCTGTGTTGCTGGAAGAGTTGATTTGGCACAAGAAATTTATAAAGAGGTTCAAAATTTGGAATCAAATGGAATGCTGAAATTGGATGTTTTTACATACAGCACAATTATTAAGGTAAATTTTCATTGTAGCATGTGAAGATTAATTTTGATACCTCATTCATCTGTTCATTACCACTTTCTCTGGCATAGCTTTCACATCCTTTTTTCTGGTGGAAGCGGACACCCATCCAGTGAGATTCTCTTGCATGGTATCTTCATAACGTCTGCATCAATTTTCCAGGTCTTTGCAGATGCTAAATTGTGGCAAATGGCACTGAAAATCAAAGAAGATATGTTATCAGCTGGTGTCATTCCCAATACGGTTACATGGTCAGCATTGATCAGTTCATGTGCCAATGCAGGTATCACAGAACAGGCCATTCAATTATTTGAAGAGATGCTTCTGGCTGGTTGTGAACCTAATTCACAGTGTTACAACATCCTTCTGCATGCCTGTGTTGAGGCTTGCCAGTATGACAGGGCTTTTCGTCTTTTCCAGTCCTGGAAAGATAGTAGATTCCAGGAGATTTCTGGTGGTACTGGAAATGGCAATACAGTTGGTGTGGAGCTTAAACATCAGAATTGTATTACTAGTATGCCAAACTGCTTATCTAATTCACATCATTTGAGCTTTTCTAAGAGCTTTCCCTTTACCCCTACAACCACAACATATAATATTTTGATGAAGGCCTGCGGGACTGATTACTACAGGGCAAAAGCTTTAATGGATGAGATGAAGACCGCAGGTCTTTCTCCTAACCATATAAGTTGGTCAATTTTGATGGACATTTGTGGAGGCACGGGCAATATAGTGGGTGCTGTGAGGGTAAGATACACTAAAATCTTCAGTCATTTCTAGTAATGATAGTTGATATCAGAGATAATGCAAAAGCAGTTAAAATGCTATTTTCATAGCATCACAGCAGAGTTTTAACTGTAGAAACTATATTTTCATGTATCATGATTGGCATATCTCACTAGAAACACATTAATTATATTTGAAATTGCAATGTTAGTACTACTTTGCATGCTTTGACCTCTTCCTGCATTTCTGATTCCCTTCGTACAGCATATGTGATAAGATTAACCTGGAACTAGTGTTAGTAGCATGAGAAACAATTGGAGGATAGATCAGGGCATTCCATTCACAATATGCTTGGACCAAGGGTGAAAATTAACCCAAATTTGGTAGTGGTTGTGGATGAAGATTCTCAACATATTCAGGAAGAGGTCCCACAGTGTATGCTGTTTACTGATGAAATGGCTCTAGTTTACAAGATCAAAAAAAGGGTTAAATGTTAAATTTAGAATATGGAGAAATGTATTAGCTCCAGAAGGATTAGAATATGTAGGACTTGGATGATCAAATGGTCATTTTAGTAAAAGTTCAACTCAGAACTGAGCGCATTATGAATATTGTTGTCTGGGAGGTACTTGAGAGCAATCATTTTCATTTTCACTAGGTCACCCACAAGGAGAGCCAAAGAAAGTAGGTTCCCTTCTTGTAAAGAAACAAACACCAACTATCAAACAAGGGACAAATTGAGAGGTGTATTAGTGCAACATCCTTGTACCCCTCGTAGTCAGGCTGCTTTCAAATTGAGAAGAAGTGAAGATTTTTTTGGCTTTTCCCTATTTTCCACTCCATCTTTACTGTACTACTGTCTTTCCATGGTTTAACTTCTAACATTTTATTTTCTCTGGAAAGTATAATTATGATTTGCTGCACTTGATAGCCCCTGAATTTAGATAGGCTAGAGTACTTGTTATTCATTTCATGGCTCTACCTTTTACCTCCTTGTAACTGTGCAGATTTTGAAAACTATGCGTGAGGCAGGAATTAAACCAGATGTTGTTGCATATACAACAGCTATCAAGGTTCAAAGCTTTCTCATTACACTGCATTTGATTGATTTATAATCAATGTTTTCAACCAGTGCAAGCTCCATGAGAAGCTAAATTACATAGATCTCTAACTAATTTGACCCAGGTGCTGATGCATTTTGCCTTTGGTTGCAGTACTGCGTGGAGAGTAAAAATTTGAAGATAGCGTTCTCATTATTTGCAGAAATGAAACGATATCAGATACAACCAAATTTGGTAAGTGGCAGAAGTGAATATCTGTGATTTCATTCCCACATCTTGTTTCATTGTAACAATAAGACAAGTTGAGTTGTGCATTAAGTATGACTTCAAAGATATCATGTCATAAATCAATTGGGTCCTAGGCCAATTTAACTTGCATATGGATGAGGCTGCTCTGAGTTGTGTCCACAGAAACCAACATGTAAGTTGTTATTTCAGGTGACCTATAATACACTTTTAAGAGCTCGAAGTAGATATGGTTCCTTACATGAAGTACAACAGTGCCTGGCTATATATCAGCATATGCGGAAAGCAGGGTATGTTGAATTTGTACAAATTTTTTTCCATTTTACTTATCATTGCCAAATGAGCAGTACTTTTGTGGCATTCAAAGTGCTTCCCAAGCAAGGTAGGAATGCTAAGTGATAGCTACAATATAAGTTTCTCTGGGTGAGCAAAACCAACTCCCCACCCCCACTGCAACCCCCAAAAATATGAAAGGCATCTGCATCCTTCCTAGTATATATGAAATTCCCGACAAATGTTTTTCAATTGTCCTTTTTCTTTGTACCATATTTGTTTTGCTTCATAAGGTAATGCATCTATATGCTATATCAGTTTGTTTAGGAGTAATCCTCGAGTGCAATGATTATTTGATTATCACTTGTCACAAATCATAAGTATTTGTTCATCCGAAAAGTTTCTAATTAGTTTCTATCCCATCCTGTCCTCTTCAAACAATTGTCAACTCTGATAGCTTGAGTGTTGCAATGTTAGTTGTTCCATCTTTCTATTGTGAAATTTCATGGAAACTTGCACCTCAAAAGTCACTATGCACAATCAAGCCCATCCCATCAATTAAGGAGCGTGTATGATGATATTCTACCAGGAACTTGTATAACTACATCCTAGTTTGATTGTGACATTTTAACTTCCAAGATGGTGTGATTTGCATGTTTCACGATATATTGGCCCATCAAACTTTTGTTAGATTAACTGTATAATAATTATGGCTGACAATAGGGTAGCTTTTTTAGGATACCCGTCTCGCCCTTAATAGGATAGGTTTGGAATAAAGACAAATGAGTTAGGGATGAGTTCAAGATTTTTTTCTTTAAAAAGAAAAGACACTTGGAATGGGTTTGAGGCAGGTTTAGACATTGCCTTGTTCCGCCTTGCCCTGTTATATTATTAAATTTTAGAATAGTTTAATCTATTTTTTTCTTTCATTTTCTCTTTTTTAATGCATATAAAATAATTTTAAAAAATCTCCTTCTCTAATGAAATTAATTGTAAAAAGTTGTAATATTTATTTATTTATAAAATGTGTTTATTTTTAATATAATTAAAAATTTTAATAATAAAAAATAAATAAATAAATGGGGAGGGTGGATATGGAAAATTCTTATACCCACCCCACCTTAGCCCGTTTAAATTTTTTATTGGGATGAGGATGAAATTAGGTTTATATAAATGGGATAGGGTCGGGATGGGAGCAACCCTCCTTAACCACCCCATTGCTAACCCTAATAATACTCTTGTAGCTTTGTGCTCAGTGATGTCATAGGTGTTACTTGTGAAGGATATCATTGATCTAGAGTCTAGACAAAGCCACGCTGAATTGTTGTGGACCAAGGATCATGTAAAAGAATTCTCCACTATTTCCTGCTTGATAGAAAACTTTTTGAGGCCATGGAGTATTTTGAACTTTGCCTAATTCAAGCATTGGGAACTTGGTCGAACACTTATGAGCTCAAGTATTTTGAAGTTCATACCATGGAATGGATTTTAGCTTATACAACCTGAGTGAAAAGGAGGTCGCTAATGTAATATTAGGTTGTACTTGATATTAGGTCCTTGGTGATTGTGCATTTTTGCTGGTTTTTGTTCCTGGTTCTTTTGCTTCTTGAGATCTCTCATCTCTCTTTGTATTCACCTTTTTTTTCTTTGGTCATGCATATAAAGTCGCTCTTGTGTGATGTGCCCATGTGTATATTGGGATAAAATGAAACAAAAATAATGCACATGCATACAAGCACCTGTGTCCAACTGCATGTACTTGGTTTTGCCTTTGGTGTTGAGGGAACAGGAGTTGTAAGCAACATGTTCTCCTTGGAACTTGGATCTGATTGTAATTTCTTTGTGATTTTAATCATGCATGTTTTAGGTACAAATCCAATGACTACTACCTCAAAGAACTAATTGAGGAGTGGTGTGAAGGGGTGATACAAGATAACAATCTGAATCAAAGCAAGTTTAGTTCAGTCAACAGAGCTGACTGGGGGAGACCTCAAAGTTTGCTTCTTGAAAAAGTTGCTGCACACTTGCAAAAGAGTGTGGCTGAAAGCCTAGCAATTGACCTTCAGGGCCTTACACAGGTATGTTTAATAACAACAAAAAACATAAAGAGCATTGGCAAGTTTTACAGGCACACTTGAGGGCAAGCATTTTGTCAATATAGTTACATTTGGTATTGATTACTCATGGTTTATCGGTATTTCATCTGTATGACATAATCTTAGCATCCTTTCTATCCATAATTCATTCACTATTTCTTGTAGTTTGGTAAAACCAATATTACCGCATCTCCTTATTGTTGCTTTATATCTAATTTTCCTTATTATGTCTTGACAGGTTGAAGCTCGGATTGTCGTCCTTGCAGTTCTTCGAATGATCAAGGAGAACTACATACTAGGTATGAATAGTTTTTTTTTTCAAACATACTAGGTATGAATAGTTATTCTTATAACCTTTCTTATATAGAAATTTATCTCACTAAAATTTGGAAGCATTGCAATTCTACATTTTCACATAACAAGTTGAAAACCATGAAGTTATAAAAACACATTAAACCTTGGGGGCAGAAGGGTATTTAGGTGACCGGATGCATTTATTAAATTTGATAAAATTTCCACATCCTTCTGTGATTGGTATTGGGGCAAATAGAGATTGTGTCTGGAAGTTTTGTATCTGGTACAATCCACACATCCTTGTGGTCATACTTCTTTTGCATGGACATACATAGATAAATGCATGCACACTTCTTGCATCATGTGATCAACTCAACCCAGCATACACGGGCACATTTTTGTTGCATCGCATTTGTCATCTATTCAGCATTTCAATGTTATTTTGTGGTTGCAGGGCATCCAATAAAAGATGACATACTGATTATCTTGGGGATTAAGAAAGTAGATGCAAATCTAGTCGAACATGAATCCCAAGTGAAAGGTGCAATCATTAAACTTCTGCAGGATGAACTGGGGCTTGAGGTTGCTTTTGCAGGACCTAAAATTGCACTTGATAAACGTATCAATTTGGGAGGCCCTCCTGGTTCAGATCCAGACTGGCAAGAAGCTTTAGGAAGGAATAGGTTACCGACCGAGTTAGAATCTTCTACCAGGAGACCTGCAGTTTTGCAAAGGTTTAAAGTCACAAGGAAATCGTTAGATCATTGGTTACAGAGGAGAGTGGGTGCCACGAGGGGGTAACAATTACCATGTACCAATGCTCAATTTTGTATATGATTTTAATGTTCCTTTCCAAAGAATGATAAGCCACTGCATTGTAAATTTTTTTGTATCAACAGATGCCATGTATACAAAAACATAAAGGCCATCACCACATGTCTGAAAAATTATAGAATGCAAATAGCTTTTACTCATTTGTTCCTCTCTTCTGCTTTAGTTTTTCTGTTGCTTCTAAGCCCTGATTTTTCTAGGGTGATCGCAGCATGTCCTCATCAATGCCAAAGGTATTGCAGCTTGAATAGAACATAACTCAATGACTCTTCAGCTACTACTAGTTAATGGCACAATGGTACCTTTGTTTTTGAAATGCAGTACAAAACTTTTCTCAAATACAGGATCAGTTAAAATCATCTTAAAGAGTCAGGGAATTGCTTTAAGACTTCAAAAAACCAAGGAAAAACGAACAACTAAATAAAAACAATCGCAACCTTACATATATATGCTGTATGCATACCTAAGACGCAAAGATTAAGATTGATCAATATAGTGAAATTTTTCATATTCCTTCTGGTCCTAGTAGAAATTCCAATACCATGGGAAGATTCATCATTCTGGAATCTAAATATTCCGCCAACAATGAAGTAAAAGGATACATGAAAATTGAGCATCAACAAACATCTTTCCAGGCCTTATGCCTGAATCTAGAACAAGAAATGGTGTGTTTGTCATTAACGTAGCCCTATTCATTCAATCCTCCGCACTCACAGCCAATCTTGTTGCTGCAGCTTTAGTGGCAAATAAACCTCAGACAAGTACTGGAACCCAAAAGTGCTCAAAGCCTGAATCTCAGCCTTTTGCTTCGTCTTCACCATCAAGTTCAACTCCTCCACCCACCCCGGATTCTTCTTCACAAAATCCTCTTCCAACAAATCCTTTCCAGTCTTAATATCCTGCTCTGTCATCGGCAATCTGCATTGTTCAGGTATGCTATACTTATCCAAATCACTGGGCCTAATTCCCAGCCACTTTATATCTGGGGTTGTCAAATTTGCACTGTCATAGCTCATATTCTTCGACCCACACCCATAGACCGATAAAATCTTCAATCCATATGGATCACTGTCGACAAGGGCAAGAACAGGTAATTTCAACTCCGTCTTCATCTTCCTCAAGAACAACCTGGTTGCCACATCAGGTTGCCCTTTGGCAGTAACAATAATACATGGAAACCTGTTGTAAAATCGATCTTCTGCCAGTCTAATGTATGCAGCATCCTTCTCCACAAGCAAAATAAACAACGCATCACTCTGCATATCCCCAACTCGATCAATATTTGGGGGAATGGCTTTTCCACCCATACCCATCTTTGTACAATCAATCATATCGCCATTGTCGCTAAAAATAAGCCTCCCCACAACAACCCCTTTTTCAGATGCGATAACATTGAGGCTCGACCTGGTGCACCCAAGCATACAAGAAACATCGTCAAGAACCGAATCGGATTGTGTTTGGTCTTGAAAGAGCTTGACATCGGTGTAGAAAAGGTCACGCTTGGTGACGTGGATATTCTTGGTGCACAACTGGTGAATGAGCTGGAGAATTCGGGTAGTGACGGCGGATTTGCGGACAGTCGATACGTTGGCGAAGGGGCGGAGAGATGACTTATCCTTGAGGACAATGCGATCGAGCTCAGGGACGTAGAGTTGGTTGGCGGAGGAGCGTGAAGGAACGGAGAAGGAGAAGCCTTGGCCAGACAGAATGGAGTGGGTGAGGCGGAGGATAAGGGTTTCGATAGTAGATTGAACGGAGGAGAGTGAGAGGTCGGCGACTTCGCGGCATGTGGAGGCAAGGCCAAGGTCAGAGAGGGTTAAAGTACCGGTGGCACCATCGCTACTACTGCTGCTGCAGAGGTCTTTCAGGGTCTGGAGTATTATTTCGTCGGATTTCAGACTGTTCCTGAAGGGGAGGTGCTGTTGATCAGAGTCGGAGGGATCTGTACGACGCCGTTTTTTCTTATCGGCCATGAATTCCTCCGACCGAGACGGCGGCAGCGGGCGTGTATCAGGGCAGCGCGAGGAGCAGGAGGGAAAGGAGCTGAGAGAATCCGAGATTCACTGATGTGAGTCGGTTTTAGATTTTAGGGCTTTGATGTACTAGTTATGAAAGTCCCAAAACGACGGCGTTTTAATGTTAAGTGTTTAGCTAGAGGCGTGTTGCCTGGGTGGCTTCAAACTTAAACACTCCCGCTAATTTGCGAGGAAAAGTACCAGGGCGTGTTTGGCAACTACAACAGTTTTCTATTATCTACAATAATGACTTTATCATTAAAATAATTATCATATATTTAAATAATATGATAATATTTTTATTAAAATAAATATTTATAACTAAATGTATAATAAATATTTAAACATTTGAATATTTTAAATTACATATAAAATATTTAGAAAAATAATAATTTTTATTTCTAAAATCCATTTAAAGGACAATAAAAAATATTAATCATAATTATAAGTTATTTCAAATAAATTAAATAAGGATATTATAGTAAAATTATATATTCCATTATCTTTCATCTATCATAAATAAATACTTCAAAAGGAATGAACTTATTCTCTTTTCATTTCCTTTATCACAAGTAAACTTTACATTTTTATTCCCTTTTATTTATCGTAAATAAAAATAATTTAGCTCCATTCTTATTCCATGTTCTTATCATGAAATAAATTCTTCAATCAAAATTTTAATTATGGTTCCCTTTCCTTTTTTTAAAAATAATGTAAATTTGTCAAATTAAAGTAATTTCAAACTAGGCATATCCCTTTTGAGTATGAAGAATTCGTTTGGTGATGATCGAAAACGTTTTTAACATTTATAACAATTAAATTTTTTTTATTTCGAATATTCAAAATACTATAAACGTTTTCTAAAATTATTATGAAATGCATTATAAATGTATTTCAAATTTTATATATTATTATTAAGTTTTGCTTAATTTTTAACTTTAATAATATTTCTTTTTAAGTTTCATTTGATATTTAATATCATATATCACCAAAAAGTAAATAAGGGCCTATTTAGTTGTTGTTTTCAAAAACTATTTTTTGTTATTTAAAAAAAAAAACACACTAAAACATGTTTGGGAAATGGGGTGATTTTTGTTTTTTGTATTTTATGTGTTCTCGAGAGGCCTTTTTTCAAAGAACAAAAAAAAAAGTTGTTTTGGTTGTTTTCTTCACTGTTCAAGAAAGAGTTGTTCTCCGTATTTTATTCTCTTTTTTTTTTTGTGTTTCCCTACATGTGGTTTCTCATTCAGCAACAATAAATGAAGGATAAAGATGGCAACCATGTTGGTTGACTATGGTGGTCTTGGCGTGAGTGAATGGTTGTGGGTATGAAAGGTGTCGACGACCGTGCGGCGCTTTGAAGGGCAAGGTCGTAATAACAAGTACGATTATGAGATTCTCAAATCCCAATTTCAAACTATCAATCTTGTCCACCATGAAGATTAAAAAAGAAGAATGATGCAAACCTCAATCGACACGCTTTGAGACCCAACAAACAGTATTGAAATAATTGCCCAAGAAAGCTAAAATATAGATTTTTGATAGAACCCTAACCCAACATTTATAAGTGAAACGCGAACCAAAAGTATAAGTAATAGACTTGGACCCAATGATTACAATGGAATCATGAATCGAAGGTATAAAGTTTGAATGTTATAAGGAAGAATCTCTAATAAGTTCACAATTCTTGAAGAACCAAAAGAAGAGCAAAGCCTCACATTTTATGCGTGCTATTTATATGTCATAAAAAAAACTTACTAAATATTAAAACCCTAAATAAAAGTTGATTTGGTTTGAAATTAGCATATCCAACATAGGAAAATAGTTTTAAAAAAAGTTCTAAATAATAAAAGCCTAAAATTAAGGTAGATTTGGCCTGAAATTAGAAGCTCTAAAATAGAAAAAATGTTTATTAACTGATATGAGGTTGGAAAGTCAATCAGTCATTAATCTACGCTATAAATCACGCCCAATCAAGCCAGATTAGCCCTCAATAGCTTGGATTAAATTTATTACACCTTCATCTTCATTTGGGCCAAGCTTGGAATGTTCCGCGTTAGAATCAACCCAAATCTCTTGAATTAGCCCATTAAGTGCTTCTTTGAACTTTTTAGATATTGCTTTAGTAATAAGCCTAACTGGAACATGCAATAGATCCTTAAATGCTTGTTGATTCTCATCAAAGAAGAATAACTATTCTCGTTTAACCCAACTGTTACCTCCTTCGAAGTCTATTAAGATGAGAGATCAGGGGATGAGGGCTCCCTTACCTCACTACAATTGATGGACCATGCAAGATTCCTACAACCCTCGATTGTGATTGGGATTTGGGAGAGCTTTGGGTTTGAGGATTTGCTAGTGGTTATTGGGATAGGGAGAACCATATTTGGTAAACTTGTAATTTTATACTTTATAATGCAACATCAAATTTAATATTTGGTAATTTATATGTAGCATCACATTTAATATTTGGTAAAGTAATATTTAGTAATTGATAATTTATACATTAGAAAAAAACTTGTAAATTTTATAATTTATGTACAACATCAAATTTAATATTTGGTAATTTATATGAAATATCAAATAATAATATGGTTTGTATATGATACATTTATATGATGATCAACTTCTGATATGAATATATGGTAAATAGATTATATTTACATTTGAATAGTTTTTAATTTATTATATCATATAATTTTTTTAATCTTATAATTTTTTTTAATTGCATTAGGAAATCAATAATTATTTTTAAATGGTATAAAAATTATATCATATTCCACGTTCATATTTATCTACTAAAAGTTAACAAAAATTATAATTGGTGTAAATAAATTTGAGAATAAGTTTTTTAATTTTAATAAAATGTGAATTTAAAAATTATTTATATGCTTATGATATCAATCGAAGAAAAAAAAAACCTTTAAATATATTTTTTATTTTACTTATTCTAAAAAACTTTTTTATTAATTAAACCAAACATGTTTTTTTTTTTTTTAACAAAAACTGTTTTTCAGAATTCAATTATCAAACACAATTTTATTTCTAAAAATACCATAAATTGTTCTCAAAAACTATTTTTTAGAACAATTTTTAAAAAACAGTAACCAAACATACCTTGTACTCTTCGGAACTTTGTTTTTATATATTCAATTTTAGTGCAAAGTAAAAAAAAAATTGCTTATTTATGTACTTCAATGAAATTTTTTAATTTGTTATAAAATGACTCAAAAGTGAAGGCAAGTACACCTTTCAAAAATGCCTTTAAATTTATTTCAAAATTACCCTCAAAAGTCGAGGGAAATCACACCTATCACTTTTAAAACTGCCTTGTCACATTGAGTTTTTATTTATTTTTTAAAAGTATAACGTGTATTCAAATAGACACAACAAAAAAAATTGCTCTTTGTTAGAGGCCAACACCACCGATTCCACGGCGTCGTCCAGACCCGAAAAAGTTTCCAACAAAACCCAAACAGCCAAAAAGTTCCCGACACGTGGCGTAATGGCACAAGGAAAGAGAAAGTCGAGGCTAAACAATAGCAGAAAACCAGGAAGAGAGAGAAAGAGACAGAGGGAGACGGGCTGTATCTATATGCGTAAATATATATCGACATAAAAAACAACTATACGGACCTACCGGGAACGGACGGTGCTGATAACCCAAACCATCTCATCTGAGTCGTCTCCTCTCTCCTCTCTTCTCCAGCGTCCGATCTCATCCAATCTAAAAGCTTCGAACGCTCGCTCCCTCTCTCGCGCTAAATACATAACAATCAGTCGGTGAGCCTCTCATTTCAAACCTCTCGCACTCTTCCCTCGCTTTCTCTCTCTGCTTTCTATCTCTACACTTCTGGCTTAGCCATGGCGAACCTAGGGTTTTGCTGCGGAGAGCTAGGGTTTCTCCTCCGATTCTCAGTCTTGCTCTTTTGACCCAGGGTTAGGGCAAGTATGGCCGACTCTGCTGCGAGCCCCGGCGAAGGAAGTCACGAGAGCGGCGAGCAGACCCCCCACTCGAACGTGCGCGAGCAAGATCGGTTTCTTCCGATCGCGAATATTAGCCGGATCATGAAGAAGGCGCTTCCCGCGAATGGAAAGATCGCTAAGGATGCGAAAGAGATCATGCAAGAATGCGTCTCGGAGTTCATCAGTTTCATCACTAGCGAGTATGGCTGATGCATTTTTTCTTTTTAATTTTAGGCGGTGCGTGATTGATGGTGTTGTTGATTTTGTTTTTCAATTGGATGCCTAGGGCGAGTGATAAATGTCAGAGAGAGAAGAGGAAGACTATTAATGGGGATGATTTGCTCTGGGCAATGGCGACTTTAGGGTTTGAGGATTATATCGATCCGCTGAAGTTGTACTTGGCTGCATACAGAGAGGTAATATGTCTTTGACTTTCAGGTTTTCTCGATTTGTTTAGAACATTGATGTAGTTGTTTGCTTCACTGAATTGATGCCGTTTTTTTTGTCTTGTTATTCCTCTGGATTGTACGATATGGTGTAGATGGAGGTACGGAAATATGATTTTTAATTCATTTACCTGCTTATTACATTTTTCCATGCTTACTGTTTTGATTTGGGCATTTGTGGATTTTGGTAGGGTGACACCAAGGGACCGGCAAAGGGTGGAGATGGGCCGGCTAGGAAAGATGCAGCTGGAGCTCAATCAAGCATTAATTCCCACGTGAGATATTGTACATAGAATGTTAAGAATTTTATCTCTTGTTATGGAATGAACTATATTTTTATTACCTTACCCTATCATCTTCGTTTTGCATTTTTTCCAAATATATGTGGCAGATTTCACATCAAGGTCCTTACACGCAAAATGTGAACTATGAGACTCCTCAAGTAATCTCCCTACCCCTCTCTCTCCATCACATATGCAACATATATACATACTTACTCTTTACATATTTAGTGCAATGGTTTAAAATCTTGATTTGAGATGAGCTAGAGATAATTCTCCCAGTTAATGTGGCGATACAAGTTCTGCTAGACAGACTATAACTGATCAGGTTGAAAAATGAAGAACGCAGCTGCTCAACCAAATATTTTTGTTCAGTTTGTATTTAAGGGGCAGTTTGATAATGATGCTAACGTTGAAATTTAGAAAAAAAAATAATTAGTCACACTCATCCAATGCAATTTTATCACTTGAAAAATAATTTGCTACATCCTCCTATCATTTTTTAATCTTTCCTTCTAGATATATTTTCATTTCATTAAATAAATATCTCATTTCCCTTTTTGTTTCTTTTTTATATTATCATTAAGATGGTGTGCATTTGTATAGGTGATAGTGATGTCCATATTCAAATAAGCTTCTCAAGTTTGATTACTTGCTTAACACACATCCTTCCTTATAAGTGCTAATTAAGTTCCCTTCATATATGGCTTTATTTAGTTTCTCTTTTCTCTCTCTAACTTGAAGCCTCATGGATGCCGTCAATCTGCAGTTTGCTTTACTATATTCATTTGTTGTTGATTTCATCCCAAATACCTGTACTTTAGATTTTGAGCATTGATGGAGTTTTGAGATAGAAACCGTGGACCTTTCTTCAATTTTTTTGGTTGTATGTCTAGATGGAGAGGCAGATTGCTTATCCAGAAGGGGGAGCTTTTTCCATCATAGTAGCTTCTCTCTCTCTCTCTCTCTCTCTCTCTCTCATGCTCCTCTTCTGGTCTTTTTCTTGTTTTTAGTTATTAATTTTGCACTTACAATGGAGATATTCTAGTTTACATACATCTTCTTCACACTGTATTAACTTTCATTCTTATAGAATTATATTAGAAGTTGGTTCATCTAAATATTTTTTCTTTTCATCGCTTTGCAATGGAAATTATGGTTTTTAATTGATGTTTCAAAACCTACCAATATTTTGACAAGGTGACCATCAGTCCATCACTACCATTTATGAATCAAATTGATCATCCTACTACAAAAAAGAACTTTGCACCATCGCTATCATTCATGAGCCAAATGCACAAGTCTTGATGTTGCTTTTGTGGGAATGTATGTATGTCCATCTGGGGAATATCAGTGAAATTTTTTATTTTGCATAATATGTTGCACATCTTATAAAATTATTTTATCATACTCTTATACAACTAAATGTTACCTGTTTCAGTGCTCTGGTATGATGCTCCTTTTTTTTTTTTTTAAAAAAAAAAAAGAGGTGGGGTTTCTTTTATGGTTGATTTGGGGGATCATTGATTTGGGCAACAATGAGATAAAGAAAGATTGTAAATCTCTGTGGCAGGCATAGAGGATTTTGCACTTGTCAGAAGGATTCCTCATCTTTCTTTGTACTCTCTATTTCAATGCAATAAAATGGTTGTTTTTGATAAAAACAAGTCTCTTTGGGATGTAAAGGTAACTCGTAAAGTCCTTTGGGCATTAGGTTATCGTCTTGTTGTTTTTGAAGAATCAGCTTGTACAATAATCACAGTGCCAAACAAGTCCTACTAACGCCAGATAGTTTCAAAAGGTTTTGGTGCTTTTGTGTTCAGGCTTGCCTTGGGGCAAGCCTAAAGGAAAATACCAAGACTAAATTCGAGGATTAAGTAACATAAGGCTCATTACTGAATTGTAAGGCTCTAAATATACCTTCATCTCACAATATACTTCAAAATGTGCACTCCATACACATGTTATATAATCCACTCAGAATTATTAGTCGAGTATGGGTATCTTTATCAAGTTTGGCTTTAAAATTCCTACAACTTCACATCAGTAATGTATTTGTCAAACCTCAATTGGCTGATTTTTAAAAAATGAAGTGCACTGAATAGGTTTAATATTTTTTCATGTATTCAAACCTCAAAGTGTATGGTTAGTTTGGCATGCCAAGTTTACTATCTTGTCTTCAAATATCCAAGCATTATTGTACTATCCTTTGGAAATTGTAGGACCTCCAAGTTATGGAAGTTTTCATCTCCATGAAAGTGAACATATGCTTTGTGTGATTTGGCTATGCTTTCATGCACTCAAAAGGTGGGACTGAGTTGAATATACTAAAATGGTATCTTCATAGTCCCTTCTACTCAGCATGCAAATACTTGAATAAATGGCTGTGTTTTAGCTCTTTTTGTAAATCACAGATTTCCCTTTCACTGCCTCCCTATCCAAGAATGAACTTCGATAGACTTATAATTTAATGACTGAACACCATACTTTAAATGGTGGGGTCAATCCTTTTGTTAAATAGGCTAAACTAAGCAGCCCTTCTTCTTACTCATAATTTAACGTACTTTTTCAAGTCTAATAATTAATTCTGTGATTAGGATTATACAATTGTATTACTTATTATATGATGTTCCTTTTTGTTTTCTGCTCCCTTTTTTTTTGTGGTTGTGGTTGTGGTTGACACTTCTCACCATCACTCCACTAAATTTTGCACTCGAGTTGTTGATACATTCATCTAGCATCGACTTTTGTGCAAATATGTTTTGAAGTGTCATTTAATTGCTTTATTTGAACCATATTAGAAAATTGATCACATGGTGACATCTTTCAAGCAAACAAAAAAAATGTATTCCTGCTAAGCATCGGATGTTTTGCACTGCTTGCTCATGTATAAAGATGTGACAAATGATGGTATCTACTTCATACCTCCCTTTGATTTTTCATGATTGGTTGAAAACCTTTATTCGACATTATATGAATCAAAATGCGGTGTAAAGTCCTTTTGACTAAGTAAGAAAATTATGTTGCTGAAATCCACGGGAACTGGAGAACAGTTCATTGTGACAATATTCAGCACTCACATGTATTTTAATCATGTTTTTATTGAGATAATAAACCAAAAATGGCTATGGCTGTTCTCTGATCAGTCTCACATCATTACATAATGCATTGGTCTTAGAGTCCAGCATACGTAGGTGGTAATCTTCTCCATCACCATTTGCATCTTTGTCAACTTAAGGCTCAGATGTGATTTTCCGCATGCTTAGTTTTGTTCTGCTGCCTTCTATTGGAGATTCCTTAGTTTTTATTTTGTAAACAATTATATGTTCTTGTTGGGCTAACTTTGAGTTTTTTGGTTCTGATGCTAACTAGTTCTCTTGAAATTGTAGTCACAGACTCAACATTTGATGGTTCCCTTGGATGGCACAAAGTAGGAGTTTCTCTCCAGTTAATTGCATCATTTGGAATCCCATTCAAGGAGATGCTGTACTTATTACATCGAGACAATTTAAATATAATCTGTACAACTGTAACTTTTTCAAATGGTTTTGGCGCTATTGCCATGTCTAGTAGTCATTCTGCCAAAGTTCATATATCTGCTTGCCTTTTGGAGTAGAATGATTATTCGAGGAAAAGATGTGAACCTTTGGATGGTTTACATGCCTTTTGGAGTAGAATACTATTTAAAGAAAGATTGCAAGATTTATGATAGTCCGTATAAGAATTCCATTCTCGATTAACTTCCACTCGGGAACCGCTGATATTTTTGTGCTTACATTTCCTTGACTGCTATATCACTAAGGAATATCTGAAAGCCTCGTTGGCAGTTCCATCGCCAGCAGTGCTGGGAGTTTGTTTATTTAATCACTGCAATTTTTTCCGTGTCCTCTGGATGTTGTTCATAGTGGGATCATAAAAGTGTTGTAATGCCAACCTTATGGTGACCTAGTTTAATGCTCGGACATGAATCCAGGGCAGAGAGAAGGTGACAATATTGCCTGTGGAGATGCTCTTATTTTATTTCTCATTAGGCAATTATTTATATTTTGATTTTGTTATACCTCTGGTGTTGCACGGATGGTTTTTCTTGCTCCAGAAGGGAGTGCTAAGTCCAGTGTATCTGATTCAGGTCAAATCCATCTTATATGCGACTGTTCCTATGTAATCATCCTGTTACCTGGTTTTGATTTTGAGCCTCAAATGAAAAGTAAAATAATTTGTTTTCGAGGTTTAACCATCCTTCGGTCTTATTTGACAATTGTTTTTGAGGATCATTATTTATTTATTGATTTTAAATAAGAAAATATATTGGACGACCAATTCTTATTTTGGGGATTGATCAACTTATATGCTCATTTTTCCTACCCCAAGCAGCTGGCCTATTTGGGTGTCATTGTGGAGAACCCTTTTCGTCACAATTACACTTTCTCAGTCTTTCTTTTATTTATTTATTTTATTTTATTTTTAATATGCTGCTTTTTGCGTGTGGTGTACCAAATCCAGTGGGTTTCCTTCCCGTGTTAGTTGTCGTGGGAGAGATGATAACTGCCATGCAACCATCTCTGAAGATTCATCCGGCACAGAAAAAGAAAAAGCATTAAAAAAAATCCCCATTGACTTGCGCTAACTTATTGATGGGCTTGTAAGAAATTAGGTATTAGATTAATAGATTTGGTTCCATTCATTTTAAGCCAAAGCTCCTCCGTCCATTTAGTATTTATGCTTTTATATTCAACTCTAACTCATGCCAAAACCCTTTTTCTTCTTCTTCTTCTTTTTCCAGACAGATGGTGGCCAAAAAATCCAAGGGAAGCGATTTAACATACGGATGTTTTTTCCTTGACATTGAAGTCTATACATTTAATGAGCAACAATTTGAAAAATGTGCCACAAACTTAGAGAAAAAAGCAAATATATTCATACCATTCGACATGGAGAGTCTACCACCACGAGGCCATACCTTTTAGGCTCGACTGCCGTGTAAAAGGGGAAGTCATAAACTATAAAACCATTTTTGCTTGAAAAAGAAAGCCTCACTAAATACCTGGAAAATTCTTTTTAAAAAATAAAAATAAGGCTGACGCACACAGCAATTGCGGGAACACTAATCGCACCATCGCTCCTGATGACAATGAAACACTGGTTCCACAAGTTGCATTTCATGAAGGAGATTCCAGGACATATAAGGGATGAAAAATGTTTCACTTTTTTTTTAACAATATTATAATTTTAAAGAATATAAATAAATTTCTTTTAGATTGTGTACTTTTTTTTTATGGTACTTCAATCAAGTTTCCGATAAGTATGACCGTGTTTGATTTAATATAAAATAAGATAAAAGAAATAATAACATATTCTAACTTAAGATAAGTTATTCCAATAAATATATTATTCATTTTTATTTTTATATCCCTTATCCATAGAATCGGTTAATCTCAAACTAAGATATATGAAATACATATATCATATGCCATAAATTTATTTATTTTTATCAATTCTTTTATTTTTTATATTCTTTTTGTTGTAAAATAGAGAATTTTGATTTAAAAAAAATTAAATTTGTGATTATAAAAAGAAAAACTAAAAAAATATTTATAAAATATATTGTAAATAAAAATAATAGTAATATATGTATTATTTAATATGTATATATATATATTGAATAACATAATCTAAAATTTTTATTTAAAAATTTTAGATATTTTATTTATTAAATTTTAAATTATTAAACAATTTCATAATAATACTAAAGGTATGAGAAATTCCATATTTTTTTAATAAAAAATACTATAATATAATATAATTTTTATTTTAATTAAATATCGAAACATTGAAAAATAATAGATATTCTATTTTATTTTCATATTCATTTTACAAGCTAAATATGAAGATGACATAACATATCCCATTACATAGAGTACATCATGATACCGTGTCCATTGCGTATAATATTTAAAAATATCACATCTCATTGGGTATTATATATATATATATATATATATATATATCATATCATATCATATCATATCCCACTAACCATATACAGCTTATAATACTCATAATTATGGATGACTCTCACAACTTCCTCACGCTATTCATCATTTTCTTTGATTTAATATGTAATTTACCAATATTTCATTTCTATTATGGTTTATTTTTATGCATACGGTATATTTACCTTTGCTTTTAGTTCTAAAAAATTTATTTTCAATTCAAAAATAAAAATATAATAATATTTTTAGTTAGGAATATGTTGAAGATGTAATGATAAAGCTTTTAATGTGAGTATTTTTATATCTAAATATATTTTTTATTTGGTATTTACATTATTACACCATTAGCTATAATATTAGGAATTTCAATTTTTATTACATTGCACATGCATTGTTAATGCCTTAATTAGTCTTAGGGTATGATAATTTGGTATTAGATAGGTCACTCAAATAATGACTCTTAAAATAGACCTTCAAGAGATGTAATGTAAAATATCATAAAAGGTTTGTCCCAAAATCATTAAAAAAATATTGATTAATTTTCGAATGGGATAATCAAAACCTAATCCAATATTATATTTATATTAAATATTATGAATATAATATTAGTTTAATATTTCTACCCTTATATATGTATATATAATTGTTCATACATGAGAATAAAAAAATGAATGAAAAATATTTTTATTCAAAAAAAATATTATGAGGCTTTTAAAATATGAAGATTATTTCTATGAGTATATGATTATTTTATTCTTTTAATCAAATAATTCAAAATAAAATTACTTTTACAACAATATTCATGCAAACAAATAGGATAAAGAAAAAATTAATTAATTTTGATTTTATTAATAATATAATCAAAGTTAGCTTTAAAATTTTCAAATTTTAATTAGGGTTGTAACTAGGGTGGGTTGTTCAACCCAACCAAGATTAATAAACAATAAACTTGAGTTTAACCCAATCCGAATTCTAACTTGAAATACTCAATCAAGCCCGACTCAACCTCATTTTTTAAAACTCAAGTTGAGTTTGAGTTATTCAAATTAGACTTGAATTGATCAAATCAGATTCAGGTTTATCAGGTTAAATTCGAGTTGGTTGGGTTAGACTCATGTTGATCGATTTACATAATTCCAAATCCAAGTGTAATATTTTTTAAAAAACTTTTGTAGTATATTTATATGAAAATTTAAATAATAAATATGACAAAATTTGAAGATAGCAATAAAAGAGTAAATATAAATTTACATATTTTCTAAAAAATGAAAAATGTAAGATATAATATAATTTAATATATTTTTTAAATAGAAAACGAGAATAAATATTATTATATAAGATAATATATGTTATAAATATTATAAAAACATTGAATCAAATTTGAGTTGGACTTGGATTGCTCGAAATTTATCCCAAGCCCAACCCAAATTGAGTTCGGGTTGAGAAAACTTAACTCAAACTCAACATAAATATTGAAAATGATTGTTTAAATTTGTTCAAATGTCGGTTTAATTTGGGTCAACCTGTTCAAGTTGTGCCCTAATTTCAACTATGCGGGAGGAAAATGACCAATTGCGTTGCTTTTATCCGCTTCATGCCTACTTCAGATCTTTCATGATTGGTTGAGAATTACCATTCAATATATGAGCAAAAATGCAGCATGAAGTTGCCATCCTTTTTACCAAGTAAGAAAATTATTATAATGCTGAAATTCAACAGTTCATTGTAACAATATTCAACATTCATGTGTATTTTAATCATGTTTTTATTGAGATCATAAACCAAAAAATGCCTATGGGTGTTATCTGGTAAGTCTATCACATTGTTACATGATACATTCATCTGAGTCCACCATGCATTGGCGGTAATCTTCTACATTGCCATCTGCATCTTTGTCAACTCAAGGCTAAGATGTGATTTTCATTTCTCTCAATATCGTGTTAGCTGCCTTCTATTGGAGACTCGTTAGTTCTTATTTTGAAAATGGAAAACCATCCATGGATGAAACAATTTAATGTTCTTGTTGGGTTAAATTTGAGGTTTTTGGTTCTACTGCTAGCTAGTTCTATTGAAATTGTAGTTGAATCCACGGCAGAGAGAAGGGGAAAGACTGAAAGGGCATTGCCTCTGGCGTTGCTCGTAATTTATTATTCATTCTGCAATTATTTTTATTTTAACTTTGTTCCACCTCTAGTACAGCATGGATAGTTTTTCTTGCTCCAGAGGGGAATGCCAAGTCCATTCAATCTGATTCAGGTTGGTTGGACCAGCTGTAGCCTAAGAAATTTTATTTTAAAGTTCAATGGATTCAGGTCGAATCCAATCCAACTTACATATTCTGCGACTGTTTGGACCTTGGTTTTGAGCCTCAAATGATTTTGCTTTGGGTTTTTGTGTTGAGAATCCTGGTGTTTGGCCATCCTTTAGGGATTGCTAAAGTTTTATGCCTAGTTTTCAAACCCCAAACAGCTGGCCTAGCTATGTGCTGCTGTTGTGGACAATCCTTTCACCAAAGTTCTACTTTTTTTTGGTGGGTTTCTTCCTTTTTAAGTTGTGGGAGAGAATTGGCAGGGAACCATCCGGCACTTCTTGGATTAAAGAAAATAAAAAAGCGTTAAAAGAATCCCTATTGACTTGGCAATGATGCTGGTTGATGTAGATGGATGTAGATGAAAGTAGTCGGACCGGCCCCGGCTTGTATTGGTTAAGAACACAATACCAACAACATTCGTTCTAAGCAAAAGCTCCTCCGTCCATTTAGACCCACCTATGCTTTGATCATCCTGTAAATTACGTTCCTTTTTTGTCCCCCTGTTTGTGTAAACTACATGGCAGACTCAGTTGACATCTGCATTGATTTGGTGTTAATTTTCAAACCTGGACTTAATTCCTTGACACTCAAGTCTTGCATTTAATAAGCAACCTGTAGAAAAATGCGCCACAAAGTTACAACATCAAATTACAGAAAGACCCAAAACAAAAATTCGTATCATTCAACGGGGATAGCCTACCACCACGACGCTGTACCTTTGAGGGTCGAGGGTCGAGGGTCGAGGGTCGAGGGTCTTCTAAGAGGGAAAGTCATTCATTGGAAAAGCTTTCTTGCTTGAAAAGAAAACCTAAACAAAGGGCCTGAAAAAATCGGTCTTTTTCCATCACAGCCCTTGCAAACCCGTAACAATTTATGGAGGAGATTCCTAGAAGAAAATTGTGTCGCGGTAAGTGTAAGTTCCTTTTTGTTATATTCCAATTTCAAATAAATTTTTCTTAGGCCCTGTTTGGAGCTTAGGATCTGAAGAGAAGAAAACCAAGAATTAATTCTTGGTTTGTGTATTTAAAAATGAAAGAACTTTCAGTTGTATGTTTGGTTTTTAAAATATTTGAGAAAATGGAATGATAAAAATAAAAAAATAACTTCAAATTTAATAAATTATATTGTATAAGTTTTTTAAACTCTTATTTTCTTATTCTAATTTTAATTATATTTGATTTTTTATATTATTTATGATAAATTAAACATAAGAAAAATAAATATTTTAATATTTAATTATTCTTAATTTACGAAAATATTAATAAAGTGAATTCTTATATGTCATGTTTCCTAAAATATTATTTTCTAAATTAGAAGAATCAAATATTTATTAAGATTCTTATCGTCCCTCTTCTATTTTTTATTTTTAATTCATTTAAAATAATCCATTAAAATGGTAAGTCAAATTTTATCAAGTGTTTAATTCTATTGGGTATTTTAAGATTCTCTTTTCTATATTAAAATTTTCTTAATCTTACCCTGCCATTCTTAATAAGATTTTCAACTTATTCCATGCCAAATGAATCTTTATCAAATAAATTTTTAAATGAATTAAAAATATTATAGAATATGTTACTTAAAAAAAAAAAATGAAAATGAAACACTGAAGTTTCGTATAGATACATTTAAATAAATCGCTGATTTATAAATTTGAAGGTTAATCATTAATTTATAATCTATAAATTTTATAATTAATTAATTAATTAATTTATTGCATAATTAAAAAAGCTTGATAGGTGCCACTTATTTATACTCAAATTTGTTTATCCAAAAGCCTAGGGTGTCATTGTCATTTTTTAAATTACAGATTCATAATTTTTTTTATTTAAATAAATCACTAATTTATCATTTATAAAATAAAATTTATAATTAATTAATTTTATTAATAGATAATGATGAAATTAAAATAAAAAAATAATAAAGGATATTTTTTAGCTTCTAAAATTTCAAATTTCAACAATGCGTGAGGAAAGAGGCGAATTTGGTTGATAAAAAACCAAATAAAAAGGCGAAAGAGAATGTGCACTGGGCCGGAATTAAGCCCAAAAACACGAAAGGCGGTGCGAATATTTTCGATCTCCTCAAATCGGACCGTCCACGTGTATGAGTCCCACAGAGAGTCAATGTACCTGAGTCACACATGAACTCGGTTCCCGTGAATATATAAAGCATATTGGCGGAAGCCTAACCGTATTCACCCAAAGCTCTCTCCGATGCCATTCCCTGAATCGATACGTATCGTAATTTATCTTTCACAGAGCATCATCAAAAGGGATTCACAGGTCGCCGCCTTAAATCAACATACCCTTTGTGGTTTTAATACAAAAAATATATATTTTGGTCTGTTAATAGCTTTTGAAATTTGATTTGATGTTTGTATTTATCGATAAATTGACGGAAATTTTTAACTACACAGGATTGAAATTTTGTGCAAGTGAGAATCTATAATGGGAAATCGGGGCCAGAAGCGGTCGGAATCCGTTGAGGAGTTGCCGGCGGATAAGCGAGCTTGCAGTTCTTTGGAGTTTAGGCCGAGTTCATCGTCGAACTCGCCGGGTCAGACTCACACGAACTCTCCGAACTTGGCCCCGGAGTCCCAAGATGGTGGCCATGATGGTGGTGAGATGGACACGTCGTCATCGGCTTCCGGCTCGGTCCGATCAGAGGAAGCTGAGAAAGATTCGGCCTATGGATCATGCGATTCTGATGACTTGGCCGATGGAGAACTGCGGTTTAATCGGGACATTCTTCGTGATTTTCAACGGAGGCGATCGTCCGGTGACCAAGCGAAATTCAAGAAGATTTTGGTGACTTTAACGGAAGCCGACGAGGTTGATGTTTCCGGCGTGCTTGCTGCGCTCACTGAGCTCTGTGAAGTGTTGTCGTTTTGTACTGAGAGTTCTCTTTCGAGTTTGACGGTGGACTCGCTGGCACCGGTTCTTGTGAAGCATGCGAAGCACGAGAGCAATCCGGATATAATGCTATTGGCAATTAGGGCAATTACGTATCTCTGCGACGTCTTCCCACGATCATCTGGCCTCCTTTCTCGCCATGGTGTCGTTCCGGCTTTGTGTGAAAGATTAATGGCTATTGAGTATTTGGATGTGGCCGAACAGGTATAATTTTATTCCTCTTTGTCATAAGCATCTGATTTTGTTTATTTGATAAAACATTATTGTTTGTATGGTGATTTTGAAATTTACAGAGCCTCTGTTCCCAATGTAGTGTTTACAAGCATTGGAGAAAATTTCTCGGGATCAACCACTTGCTTGTTTGCAATCTGGTGCAATTATGGCTGTTTTAAATTATATAGATTTTTTCTCCACTACTGTGCAGGTAAGATTGCTTCTGAAAATTAGTGGCACTGTTCCCTTCTTTTGAATTCGATTGGAATGACTGTTGTTCTCATGTTGGAGGATTGAAGGCTGATATTAATTTCTTTTATGTGGCAGAGAGTTGCACTGTCTACTGTTGTGAATATATGTAAGAAACTGCCTTCTGAGTGCACAGCACCTTTCATGCTGGCTGTCCCTTCATTGTGTAATCTTCTTCAGTATGAGGACCGACAAGTATGTATTTTTTTATGTTGTGTTCATCTCAATGCATTTGTATTCAAATTTATTGTTGGTTATGTTTTGTTCATCTCAATGGATTTGCATTCAAAAGTTTTGATCATTTATTGTCCTCTAGTTGTGTTACTCTTGATGAATTTATGTTTGAATCTTTGAATCATTTATCAACTTTTGAAAACGCATTGTTTTGTTTTTATTTAATTCCTCAGCTTGTAGAAAATGTGGCTATTTGCTTGATAAAAATAGTGGAGCGAGTTCGTACCTACCCAGAAATGCTGAATGAGCTATGTAAGCACGGGTTGATTCAGCAAGCCACCCATCTCATAGACTTGAATAGTCGAACCACTCTTTCTCAGCCGATTTACACTGTAGGCATATCTGACATTGTCTTTCCCAACACCCTGACTCTCAAATGGTTTTCTAATTTTCTCATATTGATTTGCAGGGTTTGATTGGGTCACTTGTCAAGCTTGCTTCTGGTTCAGTTGTGGCTGTCAGGACTCTTTTTGAGCTTAATATAAGCAGCATATTGAAAGATATTTTATCTACTTATGATCTCTCTCATGGAATACCTTCTGTTAATATGGTTGATGGACACTGCAATCAGGTTTATATGCTACACTAGAAAGCCTCTCTGCTTTGTTTCTTACTTCAGCTATCTGTATTAATAGAGTTTTATATGATCTTATCTGTGACAATGGGAGGGAATAGGCTGTAGCTTTTGTTATAGATGTGCATCGACAGACATTTAC